>NW_027175821.1:21611120-21676120 GCF_023055335.1 Clinocottus analis
GGGAGCGAGCGTGTAAAACAGGAAACGAAGACGAGGAACAAAAAGGGTTTGATCTCAGAATAGTGATGATTTCCAGTGAAAGATAATCACCGTCAGTAATTTCCCGACGTGAGGCGAGTTCTCTAAACATCATGGAGGGAAATAACAGAGAAAAGACGGATAGAAGCAGCAAGAGCACATATCTTCATCGGTGGCTGGGTGTCATCCTCCACCCTGCTTTCAACCGGCCTGGTCGTCAGTTTTATAGTCCCGTATGTGCGTATGTATTTTCTCTACGCTACTGAAATGCGATACACAACTTTTGATGTCTACAACTATGTTGGGTTGAAAGGCAGCTTACTAATACTGTTTATAATGTCGCTGGTAACCGTATTATAAAAGCAATAAGGTACTCGAGGTACTCGAGGCAGTACTGTATCTACAGTAATGTACTGTTCAAGGGTTCAACACCCTTGAACAGTACATTACTGAACGATACAGTACTGCCTCTCGGACCTCATTGCTTAAGTAGCAGTGGTCCAGTGTGTTGTCGTCCTTGGTGCTACACTTGATGTGCGGTGTGTATTTTGGCAGTTCTTTGCTGAGGTTTGCTCTGTTAAAGTCCCCAGAGCAATGAGCAGGGAGTCTGGGTGTTTGTGCTCCACTGTGGTGATCTGCTCAGCCAGGTGTCGGAGCACCTCGCTCACCGACCGGGATGAACGAGGAAAACTCCTGCGGTGGATAAAATGGTTTGCAGTCTATTAAAAGTGTTTCTAGATGAGGGCTGCATGATTCCTTTAACGCAGTGACATCAGTGCACCAACCTTCGTTGATATGAAAGCAGATCCCGCCTCCCCGCGTTTTCCCCGACAGTGCCGTGAATCGGTCCGCTGGGTGGAGCTGGAGGCCGGCAGGTGAAGTGCGCTGTCCGGGACGTGCGCACCAAGCCAGGTGTCGGTGAAGCACAGGGCGGCAGATCTGTCAAAGTCTCTGTTTTGTTCCGGAGCAGCAGCTCATCTTTCTTGTTCGCCAGAGAGCGGACGTTCGCCAGGTGAATTGACGGGAGCGCAGTTTGAAATCCGCGCTGGTGCAGTTTAATGAGCTCCGGCGCTCGCCACGTGCTCTTCTTCCAAGTAGAGCCGCTGCTCCTCCAACCACAATCTCTTGAACGATTTCCGGTTCGATATAAAACGGTGAAAAAGTTTGACACGAGTATTGACGGAAGTTTAAGAGTTCCTTCCTGCTAACAGGGATCAGAGAGGGAGAGAAACCAGAGAAACAAAAAGAGAAAAAGTACCGAGGCTGCCATCAGCGCCGCCATCTTGTTTTGAAAAGACACTTCATGTGAGAGTATAACCACATGGCAACTGATTCCTAAAGCGTCAGAGTTTAAACCTCAAGGTCACCGACCAAATGTCTTGGTTTGACGTATACAAGTGAGAATGTGTTTGATTGGAATGAATGGATGAACATGATTGCGATCCGGATCTTTATTTAAAACGTGTTGTATGACGTTTGTATGATGTGTATATTATATCTAATGAACACTCTTCAAGGAACCTTTTGAATGCTTCTAGCTGCCGTGTCCACCGCGTCGGCGTGGCGTCCTGTGACTGCTGGTCAGGCTGGATGTGGTGAGAGTTTACGCTGCAGCTCAACACCCCAGCAAAGATCTCCCTTCTGCTGGTGGCCATGGTAACCACAGAAAAGCCAAGCGCTGGCGCTACAAAGAGGTTGGCGAAGGCCGCAGCCTGCTCAGGAGGAGGAACAGAAGAAGACGAGGAAGGGAGGCTGACTCATATTAAAACGCTGGAAACACCATATCATACCGCCAAAGAAATGAACCCTCCTGAGGGAAAGAGCCGGCGCTCACGGGCGACCTGAAGGCCACCTCGTTACCACGGGAACGAAGAACCCGTGCAGAGAGATGCATGCCGTCAGCTAAAATACAATTACCGATGCAGAGTCAGATAGCATGTACTAAGACAACAAGGGGCCTAACAGGACAGTTTTGTTCCTGAAATATGACACACGTGCTGGAGTGGGTGTGGCTCAGTGCCAATCACACAGGTGGAGGTGTTTTCTGGTCCGTCCCGAGTCTCTTCATTGAGGTTTCCTCGCTCTGCGATTGAACCGGAGGTGGTTCTGCGTCGCCATCTTGACGGCCGTCACTCAGCTCTCGGGCTGTGGTCCAATAGTCCTTTTGGTGAGGAACCTTCCTCACTGAGGGAAATGACCGGAAGTATCTCAGCAGCCGCATGATGAGAGCCGGGTCTCTACACGCAAAGGAAAGGAGCTTCATGCCTCCTAACTTAGCACCTTTAGCTTAGGAACCACTGGGCCTTCCTTAACGAAAGGAAAGGAGATAATGCCGACCCACAATCCCTTGCGGCGGCAACATTTAAAGTGAGTTTCATTTGGCCGCTCGCGAGAACAAACGATCATGAAGACAAACGCAGATCATGTAAATAATATGGCCGGGCAAGTTAACGTGTTGATGTTGCCTTAATCTGGAAATCCTGTAACGGCGTTAACTATTTGATCATCTATTAACTGCATGTTTGTTTGTTTTTTGCTTTTTTGGGGGGAATTTGACCAATAAGAAGAGAGCTGGAGCGCAGTAAACGTTCTCTTTTCTGGACCCTGGAAGAGACGGTTGTGCGGTCTCCAATCACGGATGAAACAACTAAATTAACCGCGATAAGTCGCTGAAACTCACTCGTTATGCTTCAATAGTTGCACTAAGTGATTACGTGCGTGTTTTTTATGGATGACTTAGTGAATTTAGTTAAATTACGCCATGAAAAACGTAGACATCGTATATGATCATACACCACTTTCGTGCCAGCCAACCATGCCATCAGTGATGAAGATGAAGATGACAACGTGGCAGACCCTGACTTTGTCTTGACCACCCACGATGAGAACATGAGGTGTGTATTGTGTGCAATTGCTGCTATAATCCTGTAATTTTCCCCACTGCGGGACTAATATATAATAATAATATATATAAGCAATATATGAAGCGGGTTGTTTAATCGTCTGCATGACGACACTGTCAGAACACAGATGAAGTGTTTCAGATGCTTCATTGTGGTGCAGATGGACTACAACGTTGTAGTTTCACGCTGCAGACAGACTGACGTCACTAACATCGCCTGCCGTCGCGTCAGAACGACGTCGTTAGTGAAAGTGGAGCCTGATCCTCTGAACACTCGGTTGTCTTTTCCTAACTCCTCCTGAAGTCTCCTTCTCATCTTTCCTTGACCCCGTGACGTTTCCACAGAGGTCAAGGACGAGTGCTGAGGGTTAGACGTCAGGAGGAGATTATTTGACTATTGGACCGCAGACTAATTATCCCTGAGGAGGAGGAGCCACGAGAGCACAACACAGTGTATAAATACTCAATACAGTTTGTTTAACAGGTAACAGACGACAGAGAAAACATCTCCACTCTGACACTGATGACAACTGTGTCTTATTTATATAAGTTGTAGTTTACAACCATTAAATCAACTGAAAACATGCAACAATTTGTATCAATATTTGAAGAGCTTTTTTATTGAAATGTTCTCTAAAAACTGTCCGGACCAGAAAACAACTCCGTTACACTGATCATGTGATCAGACACAAACTCTGTCAGCTGTTAAAGCGACACCCAGCTGATCAGCTGAGATCAGAGGAAAGGAGGTCTCATGTCTGTTAGAACATGTTTCCTCGCGTCTTCTCTCCTCGCTTGGTTTCCTTGCAACTCTCTATGCATATATTATATTTGTAACCTGGATGTTTTACAGAAATGGACTTGTACACAGCTTTCCTGTCTTTTGACCACTCCAAGCACTTTACACTTGTCTTCAGTCACACACTGATGGGCGGGGCTAAGGTTTCACCTGCCCATCAGGAGACATTTGGGCTTAAGTGTCACATCGACATGCCGGGGATGGAACCACCCATCCTCTGACTGAAAGACGACCCTGCTCACCACTGAGCCACTGACGCCTCCATGAATAAATTACCACCATAAATTGATGCAGAAAAATAAATTGGCTCATAAAAATCTCCCGGAATGCAAGTTTGAAACATCCATACAATTTGCATATAAAGCGACCTGTTCTCATTTGTTGGTGTTACTTCCACAAAAACAGAAGCAAAGAGTAAAACAAAGACTTTCAGATGGTGGAGTCCTGTTATACGAAATCAGCAGATGAAAATATATCACACATTGTCAGAAGTGCTACTAAAAGACCAGAGAGCCAGCAGACCAGTGTTTGGAGGCTCCACTCAGGTGGGATGTGAAGGATAAATTATATTTTTGTTCAGTCATTTTGACCCACAGATTTTTCTTAAAACCTGGGCACATAGGACCAGAAGGAGACTGTATCTGTGGCTCCAAACCTCCATGTCATCTAGAGGAAAATGACATTTGTCAACGTGCACTTGAGTAAAGGTAAAGTTGTGGTAAGTGCGCAGAGGGCCTGTACAAGTGTAGCAGAGTGCTCAGCTGTGTGTAACTATGAAGGAAGCTCTACCTGTATGTGTCCTTTGCATATCTTGAGTCATGCATCCTCCAGCATCTGCTTCACACTTCTGCTGCTGGGACCCAAAGCCAACTTGTTCCAATATGAACACGTTTATTATAAAACAACTTTGAGCTCTGTGACCCGAGTAGACTATGTAGTCAATGACCGGATGCTGGATATAGTAACGTTACGAGCAGAAGCTTCTTTTTCCAGACAGTAGTGCATGCCTTACTTCTGGAGGCCGAGGCCTTCTGCTAATGGCCACGAGACCAAATGGGCCCCTGACAACAGTGAGGAGAGCAATAGTTTAGCAATCGGTTTATTCCAAACTGTCCACGACCAAACAGGCACTGCACTTTGTGACGGCCCCGGCCTATAACACAGCTCAGTTCAGTTTGTTTTTTCTTTATTTATTTTGTATAGCCCAAAATCACAAATACAGATTATCCTCAGAGGGCTTTACAATATGAACACATGACATCCTGTCCCAGGACCTCACATGGGATCAGGAACAACTCCCCAAATAAAGACAGTAAAACCCTTTCACAGGGAAACAGGAAGAACCTTCATAGAGCAACAGAGGAGGATCCTCTCCAGGATGGACAGAAGCAACAGATGTCATGTGACCAGAATGAACAACGTAACAGAGTTACAGCTCATGACATGAAGATGACAGACACTATTCATATAATGAGTAGTACACACATGGACCACGATCCAGATAGCCACAGTCCAGAAGCAGAAGGTAGAGAGGAGGAGCATCAGCAGGTCCATGGCAGGAGGCAGGACCGGCTCCACACAGACATGATCCATGGAAACTTCAGCGAGGAAGCACAAAGGCTCCCGGGAAGAAGTAGAGTCAGTAATGTGCATTGAAGAGACATGAATTCATTCAGAAGAAGAGAAAAAATAAGGGGAAAGGAGAAGAGAGAAGAAGAGAGAGAGGAGCTCAGTGTATCCTAAGATGCCCCCAGCAGTCTAGGTCTATAGCAGCATATCTAGGGGCTGGAGCAGGACTAACCTGAGCCAGCCTAACTATAAGCGCTGTCAAAGAGGAAAGTCTTAAGTCTAGTCTTAAATAAGGTGACCGTGTCTGCTCCCCGGACTGAAAGTGGAAGCTTATTCCACAGAAGAGGAGCTTGATAACTGAAGGCTCGAGTCCCCAACCTATTTTTTAAGACTCTGGGAACCACAAGTAACCCTAAAAATATCCCTATCATAAAATAAGTTTCTGGGTTTACTTTAAACTTGTATAATTACTTTGTTGTCCTACTGCCTTGCGGCAAAAGACTGAACACAATACCAATGATTCAACAATTACTGTGCCAAATGCTTTCGCAGCTCATTTTCGAGCCTGTAGAAACAAATCCTCTCCATCCCACATGATCTGTGAATACATCAACTGTGTACGACAATCCGTAAATAAGGTTCCTAAATCTGGATACATTACAAATCTACTGTCTGGGTTTAAAATGGCTTGCAGTGTGCTGCTGAGACAGAGCGAGAGTAATCAAACAACATTCCCTTGCCGAACAGAAGGAGCCACCTGCTGAACGAAACAGCAACGCTGCCAACTGTCCCGTACAAGAGAAGAGATGTGGAGCCAAACTGTGAGCGGGCCCTCCACCAGACCGTGAACAGAGAATGAACGCTCTGCTCAATGGGAGTGCGTGCCCAGTCTGAAGGGAAGGTTTTTATTGACAGAATATTACACACCTTGTCCTTCAGTCAGGAGATCGGCGGTTCGATCCTCAGTCCACGTCGATGGGCAAAACACCTCAATGCTCCCCGGGTGTAGGAATGGGTTTGAAGGATTAGTTAGTCCGAATGCAGGCGGCGCCCTGCCTGGAATACGCTTTGAGAGGGCGACAAGTACAAGTTCATTTACCATGTTCAAATCTCCCCAAATTAGACGAGGCCCTCCAGGGGTCCGTTGCACCCACCACGTGTGAAGTAGACCCGATGAGCAGTTCTGGACGTATACGAGGAGCATGCAGACAGTGACCTCTGGTCCACTGCTGTCAATCATCAGCTGATGCCCATGAGAGGAGAGCGTTATTATTTCATAAACATTTCTGTGCTATTACTAAATAAAGAGTGTAAAATGTGACGTGACAGCAGAAAAGAAGAATGCAACTTTGATGGTCGAGCAGTAATAAACCACCACAACATGCTTCAGAGCCGTCACCCACACAGAAGCGCTCGGACACAACTTCCACTAGTTCATACACCCTGAGAATAACCTGGGCTGACAATGACTCAGCCAAAGTAGTGGCCAAATACACACACACACACACACACACACACACACACACACACACACACAGAAAGGTGTTATCCCATTTGTAATGCACTAAAAAGGTCAAGCTATGAAAAAGTGGTTTGATAGAATAATAAGGCGACGTATGCCGTCTCTGAAACACGGGCACGGCGAGCTCACAGACTCCGTCACGATGTTGTTGGTTTGCCAGATACACAGACGGAGTAGCTGTGACATTTAGCAGCATTGATTGCATATACTGACATGAATTAGAATGATGGAGAACATGGTGTTCAAATTGCCTTTTGTTAGTGGAAACAGTGCATTTAAATATTTCAAGGAAAACCAAACTCTGCTCTCAAAGTTAAGGGCTCACTCGTGTGCGTCATTTTTATCATATGATCATATTTATCATATGATCCGCAGGAATTCAAAGCTCATTGGATTGAATGTCCTGTATGTGCAGCTCAGGTTTCAAACGTTCCACATTTTGACTGCTTGATGAATCCGTCCTGTGTTCTGATGGTCCGCCGTCCTCCAGCTCTCTGAAAGCCACCACAGACCAGAGGCTCCGCCTGGGAGACCTTGTTGTGTGGGAACTTGTGGAGTGGCTCTCAATGAAATAGGCCAACACTTTAGATCGAGTCGTGGAATCCTCCCGTGAGCATAGCGTAATGCTTGGGTAGGTGAAAACTAGCCTAGCATATGGGTTTTTGAATCTATAATGCAGAAACATAATGACATAATTAATTTATCAGAAAATGTGCTGGCATGGAAAACGAGTCTGTGACAACAGAAAACCTTTTGAAAAGTTGCCGTAACCTTTATATTGTGCTCAAATGGGGCACAACTCATTGGCATTCACAAAACGTTCAAAAAATAATACATTTTATTGTTTTTAAATGGTTATTTATTCAAAAACATTTAATTACTTTTGACATTTTGTGGTCCATGAATATGATCTCATCCACAGAGAACATTGTTTTTGTTAGTTTGACTAACAAAGACCACGGCAGTCAGGAGAAAGAGAAAGAGAGAGAGAGAGAGAGAGACAGAGAGAGAGAGAGAGACAGAGAGAGAGAAAGAGAGAGAGAGACAGAGACAGACAGAGAGAGAGAGAGAGAGAGAGAGAGAGAGAGAGAGAGAGACAGAGAGAGAGAGAGAGAGAGATTTTTTTTTGATTTTTAGAAAACCTTTATTTTACTTAAAACATAACGAACATCCTAGTTTGACAAAACAAACAAATCAACAAACAAACAAATAACACAAAAAAAGCCTGAAATAAAAAATGTTATGCTCTTTCACCCACGTTCACTTCATTCACTCCATGTCATCGTCCACCGTGTGGAGGTCTATGAGTCTGCTCTGTCTCTTTAAACGCGGCCCCGAGGCCCCGTCCAGCTTCAGCATTCATCCTTATCCGGAGAAAAGGATCTGTAGAGTCAGGAGCCTCCTCTCCTCCTCCTCCGTACTCCTGTGACATCTTCACCTCGTCCTCCTTCGGTCTCCTTGTCCCTCCGCTCCGGATCCTCCCGCTCCGCTGGATGGACTCCAGCCCGAGCCCAGAAGAGAGGTGGTTCTGGAGGGGCGCAGCGTGGTCAGACCCGGTGCTGCTCGATAGACCAGCGTTCATATCTGTGGAATCTTTAACGTTGGTCATCCTCATCTTTTATTGTCCATGTTTTGTTTCCGTCCATCTCCCCAATCATTCTCTTTATTTTGAGGACTTCCACCATTGTGAAGCTTTTGGTCTTCTTGGTCAGATGTGTCCTTAGAACGTCGATGATCTTCTCCTGATCAGAGAAATGTTCTGCTAACGTGTGTTTCCATCCATACTTTTTTAATCTCCGTAAGAAGTCTTTTATTCTCCTCACGCTGTACTCGTCAGTGCTCTTACGGCCGCTCGGCCTGACGGCCTCTGACTGGCTGCTGGACTCTTCCTCTGCTGCTGCTCGGCTTCCCCAACTCGTGCTCACTGTCACTTCTTTGGCCTGTGGGTTTCCCATACTCCTCGTCTTCCTCTCCAGCCGAGGGGCCTTCATCGCCTCCTCATCCTCCTCCATGTCTACCTCACTGCCCGTCACCCCGACTGCCTCCACCGTTTTTACACTCCCACACTTTTCTTTTTCTTTCACTATTTTCTGTATCTCATCTGCCTCCACCTGTCCCCCCGTACACACCTGGCTGTCCTCCTGACTGTGTGTGCTCCCCTGAGCCCCCGCTGCCTCCTCTTCTTCCACCTGCTGAACTACACCTTCCCTCGCTTCTTCCAGTTCATTAACTACATTTGTCCCCTCTGTGTCCACTTGCTGGACTATCTCTGCTGCTTCTTCCTCCATCTCCTGCAGCCCACCTGTCTCCTCCTGCAGCCCACCTGTCTCCTCCTGCAGCCCACCTGTCTCCTCCTGCAGCCCACCTGTCTCCTCTTGCAGCCCACCTGTCTCCTCCTGCAGCCCACCTGTCTCCTCTTGCAGCCCACCTGTCTCCTCCTGCAGCCCACCCGTCTCCTCCTGCAGCCCACCTGTCTCCTCCTGCAGCCCACCTGTCTCCTCCTGCAGCCCACCTGTCTCCTCCTGCAGCCCACCTGTCTCCTCCTGCAGCCCACCTGTCTCCTCCTGCATCCCACCCGTCTCCTCCTGCAGCCCACCTGTCTCCTCCTGCAGCCCACCTGTCTCCTCCTGCAGCCCACCTGTCTCCTCCTGCAGCCCACCTGTCTCCTCCTGCAGCCCACCTGTCTCCTCCTGCAGCCCACCTGTCTCCTCCTGCAGCCCACCTGTCTCCTCCTGCAGCCCACCTGTCTCCTCCTGCAGCCCACCTGTCCTCTGTTGTCTCTCTTGGACGTCCTGCTTGTCCCCTCTGCCCTCAGTGTCTTTCTGATTTGACTTTTCCTTGTTGCCGTCCTGCTCAGCAGACTTGTTCTGAGGACATACCTTGCTCTGGTGTCCCTCTCTACCACAACTAAAACATTTCATGTTGTCAGATGTTGCAAACAAAACATAATCAAACCCCTCCTCTCTCAGTTTAAACACAAGGTTCAGCTCTTCATTCCTGTTGTTGAGGATCATGAAGAGCTGCCTCCTATGAGACACTACGTGCTTCAGGAGTGGAGACTTGCACCCTGAAGACAGTTTCTTTACTGGAGAGACGACTCTCCCATGTCTGGACAGCTCTCCCGTTATCATGTCATCTTTCATGAACGGCGGGACGTTTGACACTACGACCCTCACTGCCGGTGTGCTGAGCGGAAAGACGGGTACGTGAGTGTCAAACACCACGATCCCCTCCTGCACCACCGTGTTGACTTTTTGTACGCTCTCTAAAAAGATGACCACAGCTCTGTTCACCCTCGCTGCAGACTTCACGCTGCTGTAGCTTCCCCACCGCCAGGCTGCAGTCCTCTACTGAGCACGGGAAGCACGGCGCTATCTTCACGCCGTGCTTCCTGGTTAGCTTGTGTAGCTGCTCCATGCTAGCGCCGCGCGCCGAGCAGCACGCGCCGCCCGACTGCACACACACACAAACCAAGACCCGACAACCCGCTAAAACTACACAAAACAACCCCGTAAACCCTCCAGAACACAACACACTCTCATACACAACATTACTCAGTGAACAAAACAAAGACCGAGAAAAGAAACGATAGTATCGCTCTCAATCCCCGCTCCGTGCCCTCAGCACTCCTTCCACACAGAGAGAGAGAGAGAGAGAGAGAGAGAGAGAGAGAGAGAGAGAGAGAGACAGAGAGAGAGAGAGAGAGAGAGAGAGAGAGACAGAGAGAGAGAGAGAGAGAGAGAGAGAGAGAGAGAGAGAGAGAGAGAGAGAGAGAGACAGAGAGAGAGAGAGAGAGAGAGAGAGAGAGAGAGAGAGTAGGAACTGAGTCAAAGGCTCAGATGATTGGCCGAGTTCGGGTAGTGGTCACCTGATGTGGATCAAACCCAACCCGAACGATACAAAACCAGACTCTTTAACAAAACCCAAACAGCACAGTCTGTTCATAAACCTTATCAATCCGCCGTTGGTTTGGGACTAATTCATGTCCAGTGACTCGTTACGGCCGCCGCACAGAAATGACATCGAGGCTACAAAGTTAACATAATTCCATGAATTTAACGGCAAGTTTATTTTTTCTGAACCGATGGAACTCTTCCCATGATGCTTTACTGTTTGTCAGCAACTTAAAGGAAGTTAATTAAGGTTGTGGTTCCCGAGATCCTTTAGGTAACGTCACTGGACTTTTTTTCTCTTTTGTGGTCCGATAACGGGCGCCGCGGGGCTTCGGGTGTGCAAGGTTTTAATTCCACTCACCATTTTGATTTTACAACAAAGTAGCTAGGGTCTAAAATGTTGAATTTTTCATGGTTTCATGAATCAGCTCGCTTGTTACTTTCTGGCTAAAGGCTGTGAACCAAAGTAGCTCTGCACACGCCGACCGCGTCTGGATCCACTTCCTGAGTCAGCTCCTCTCTGAACATTAAAACAAAGTACGATTCCAGATCCACCAATTAGCCCCTACACACGAGCACGAGCCTGAGCACGAGCACGAGTACGAGTATGAGCACGAGCACAGGCACGAGCCTGAGCACGAGCACGGGCACGAGCACGAGCACGGGCACGAGCACGAGCACGAGAACATGCAAGAGCACGGGCACGAGCCTGAGCACGGGCACGAGCCTGAGCACGGGCACGAGCACGGGCACGAGCACGGGCACGAGCAAGAGCACGGGCATGAGCACGGGCACGAGCACGAGCACGAGTACGAGCACGAGCACGGGCACGAGCCTGAGTACGAGCCTGAGCACGAGCACGGGCACGAGCACGGGCACGAACACGAGCACGGGCACGAGCACGGGCATGAGCACGGCCACGAGCAAGAACACGGGCATGAGCACGGGCACGAGTACGAGCACGAGCACGGGCACGAGCACGGGCACGAACACGAGCACGGGCACGAGCCTGAGCATGAGCCTGAGCACAAGCACGAACACGAGCACGAGCACGGGCACGAGTACGAGCACGAGCAAGAGCACTGGCACGAGCACGGGCAAGAGCAAGAGCACTGGCACGAGCACGGGCACGAGCCTGAGCACGGGCACGAGCCTGAGCAACAGCACTAGCACGGGCACGAGCATGGGCACGAGCACGAGCACGGGCACGAGCCTGAGCAACAGCACGAGCACAGGCACGAGCCTGAGCACGAGCACGGGCACGAGCACGAGCACGGGCACGAGCCTGAGTACGAGCCTGAGCACGAGCACGAGCACGAGCACGAGCACGAGCACGAGCACGAACACGAGCAAGAGCATGGGCACGAGCCTGAGCACAAGCACGAACACGAGCCTGAGCACGGGCACGAGCACGGGCACGAGCAAGAGCACGGGCACGAGCACGGGCACGAGTACGAGCACGGGCACGAGCACGGGCACGAGCCTGAGCATGAGCCTGAGCACGAGCACGAACACGAGCACGAGCACAAGCACGGGCACGAGTACGAGCACGAGCAAGAGCACTGGCACGAGCACGGGCACGAGCCTGAGCACGGGCACGAGCCTGAGCACGGGCACGAGCCTGAGCAACAGCACGAGCACGGGCACGAGCATGGGCACGAGCACGAGCACGGGCACGAGCCTGAGCAACAGCACGAGCACGGGCACGAGCATGGGCACGAGCACGGGCACGAGCATGGGCACGAGCCTGAGCAACAGCACGAGCACGAGCGTGGCACTAACTCCGTGCAGGCCAACAGTCAGGCTGCAGTCAGGCTCCTTCCTCTCTCTGGGAAAGAACGTCAAAAGATATAGAAAAGTACAATGTGTCTATTTTATTCTGGAGTTTCTGAATCACCACCATGCTGGCTTTCATATCTTTAATCCAAAACGTCTCCAGTTTTTCAGTTTAGTGGGTGAGTTTATTGTTGCTGAGAAGCATTGCACTATGAACTAATAACCGCTGTGCTTATGAATCTAACTCCACTCATAGATTTAGGACTACAGCAGTGATTCTTAACTATGGGGCGAAGCCGAGAGGGCCGCAAACATTTTTCCAGTTTGCACCTGTATAGACACCAGAGATATCACCATTCTCCATAAAACGCTCCGTTACAATATAACTTCCCACCAACTTGGTGGTGGTAATGCGTCAGTCGGTTGTTTAAATGTGCCGTCTTCCCGCCTCTGGTGTCCTGCTGCTGTCTCATGCGACGCGCCACCTCCCCAGCATGCTGCTGCCTTCTCAGAGTCAGCACCTCCAGCATCTTCAGCAGAACCTCCAGCCAGCACCACCAGTGTCTGGACTCCTCGGGGGGATGTACAGATCGCTGCCGCTCAGGGAAACAGGAGATCAGGGAAACAGGAGATCCACGAGGAGATCTGGATCTCCTCGTGGAGTTCATGCGCTAAAGAAATCTGTGTAACCGATGAAGCGTCATCTAGCATAATAAACATTCACTCCTCATCACTCACAGTCTCTCCTGATTGAACTATAAGCGCTAACAAAGGTATCATAGATATAACAACCTTCGCAATTTTTGTGAAAATACAGGTGCTGTAAACGCACTACGTTAAATCCCATCAGTATTCTTCAATGACGCAGCTCCAGCTGTCGTATCGGCTCAGATGAACCACGGTAAAGAGCACCAGGTACTCTGCACCGCCTGTGCTCGGACAACAGGGAGTTGAGCCGTGCAGCTGAGTCAGAACATAAGTACCTACCATCGGGATTACAAATAACTCTTCGTGCTGCAATAAAAAATAAAATATGCCATGATTTTTCAGACACAAATCAAATTTCTGCTTTGAGATTTTGGAACGAAAATCATTTTTGGATTGCAGTTATTATTGGAGAGTAAGCAATGCTCCATTTGTTTGCTTCACACACACACACACACACACACACACACACACACACACACACACACACACACACACACACACAGCAGCAATCAAACCTACACAACGTCTCTGCATCAAGGGTGCCAGATGTGGGAGCCAATCAGTGAGCTCTTTATTGCTGGTCGGATCAGCTCACGGTGAGCAGTTTGTCATGAAGTTGTGATCATCAGAAGGCGTTTTCCCGCTCGACGCTCTGGAAACTCTGCGAGCAGCGAGCTGCTGACAGGAAACTGGGTCAGCGGCTTCTCGCCTGTTATGAGTTTGACCGTCTCTTCATTAAGGAGAGAATACGTGAAAAAGAGGAAAAACAACAATAACAAGTGGCCCATTTCTGAAAGAGCTTCTGCAGTAATTGCAGGTGTGTGAGCATGAGTAGGAGAGAGAGAGAGAGAGAGAGTGCAGGAGAGCGAGAGAGAGTGCAGGAGAGCGAGAGAGACGGTGTGCATTGGTGTGTGTGCCATGAAAAAGCAGAGCGTAAGAGACGTTGTGTTCGGCTGTGCAGCCTCGTGTGAGGAGAGAGAGGTGGACGAGGGAAGAGAGAGAGGTGGACGAGGGAAGAGAGAGAGGTGGACGAGGGAAGAGAGAGAGGTGGAGGAAGGGAAGAGAGAGAGGTGGATGAGGGAAGAGAGAGAGGTGGAGGAAGGGAAGAGAGAGAGGTGGAGGAAGGGAAGAGAGAGAGGTGGATGAGGGAAGAGAGAGAGGTGGAGGAAGGGAAGAGAGAGAGGTGGATGAGGGAAGAGAGAGAGGTGGAGGAAGGGAAGAGAGAGAGGTGGATGAGGGAAGAGAGAGAGGTGGAGGAAGGGAAGAGAGAGAGGTGGAGGAAGGGAAGAGAGAGAGGTGGATGAGGGAAGAGAGAGAGGTGGAGGAAGGGAAGAGAGAGAGGTGGACGAGGGAAGAGAGAGAGGTGGAGGAAGGGAAGAGAGAGGTGGATGAGGGAAGAGAGAGAGGTGGACGAGGGAAGAGAGAGAGGTGGAGGAAGGGAAGAGAGAGGTAGAGGAAGAGAAGAGAGAGAGGTGGAGGAAGGGAAGAGAGAGAGGTGGAGGAAGGGAAGAGAGAGAGGTGGACGAGGGAAGAGAGAGATGTGGAGGAAGGGAAGAGAGGTGGATGAGGGAAGAGAGAGAGGTGGAGGAAGGGAAGAGAGAGAGGTGGACGAGGGAAGAGAGAGAGGTGGAGGAAGGGAAGAGAGAGGTGGACGAGGGAAGAGAGAGAGGTGGAGGAAGGGAAGAGAGAGAGGTGGACGAGGGAAGAGAGAGAGGTGGAGGAAGGGAAGAGAGAGAGGTGGAGGAAGGGAAGAGAGAGAGGTGGACGAGGGAAGAGAGAGATGTGGACGAGGGAAGAGAGAGAGGTGGACGAGGGAAGAGAGAGAGGTGGAGGAAGGGAAGAGAGAGGTGGATGGAGGAAAGAGAATGTGTAGAGGAGGGGTGTACGGCCCGTTGGGTGTTTTAATCCGGCCCGCTGAGTATTAAGGGCTAGAGCGTGTTCACGTGACGTCATCATCTCGCGCCATCTTGGGCTCCACCTAGTTAGCCTGCTGCTAGTGGAGTCAATGGGTTTTGCTCTGGATTTCACGGACTGGAGACAAGTTTTTACACACAGGAAAGTTTCAAGGCGTACAAAAGTCTGCAGGCTTCTGCCGTCTTCACACTAAAAGCGTAATGCTTATTTCCCTGATTTTACTCGCTTGACACGTTATGTGGTTAACTCGCTTTTCGCTTTTTCGCAACCAGTTGTGGCGGAAAGCCTGCAACTGGTTGTTACCACCATCACATAGCCCGGTCACTTCCTGTAAAACAGTTTTCATTTCCGCTATTGACCATGGGACATTAACAACTATTCATGCGTTATGCTTGCTGTGTAAATACCACCAATAAAACAAATGTCGGAACATTAAGTGCCCCATGGCTGGCTTCACACTGTTCTCTGTGTCTGGGTTCATACTGTTTTCTGTGTCTGGGTTCACACTGTTCTCTGTGTCTGGGTTCACACTGTTCTCTGTGTCTGGGTTCACACTGTTCTCTGTGTCTGGCTTCACACACTGTTCTCTTTGTCTGGGTTCACACTGTTCTCTGTGTCTGGGTTCACACTGTTCTCTGTGTCTGGGTTCACACTGTTCTCTGTGTCTGGGTTCACACTGTTCTCTTTGTCTGGGTTCACACTGTTCTCTGTGTCTGGGTTCACACTGTTCTCTGTGTCTGGCTTCACACACTGTTCTCTTTGTCTGGGTTCACACTGTTTTCTGTGTCTGGGTTCACACTGTTCTCTGTGTCTGGCTTCACACACTGTTCTCTGTGTCTGGGTTCACACTGTTCTCTGTGTCTGGCTTCATACTGTTCTCTGTGTCTGGGTTCACACTGTTCTCTGTGTCTGGGTTCACACTGTTCTCTGTGTCTGGGTTCACACTGTTCTCTGTGTCTGGGTTCATACTGTTCTCCGTGGCTGCGTACATGCGCGCCTCTTTATACATCTATTCATTAATTAATACATCAGGATATTTGGTCTCGAGATGCTGCTTCAGTTCTGAAGCCTTCTGTGTTCCGTTAGCTAGCGAGCTAGTGTTAGCAAGCGTTAGCCTACGCTCCGCCTCGTTATCGTTAGTGATGTCAGGATTATACTTCATAAACACTTAGACGTTTGGGGTGTTCGGCACCTCTTATTTTCATATTTTTTAAATACTTCTCTTTAACTTTCGCTACAGGCTAGCGGCTGGCTGGGTGTCTTTTTCTGCATATTGCAGCTTGTTAAACAACTGACTGACGCATTACCGCCACCAAGTGGTGGGAAGCTGTATTGTAATGGAGCGTCTCGTTGATAACTGTAATATATGTCTTCAATTGATAACTTATGCGGTCCACAGGTGAAAACTGGAACACTGATCTAAAGAATATCTCAACATTAACCAGGATACATCGGCACAAAAATGAACAGTAAAAGGTTCATGGCGTTTTAGAAATCATGAGGATGGACTGACTGAAGCGTGATACAACTTAACTTTCCTGTATTAAGACTGCAGACAGTGCAAAGCTACACTGACACCCCATCTATAGTGGCCAGTACCCCCAAAATACAAAACTATTACATTCTTTTTGAGGTTGGTGCTAAATGGATGTCATCGACATTCTCTTGGGTGTTTGAGGGCTATCAGCAGAATTAACAGCATTTTTCTTTCAACTTGAGCCGAAATGCAAAGCTAACATGTTGCTCTTTGGCTGGTGTTAGAAAGAACGTAAGTAAGGATCCCCCCAACACATCATGATGTATCTCCTGCAGAACATGAAGATGGACAGAACACCACACTGGATCTGTCCAGGGTGTCTTGCTGTGGACTAAAGGGCTCATCTCATAATAAGGAATAATCCTCTCAGGAGCATTAATATCACAGCCAAATTCCCCAAATCCTTTGGTCCCCTAAAAGTAAAATAAATCCCGTAAAATAATGGATACTGACGGTTTACATCCCGCGAAGACAGAGAAACAAAAGACTTTGAGGTCATGCTCGTGTCCACCTCGTCATTCACTCCCATATTTACTCTCTTCTGGTTCTGGATTCATCTCCACCAACTCCTGGTCAAAATGTCTGTTTCTTCAGCCGCTCCACGATGTACAATCCAATGTTTAATGTGCTCTGTTGCAATTCAGAATATAATAACTATCACATTATTGGATTATAATCATGGATGTATTCATGTGTTCATCACATTATGCATCCGATCTGGAAGTAACTTCATACTTCTCTCTTCATCCTGAAAGGAGTCAGATTGTCTTTGAGAAAATGACTGTTAATTAGCTATAAAGCCATTTCTTTGTGCCCCTTAAAATTTTAACATTTTTACCAGTCCTGATATGTATGTAACATTTTAACAAGTTTTGGAATATGATAAAGAAAATAAATAAATAAACATTAGTTTTAATAGGGTCCTCCTGGACCGACATTTGCTCGATGCTCAAAGCCTAATCCATCTAAAATGTAAATAATCATTTCTGAGGTACATCATACAGAACGTCTTCAGTGAGTCCCAAATGTTATGAAATCCTATAAAAAAACTAAAACACCGTAGCTATTCTCCCTTTTTCAGGTTAGCGCAGCAGCCCTTCAGCCATTGCAACTACAAATTGTGTGTTCTGATTCAACGAGCATCTCCACCTCATGAACATTTCTTCAGTCTACTTCAATTTCATGAATGAACTTTAGTGCAAAGCTGCAGCCCAAAAGTTTGGAATACGATGTTAGTTTCTCCTTATGTGTTTGCAAAAGTAAAGCATCACTCACAGTGCATGCAATGCATTAAAACAAGGAAGTACACACACAGGCACACGCACGCATGCACAGACACACACGCACACACACACACGCACACGCACACACACACACGCACGCACACACACACACACGCACACACACACACGTACACACACACGCACACGCACACATACGTACACACACACCACTTCTTATTTGGATCCCTGCCACAGGGTGGGGCTTTGAAGGGGAGTGTGTTGCCTGCATGTGTTGTGCGGAGACGTGGACGTAGCGACAGGCAGCTCGCGGGCTCTTTGGGGTGAACAGCCTTGTTTTCAGCTCACTGGTCTTGTGTCGTCCAGAATGCTGCCACCGTGTCACAACCCCACAGTTGCCAGGACTGTCATCAGTTCTGCAACACTGGGTCGCACCCTCCTTTCAGAAACACACTGTTTCATTGACTCTGTTAGCATGAACACTCTCAAGACAGCATTGCTTTTTTAAATGATTTCTGATTGTGTTGTTTTGCGTTTGAATTACTTAGAATTGTGCAAAACAATGTCTCGAGACAAGCTGCTGAATACTAAACTCCTTGATACTGTTGGCAACCACGACGCATCCTTGCAGCACTGTAATGACCAACTCAATAATGACAATCTCCACTTTATTTATCCGGGTAAAGCTGGCTCAGCGCTTTGCTCTTTTTCAACAGCTCTTGGTGAGAACATTCACGCTGCAGCTCCTCCAACACACACTGCTGAGCAGCTCGTGGCTGGTTGACGTCTCATCACATCACGCTGGACTGCAGGGTATATCATGCACATCCTGTTGTAGAAATAATGTTAAAACAATCACAATAAATACACACACGCACGCATCCACTCACACACACATGCGCACACATGCGCACGCACACTTCTCTCATTTGGGTTTGGAAGCTTTTTAGAGGACACTGTTTGGATTTTAACGTGTAAATTTAACTGAAACTGTAAAAAAAAAAAAAAAAGGGCAAAAAGTGAGAGATACTTGAAAATACTGACAGTGTAAATATAATTGACACACGTTCCTAACATGACTGAAATGCCAAAATGTTCCATTGCATTATGTTTTGTTCAGCCAAATATTCAGATAAGCCCTTTCTTTGAAAAAAACATAATGTTCTGCTGCCATTCAAACAAACAACTGACATTTAGAAGTAAGGCAGCAGGGGAACAGAAACGATTCTTGACAAACATATTTTATATATAGTCATGCTGCCAACAAAATACATGTATTTATTTCAAATAAAACCATTTACATTCAAATTTATATATACATATTTTCCTTTTGATGTCTCCTATTTTTCTGCTTCAGCGCTGGCCGAAAGCATTATGTTTTCTAATCTTGTTCCTAAGTACGTTTCAGGTTTTCCATCTCTTCATGTGGCAAATTACCTCCCAAATTTACTCAAAACAGAGGTCATAATATTCGGTGCAGGTGGCTCGATGGACTGCTATGGCAACAGTGGCGCATGTAAAGTGCATCCAGAAAGTATTCACAACGCTTCACTTCTTCCAAATTTTGTTATGTATTGGATTCAATTGGATTCAAGTTGGACTTGGATTCAAAACATTTTTAGGGGACAGAAAAGTCTGCAGCATTGAAGGTCCCAATGAGCACAGTGGCCTCCATCGTCTGGACATGGAAGCAGTTTGGAATCACAGGACTCCTCTTCCAGCCAAACGGGGAGAAGGGCCTTCGTCAGGGAGGTGACCAACAACCCGATGGCCACTCTGACAGAGCTCCAGCGTTGCTCTGTGAAGAGAGGAAAACCTTCCAGAAGGACAAACATCTCTGCAGCCTGTTTGCTAGCAGCCAGACAGAAGCCTCTCCTCGGGAACAAGCACATGAGCGCCCGGAGGGGGTTTGCCCAAAGGCACCTGAAGGCACCGCAGACCATCAGGAACACAAGGACCTGGTCTGATGACACAGAGATCAAACTATCTGGCCTGAAGGCCGTGCGCCATGTCTGGAGGAAACCAGGGACTGCTCATCCCCTGGCCAACACCATCTACATGGCGCATGGTGGCAGCAGCAGCATGTCTGGAGGAAACAAACACCATCTACATGGAGCATGGTGGCAGCAGCATGTCAGAAGCAAACAAACACCATCTACATGGAGCATGGTGGCAGCAGCATCATGTCTGGGGGGAAAGCAACACCATCTACATGGAACATGGTGGCAGCAGCATGTCTGGAGGAAACAAACACCATCTACATGGAGCATGGTGGCAGCAGCAGCATGTCTGGAGGAAACAAACACCAACTACATGGAGCATGGTGGCAGCAGCAGCATGTCTGGAGGAAACAAACACCATCTACATGGCGCATGGTGGCAGCAGCAGCATGTCTGGAGGAAACAAACACCATCTACATGGAGCATGGTGGCAGCAGCAGCATGTCTGGAGGAAACAAACACCATCTACATGGAGCATGGTGGCAGCAGCAGCATGTCTGGAGGAAACAAACACCATCTACATGGAGCATGGTGGCAGCAGCATGTCTGGAGGAAACAAACACCATCTACATGGAGCATGGTGGCAGCAGCATGTCTGGAGGAAACAAACACCATCTACATGGAGCATGGTGGCAGCAGCAGCATGTCAGGAGGAAATAAACACCATCTACATGGAGCATGGTGGCAGCAGCAGCATGTCTGGAGGAAACTAACACCATCTACATGGAGCATGGTGGCAGCAGCAGCATGTCTGGAGGAAACTAACACCAAAAAAATGAATTTAAATCATTTTGGAATAAGGCTGTAACATAACAACATGTGGACAGGGAAGCACTGTGGATACTTTCCTGTTACCATTCCTAAAGCATGGTGTTGCATCCCGTGTTGCACTCGGCTCATCGCCACCTGAAGCTGAACCACGGGTCCTCTCCCTCTGAGGCGACGGCTCCCTTTGTCAATCATACAGTACATATGAGTAAACTTTACTTTTAAATTGGCACTGTGAGTTCTTTTGAATAAAAAGTGCGTTACAAATAAAACGCTTCATTCCTATTATTATTAAATTCCTTGACGTCATTATTTTTCTAAATACGATATGGTGAGGGTGTCAGTGAGAATGAATACCGGCTCAGTCATGTACATCTGACACGCTGCTCCGGCTTGCCAAGTTGTACCATTAAAATCACATGACAACCTTTGAAGAGAGTGAATACGGGCTTTTCCACGCTCATGAACATGAACACATGGGACATTCATAGAGACAATGACAGCCTAGATAACAATGGCCATGGCACCTAAACACTGACCTCTTCACAGTACGCCCAATGACACTTCTGACAGCCCTCAGAGCACGTGAATATGAACCTGTTAGCGTATTATTATCTTCATGTCTATTATTGCTGGCAGTTCTTCAGGAGCAGACAGTGCAAACACACACACATATATATATATATATATTCATACCATTACACACACACACACATCAATGTAAATGTGGAGACATGTATTCTGCACACACTGGTCCCCCAGGTGAAATGCTGATCATAGCGTCTGAGCCTCCCCGCGGCTCCTTGACCTTTATTAGCTGTCAGAAGCAGAGACCACAGCTCCAATCAAGACGGACGCGTCCCTCTTGTGCTTCAATCACTCTCAGCTCTTTCTGGATTCAACGTATGTATTCACAGCTTCAAGTCTTCTGTATGCCTCCTCTATCTGTTCATCCTGAACGATAGACTAGTGATATCAGAGAAGAAGCAATGCAACTGCTGGTACGTCTTGCAAATAAATGGTCAAATCCCCAATAGAATATAGAAGCTGCAGCGAGCAGCGCCCTGGCACCTTTGACCTCGTCGGCCCTGGTGGGACGTCGGCTTGTTCGTCAGAGGACGTCTGTCCATCAGACAACAGGCCGCGAGTTACATGTTTGTTTCCTGCATGGGACAATGCTGGAAATGATGCTGTGCAAATAGTTCACCACTTACTGTCCACAGTGTGGCGCTAGACAACATGAGTTGTCCGCCTACAGGGGGGAGACTGAGCACCTAGTGACCTGGTGCAGCCACAACAACCTGGAGTCCATCCTCTGCTCCGCCATCATTGAGTCCATCCTCTGCTCCTCCATCATTGAGTCCATCCTCTGCTCCTCCATCATTGAGTCCATCCTCTGCTCCTCCATCATTGAGTCCATCCTCTGCTCCTCCATCATTGAGTCCATCCTCTGCTCCTCCATCATTGAGTCCATCCTCTGCTCCTCCATCATTGAGTCCATCCTCTGCTCCGCCATCATTGAGTCCATCCTCTGCTCCTCCATCATTGAGTCCATCCTCTGCTCCTCCATCATTGAGTCCATCCTCTGCTCCGCCATCATTGAGTCCATCCTCTGCGCCGCCATCATTGAGTCCATCCTCTGCTCCTCCATCATTGAGTCCATCATGTGCTCCTCCATCATTGAGTCCATCCTCTGCTCCTCCATCATTGAGTCCATCCTCTGCTCCTCCATCATTGAGTCCATCCTCTGCTCCGCCATCATTGAGTCCATCCTCTGCTCCTCCATCATTGAGTCCATCCTCTGCTCCTCCATCATTGAGTCCATCCTCTGCTCCGCCATCATTGAGTCCATCCTCTGCTCCTCCATCATTGAGTCCATCCTATGCTCCTCCATCATTGAGTCCATCCTCTGCTCCTCCATCATTGAGTCCATCCTCTGCTCCTCCATCATTGAGTCCATCCTCTGCTCCTCCATCATTGAGTCCATCTTCTGCTCCTCCATCATTGAGTCCATCCTCTGCTCCTCCATCATTGAGTTCATCCTCTGCTCCTCCATCATTGAGTCCATCCTCTGCTCCTCCATCATTGAGTCCATCCTCTGCTCCTCCATCATTGAGTCCATCCTCTGCTCCTCCATCATTGAGTCCATCCTCTGCTCCTCCATCATTGAGTCCATCCTCTGCTCCTCCATCACCGTCTGGCACGCTGCAGCCACTGCCAAGGACAAGGCCGGGCTGCAGCGCATCATCAACTCTGCTGAGAGGTGATTGGCTGCAATCTGCCGTCCCTCCAGGTCCTGTTTACTTCCAGGACCTTGAAGCGGGCGGGAAGGTTGAGGCCGAGCCCTCTGACCCTGGACACCACCTGTTGGAGTCCCTTCCCTCTGGCAGGAGGCTGAGGTCCATCAGGACCAGGACCTACAGCCACACTAACAGTTTCTACCCAGCAGCAGTCGGGCTCATCAACAGAACCAGGTCCACTGACTGACTCTGTCTCCCCCACGACCTTCCCTTCTCTCCTTCTCTCCCTCCTCTCCCTCCTCTCCCTCCTCTCTCTTCTCTCCCTCCTCTCCCTCCTCTCCCTCCTCTCCCTCCTCTCTCTTCTCTCCCTTCTCTCTCTTCTCTCCTTCCTCTCCCTCCTCTCTCTTCTCTCTCTTCTCTCCTTCCTCTCCCTCCTCTCTCTCCTCTCCCTTCTCTCCTTCTCTCCCTTCTCTCTCTTCTCTCCCTTCTCTCCCTCCTCTCCTTCTCTCCCTCTTCTCCCTTCTCTCTCTTCTCTCCCTTCTCTCCCTCCTCTCCCTTCTCTCTCTAACCTCCCTCCTCTCCTTCTCTCCCTCCTCTCCCTTCTCTCTCTCTTCTCTCCCTTCTCTCCCTTCTCTCTCTTCTCTCCCTTCTCTCCCTTCTCTCTCTTCTCTCCCTCCTCTCCTTCTCTCCCTCCTCTCCCTTCTCTCTCTCTTCTCTCCCTTCTCTCTCTTCTCTCCCTCCTCTCCTTCTCTCCCTCCTCTCCTTCTCCCCCTCCTCTCCCTTCTCTCTCTTCTCTCCTTCTTCTCCCTCCTCTCCCTTCTCTCTCTTCTCTCCCTTCTCTCTCTTCTCTCCTTCCTCTCCCTTCTCTCTCTTCTCTCCTTCCTCTCCCTTCTCTCCTTCCTCTCCCTTCTCTCTCTTCTCTCCCTTCTCTCTCTTCTCTCCTTCCTCTCCCTTCTCTCTCTTCTCTCCTTCCTCTCCCTTCTCTCCCTCCTCTCCCTTCTCTCTCTTCTCTCCCTTCTCTCTCTTCTCTCCTTCCTCTCCCTTCTCTCTCTTCTCTCCCTCCTCTCCTTCTCTCCCTCCTCTCCTCCTCTCCCTCCTCTCCTCCTCTCCCTTCTCTCTCTTCTCTCCTTCCTCTCCCTTCTCTCCCTCCTCTCCTTCTCTCCCTTCTCTCCCTTCTCTCTCTTCTCTCCTTCCTCTCCCTTCTCTCCCTCCTCTCCTTCTCTCCCTTCTCTCTCTTCTCTCCCTTCGCTCCCTCCTCTCCCTTCTCTCCCTCCTCTCCTTCTCTCCCTTCTCTCTCTTCTCTCCCTTCTCTCTCTTCTCTCCCTTCTCTCCCTCCTCTCCCTTCTCTCTCTTCTCTCCCTTCTCTCTCTTCTCTCCCTTCTCTCCCTCCTCTCCCTTCTCTCTCTTCTCTCTCTTCTCTCCCTTCTCTCTCTTCTCTCCTTCCTCTCCCTTCTCTCTCTTCTCTCCCTCCTCTCCTTCTCTCCCTCCTCTCCTCCTCTCCCTCCTCTCCTCCTCTCCCTTCTCTCTCTTCTCTCCTTCCTCTCCCTTCTCTCCCTCCTCTCCTTCTCTCCCTTCTCTCTCTTCTCTCCCTTCTCTCTCTTCTCTCCCTTCTCTCCCTCCTCTCCCTCCTCTCCCTTCTCTCTCTTCTCTCCCTCCTCTCCCTTCTCTCTCTTCTCTCTCTCTTCTTTTCCCTGCACATCTGTCCACATCACACATTTAAGGTCACTCTCCACTTTACTCGTCACCTCACTTTAAACATTTATTACCTCATTCTGTGCACTTTACTTACTTTTACTCTTATTATTATCATTATTGATCGTTACCCCTTTATTTTTTATTTTACTTGCATCGCTACTTATTCACTGCACGTTACTGCATTTACTTGTTTTTATATCCAAATTTTATACTTTCACTTGTACAGTTAAATGTTTCTTGTTGTTGTTGTTGTTGTTGTTGTTGTTGTTATTGTTGTTGTGTTTTATGATGCACCCTCTGCCAAGACAAATTCCTCGTTTGTAATAACTTACATGGCAATAAAAGGTTTCTGATTCTGATGCTTCAACAGGCATTTTGTTGCTCTGTGTGACGTGTAGACAACATCATGGAACTGGTTTGCGTTACAAATAATGCTGATTTCCTCAATAAGTGGACTCCAGATCCACTTTTCCTTGACTGGAGGTCTCACAGACGTCATAGACAACTGAACATATGCTGCAGAGGATTTACCAAAATGTACTTTGAATGTGTTGTTTGTTCTCCTCCAAAATACATCAGCTCGCTACATGCAGACGACAATGTACACGACACCTGTGTCTTCTGAGGAAACGACTCAGTTCAGGCAGCTAAACCACTTAGTTATGATTAATAAAGATGATGAAATACTTAGTTATGATTAATAAAGATGATGAAATACTTAGTTATGATTAATAAAGATGATGAAATACTTAAATAAAGATGATAAATACTTAAATAAAGATGATGAAATACTTAGTTATGATTAATAAAGATGATGAAATACTTAAATAAAGATGATAAAATACTTAAATAAAGATGATGAAATACTTAGTTATGATTAATAAAGATGATAAATACTTAATTATGATCAATAAAGATGATAAAATACTTAGGAAAAGATAGTTGGTTTGGTTTAAATACCAAAGACCCCGCGGCCCACAGACCTCAACAGCTTCAGGCTGGTGGCTTTAACGTCCCACCTGATGAAGACCTTGGAGAGGCTGGTCCTTCATCCCACCTGATGAAGACCTTGGAGAGGCTGGTCCTTCATCCCACCTGATGAAGACCTTGGAGAGGCTGGTCCTGGCTCATCTGTGCCCCCTGGTGAGCTCATCCCTGGACCCACTCCAGTTTGCCTATCAGTCTGGCATCGGGGTGGAGGACACCGTCATCTTCCTGCTGCAGAGATGTCTCTCTCACTTGGAGAAGCTGGAAGCTCTGTGAGAGTCATGATCTACAACTTCTCCAGGGCCTTCAACACCATCCAGCCTTTTCTACTGAGAGACAAGCAGACCGGGGTGGACCACCACCTGACGGCATGGATACTGGACTACCTCACCAACCGTCCACAGTATGTGCGGATACGGGGATGTGAGTCAATCCTGCAGCACAGGAGCCCCACAGGGAACCGTCCATATACACCTCGGACTTCAGCCACAACCAGGGGCGGACTGGGGGAAAAAGTGACCCGGGAGTTACTGTAAGACCGGCCCACTCAATACTCGACATGACGCGCTGCCCATGCACTCAGTGCATCGTGTGTGTGTGTCTGTGTGTGCGCTCGCGAGTGTGTGTGTGTGTATGTGTGCGCTCGCGAGTGTGTGTGTGTGTGTGTGCGCGCGCGAGTGTGTGTGTGTGTGTGTGTGTGTGTGTGTGTGTGCGCGCGCGAGTGTGTGTGTGTGTGTGTGTAGAGGTGTTGAAGGTGTATAACAAAACAAAAAGTAACAGAACCTAAACTAACTCTGTCAGCCGAGTTTTAGAACAGTAAATTGGGAATGAAGAACAATATAAGTGCACAGTGGTCTCTCGCTATAACGCGGTTCACCTTTCGCGAACTCTCTGTTTCACGGATTTTTTATTTTTGGGCTTTTTTTCCACAGTGTACGTTATAGGGCTGTCAACGAATATTCGAAATTCGAATATATATTCAAATAGTTGTTAAAAACCGAATTTCGAATATGAAAATTAATATTCGAATGTAAAAAATAAAAAAAGGATTTTGGAGGATAATTCTCGTGAATCTGGCAACCCCTGCCGCAGCCACGACGAGGTGACCAGGTGTCAGTGTTGCAGACTGGTGATGGAGAAGTATCGTACCAAAGGCTCAACATGGTTGTGTTTGGAGGATAATTATCCTGCATCTGGCAACCCTGAGATCAGTCCACCAATGACAGCTCTCTCTACGTCAGAGCTAGAAGATGAACGTAAGTTTCACAACGTGTCAGAGCGTAATAACTAGTGAGTGACAGACTCAGAGAAACACAAATATGACAGGAGGTAAAGTCCCGGACGTGTTGAATCCCTGCTGGACGCATTGTCATGTCTGGAAAAGAGGACATGTCAGGAGGAAGAGGACGTCTGCTCACTATGTAAGCTAGAGTTAGCTTACTCTTCAACGAGCAATGTGAGGCTACATCTCCAGAATGTGCACCCTGGAGAACAAGGCATAAAATGTGAAACTTCAGCGGAACAGACGCGTTGGGATACGTATTTTTCGCCGTCCGCCACAAGTTTGTTGTCTGCTTCCACAAAGTTATTGTTGTCATTCAATTAAACCGCCATGCGCGACGGTGTGGGAGAGAGAGAGAGAGAGAGAAAGATAGAGAGAAAGAGTGTGTGTGTGCGAACGAGAGGCCAATGTCTGCTGTCTTGGCCATTTGTTAATTTACTTATTTTTGTGTAGGTAATATGTTGTTAAATATGTTTCAACTTAATTAAATTACCTATACAAGTAGTTATGTCTCGTTGTATTAATTTGCTCTGTTATTGACGTGCCTATTGCGCACTGCGCATGCGCAACCAGAAATTTGAATATATTCGATTATACGTGTTTTTTTAAAGCGAATATTTGAATGTCATTTTTGAGCCATTTTGACAGCCCTAGTACGTCATGAAGGTGCATTGTGTTCTGCGTCCTGATTGGCTGAGGGACTGTACACCTTGTGATCAGTCTCCTCGTGCAGCGTCTCCTGTACAGGACAGAATACGTCCAGATAAAAAGTCAGCGGAGCGGCCGGACAAAGAGGCGGTCAGAGGACCTCGTAGATTGATCATTAACATGAAATGTGTTAAACATGTTCGGGCTTATTTTTTAAATCCACGAAACTTTGAGTGTTTAAATATGAGAGAAATGTGAGAACATGTTAATGCCTGTATGAGGAAAGTGTACAAAGGTGTGTGGTTAGGGGTTATTTTTAGAACGTATCCCCTGCGATAAACGAGGGACATGTTGCTGCCATGCTGTTGAATCACTCTTAAAACGTCTTCGTCTGTGAGCGAGTGACGCAACGCCCCCCTGGTATCAAGCCACACAGAAAGAATGGGGAAAAAAAGGCTGGTTTTATTTCGAAAGATGACCGGATACATCTGTCTGTGCGTCTGAGCCTCTTACTCTTGACACGTGTGAAGAGGCTGCGTGATAACGTTGCCCCAAAAATGAAACTTAAATGTACATTTCAAATCTGCTGGAGTGCCGGTGTTCTGGATTTACATATAGGCAGAATGTCCTAAAATCGCCAAAAAGCTCTGAAAACCTGCAAGAAACATCTTAACACTCTCAACCCTGCTTCAAAGCGAGGGCGGACCTAAGAAAAAATGTTTACATTTTTAAAAAATGTATATCTTTGTAATAAATCGTCACAGAGATATGGTTTAAAATCTGGTGGAATCAGTAGACGTTACACTTCCTTGTCCTATTCTTGTGTCATCGTAGGTGATTCACACAGCGAGATATCAGCATTCTACACACAGCTGTGTCATATTATACACACACAGCTTCACTATATGAGAGAGAGAATCAGACAGTTTAGCCTCAGCCGAAGCTATACTGAAGAGCACCGCGCAGCTTCACAGCCTGAAGGATACCATACCAGCGATAAAGAGGACAACGCCAATAAAAAGGATCCATTAGAAAATGGGTAAGCGTATTTACTGAACTTTGCAATAGCATATTTACGTAGTAACAGGAACTGTAAGCCAGCTAGAGCTGCTGCTAACACGGAGCTAGTGATAGCAAGCTAACACGACGTAGAGGGCAGAGCCACCAACTCTCACGGTTTCACCGTGTAACACACACGTTTTCATGTTTTCACACGCTCACACAACCAATATCTCATGGCAAAAAAAAAGTCTGAGGCGCGGTGGTTTCTTTTCAAACTCCCCGACGATAGATGGCGCTAAGGAGCACATCTGTAAACCTATCCCTGTTAACTTTATTGAAGTGAACTTAGTACGCCTAGAAGTGTTAGAGCTCTGTTTGGGTTTGTAGGACTGTAACTACTGTTACGTTAGCTTCTGCTAACCGGAGCATTTTTAGCTTGTGAACGGCTCATCTTCTGCAACATATAATAATAAATTTGGTTTCAGACATTTATTTACATGCGTCTACCATTTTATTCATATATTCCACTGCTTTTGTGAACCTAAGACCTTTTGGTAAAACAATTCTAGCACCAAAACAGTTGAACCACATGAGTAAAGGTATGTTTTCACCAGAGATATGAAGAAGTTCCAAAATAGTAGATGTTTTTTTCAGCTTTAGGGCCATAATATAACGTTACACTTGTGCCTTAGGACAATGGTGCCTCATTATATAGAGAGCTGAGACTGTTCTGTAATTTTAGATGTAAAACACATTAGTATGTATCATATGCAAGTGACTTTAAAAAGTGAATTTAAGAAATGATATACAATCGAGAAAATGACCTGAGACTCCTGTGAGTTCCATGAGTGTGAATACAGATCATGATCAGTAGTGTTGCATGTTGGGTATGGAAACCATGATTTTGAACACAGATCGTGAGTAATATAAAAGTCAGTCAGTGATATTTGAACTGTAGTGTTACAGTAAATTTAAAGAGTTCTGTAAAGCACGAAATGTAGTCGGCCGGCAATGTTAAAGGGAGGGCTGCCTGGTGATGGAGGTGGACTGGGTGTTTAGTCATTTCTCAGCAGGTACAACATTTAAGTGAAACTTCATTGAAAGAAAAATGCTAATGCAGTGCTTAACAATAATTATAGGCCTATTAAATTGACATGGTGTTGTTTTTCTTAAAGGTAACCTGTATAAACAATTAAATAACTGCAGTGGTTTACAACAAAGCAACAAGCTGTTTTTGGTTTGATCAATATACAGCATGCTACATGTACCACACTCAATACAGTAGACCAGGTTGGAGGACTCTGGTTTGGTAAGGTGCCGAACTGGTGCACTCAGGTAAGTATGTGCATACTGGTTATGAATGGTTAGTTATGAATTTGATGTTTTTAATGTGTTTGTAATGTTGTACTTTATTATGTGTATTGTTGCCTCGGGAAGCATACACCAGAAGATTTTTATTTCTTCTGGTTGTTGCTATGGTCCTGAAATTAGAAAATGATTCCATTTGGTCCTAAAATTCCCCAAAATGACCCTTGACCTGTGTGTTGAGAATATGGGCCGTAGGAGAAAAGGTGGAGACAAAGGGGATCGAATGGAGGACCCGGTCCCCACTTTCGGATCCACGCTCCTGGCCGTAGCCTTGTTGGACCTCCCTCTTGATGTCCCAAAGGAAGGTACTGCTGTACCCTCGACGTCGGAGGGAATGGAAGAGGGTCCTAATGGCCGACTCGACATCCCCTGCATCTGTGCAAATCCTCTGGTATCGGATCAGTTGGGATTTATCCATGTTCCTGGCGTGTGCCTGGCGTGATAACTGGTTTTATGCAACAGTGCGTGGGTGTTGATCGGCTTAAAATAGACCCTCGTTTTGAGGCTACTTCCTCTTTCCCACGCCCCAATCAGATACACTTCAGTGTCAAGGAATTCTATTTTCTCCGTTTAAAGGTTATGTTTAACTGAAATGGAAGGCTGGTGCTGGTTCAGGACCAAAAAAAAAATCTAAAAATTATTTTTCCGAGTAGGTCCAGATGCCAAAGATATCATCCAGGTGTCTAATGTACAGATTGTTACACCCAGACCTGGGTAGTTTTGTGTTCACTGTTTGTTGTGTTGGCTGTCACTCACTCTGTCTCTCGTTTCAGACTCCTCCCCCCTCCTGTGCCAGCCTCATGTGTGATTGCAAGCCCCGCCCTCATTGTTTCCACCTGTGTCTTGTTCCCCTGTGTATTTAGTCTGTGTCTTCCCTCTGTCTTGTGCAGTTTGTTTTTTGATGTTATGAGTGTTTGGAATAAAGACTTTGGTTTTTCGCAACAAACTACTTGGTCTCTCGTGTCTGCTTTTGGGTCCAGCCTACCGTGGTCCTGGTCTTCCTAACACAGTGTTAGTAATTTTCGACATTTGGGAAAGGCCGTTCCCTCCCATTCTGTCATGAAGATGTTAGCAAAGGCTGGGACAAACTTTTTCCCCATTCTGAGCCGTGCCCAGTTCTAAAAATTCGAGGAGGGCCTCATCCAGCCTAGTGGGGTCAGGATACTTCGCAAAAATCTGTTGGACCGCTTGAAGGCCTAATGGCGTCTCAATATTTGTGTAGAGCGAGTTGATGTCCAGGGAGAACAGCATTCCACCGAGGGGCACCATGATTTGTTTTAATTTAGATACAAATTCATATGCATCTTTGATATAGCTGTCATGTTTTTGTGACAAAGGAATCAAACTCTGCGATCCTGTATGATTCAGTCCTGCAGTTCGAGATGGGTCTGCCGGGAGGAATCTGGTGAGGAACCGTCGACGTCCCCAGATCCTTGTGGATCTCTGGCAAAAGGTAGAATTTGCGCGGGCGTGGTGGATCCTCACCAGAAATACTTTTGTTTTTCTGAGATCGCTTTCTTTACATAAAGGTCGTAGACAATTTCACGGATCCTTTTCTTGCTCTGCAGTTGTAAAAGGCCGGTGAGTGGTAAGTAATGGCAGTATTAAGTTGTCTGTGCGCTTCAGTCAGATATTGATGTCAAGCTAGGATAACTATTTTTGAACCTTCATTAGCTGGTTTAATGATATCTTTGTTACGTTTTAACTGTGCGAGTGCTTTTCTCTCCCCATGGACAGATTTTGTTCCTTCTCCCACTGCTCTTGGGCAGCTGGAGTGCACGGGCTCGAAGCCTAACCTCATTATTGTCGATGGTTCCTCCCTAATTAGGGCCCGAGCACTGACAACGTCAGAGCGGAGGACCTATTGATTTTCGAATGTTGATTTTTTTATTTTTCTCGTTATTTGCCGTCATTGCATGGACAAACGAGGTGCGCGGACTTAACGTAAATTCTTAAAAATCTCCATACATCTCTGAAATGGCGACAATGCCAATCTGATTGGGGTGTCAGAAAAAAGGCAAAAAAATTAGCTCCATAGCGCCCCTTTAGTTGTCAGCTCCGGCGACTTTTGCCACCAATGACCGATTGACTTGAAATTTTGCACACATGTTCAGGTGGGAGTTCTCTACAAAAAAGGCAACCGTAGTACTAAGCTCTGCCTACTTAGATTTTCCGCCATTTTGAATTTTGTGAAAAACACTTTATTTACAACTTCTCCTAAACGCTCGGTCTAATTCTTACGAAACTTTTTGAGGATCATTGTTGGCTCAATGTGATCAAACTATGTAACAAATTTTCTTTATCTCATTGCGTTTAGAAGATATGAACCAATTAACCTATTAGGGGCGTGGCACAATTTGTCAATACCCATAACTTTTAATTCACTTGGCCAATCCTCACAAACTTTATAGCATATGTCAACATAGTGTCCCTTAATGTACTAAATATAATATAGTATGTGTTTACCATGAATTTAGTGCTTCTAAAATGTCCTGCATGTTTTTCTTTTTTATGTTTCCCACCAAGGGAAGAATGTACTAGCAAGTCTTTTAGGTTTTTATTCCGTCTGAAAGCCGCTATAGTTTTTTAAATCTGAAAATGATTGCACCCGGGCTTGGGCGCTTTGAAAATTCTTTTTGGGCCTCATATTGAGGGTTCTGGAGGCCGGCGAGAGTGTGGAGATAAAAGGGATCATATGCTAATTTTTTTCTTTTCTCCTAGGTTCCCTTCCCTGTTGTATAGCCGCCTCAATATGCTGGACGTCTACTTCGATGTTCTGAAGAAATGTAATGTCTGGCTGGACGTCCGCTTGAATGTGCCGGGATTGGGTTCTATCTCGCAGAACCTCTGCTTTAATTTGCCGGAGAAAGGTTCTGCTGTAGCTCTGCCGCCTGAGTGACCGGAAGAGAGTCCCCGTTGTCAACTCGGCATCCTCCGCTACTGTGCAAATCCTAAAGTATGTTATGAGTTGTGATTTCACGATTCCCCTGTATGTATGTTTCGGTTGATAGCTTGATTTATGTCAGAGTGCATGGGTGTCAATTGGCTTGAAATAAACCCTTGTCCCCAGACTACTTTCTCCTTTGTTTTTTTCACCTCATGAACACCTCTGTATCCAGAAATTCAATCTTGTCTGGTTGAAGATAGTATTTCACCGTGATCGAAGGATGGTGATTGTTCAAGACCGTACTGAATTCACTGAATGCCGCTTTGGAACAATTCCAGATCCCAAAGATATCATCTAGGTATCTTGTATACAAAATAGGTAGCTGAGTTTGCATGAAATCCGCGGGGAGACCGAGAGGGTTAGGGACCAGCTTAGCCACTACAGCTGGCTCTTTGCTCACGGACTGGAGATTTTTAGACGCATGAGCGGACGCTAGCGGCGAGGTGACCCCTACCTGAAACCCTTGCAAGAGGCCAGAGAGCAAATAGTCAACAAATGTAGAATCGGGATGGGAAGACAGTTCAGATGCAAGTGCAGGGACATTTATTGGAGTGGATGGGTGAACTGTCATTAGTTCTTTCATCCTTAATGCCTCTGCTGAGGCCGGACCCTGCGTGGGCACACGGACTTGGGGCGCGCGTCCTAGCAGTGGCTGCAAATGTGGAGTAATGTGCAGTTGGGGTAAGAGCAGACGTTTTCGTTAAAGTTATTGCAAACTGGTTGGTTAATTAAGACATGCACCTTGCGGCCTGAGGAAGATAGCTCTTGATTGGAGTCGATGGACTGGAGGCGTGCGTCCATAGCCTGGATGGAATTGACCAGCAGCTGGAGGGTTGATGCGAGGGCCAGAGGTTGCTTGAGTTGTCGTGCACTGAGGCTGGCGGCCTTACGTTTGGCTGGAGGAGCGGGCTGGTGGGTCTTTGTTGTGCGTTTGCGGCCGGGGGCTACGATGGCGGGCTCGGCCTGAGCTGGTGATCCGAGACTCACTTCGTAGGCCAGGTTTTGGAGCTGAGCGACATCTAGGCCCGGAGCCGGGTTGAAGCTGTGGGAAATTCGCAACTCCAGTGTCCCGGGAACCATTCCCTCCTGACAGGTGGCTATCCGCGCGCTGCGCCGAATTGCAGATGCTACGGATGCCGAGTTGTCTTGGTCGGCATTGATGATGTCTGGATCCGAGTCTGCCATGGTAGGGAGGAATAGCAGCCCAGTAGTTGAGTTAGGTAAGCTTTTTCCATTTTGCGTAAGCATGAACGGAGTCACTTGGGACAGCAGCAGGATGCTAGAGGCGGGGATAGAGCACATTTAAGGGAGATGGCAACAGCTGATAAGCTGGCGAAGAGGGCGTGACTCTGTGCCATTGGCTGGGTGCGCCCAGCTGCTGACGGCTGAAGTTTGACACTGACACTTCTAACGGTGACGTCAGCGTGGAATTGTGCTGTGCCATGATCACTATCTTCAACCCCTTGTCCGCTGGTTTAATTACTATTCCCAAGTTGGATTTTAGTGATTCTAATGCTTTCCTCTGCCCTGTTGGCAGGTTCTTCTAATTTTCTACAGTCCAACAGACGCTCCTAAGATCTTGATTGTCCTGTTTTATTATTTTTATATATATATATATATATTTTTTTTTAATCGGTGCTGCTACCATATCCCATTTTGGTTCCTTGGTCGAGGGACTGACAAAGGGGTCCCGAGAGAAATCTGTCTCATAGCTAAAATGATCGAAGAGCTTCAGGCGTCTGTGATACCTGTATAAGTCTGTACAGATCATTTGTCTGTCCACCACTAGGGGAACAGGTATACAAAAGAGAGGCCCTTCTCCAACAACTTCTCCTCATCTTGGGGTGAAAAGGTTTAAGATATTCGAGTGGGGGTGATCACAATCTCCAGGTAACCCCATTTTCAGTTTAACTGTGCCATCCAGGAATGAAGAATCCTGTCGGCCATCTCCACAGTCCAATGGACAGGATCCTTCCGGTGGGCCTCAAACTGATCATCTTTGATCCCTGTCAGGCTTCTAAAGTTCTACTCAATACACAGATTTATTTCACGCAGGAGTTTTTGGGACTGCGGCGGAAGGCGTGAGAAAAACTGCAGGTTAGGGTTGTGCAGGTAAGGGTTGTGTTTAGGGTCTTCATGTCTTCAGACCCATGTCTTCAGACTTTAGAAAGCTCCCCTAGGCCACACATGACATTATACAACAGTTTGAGTTGCTCCTCGTGACACAGCCTGACTCATACTCATGCACGTGGAACATTATGGAGTGTCTGCTTTGCCGTGTATGAAAAAACATGTAATGCATTGCTTTCTAATGCTAACCCTATTAGACTGTATACAAACTTGTATCTTTTTTACATTAACTTGTGCCTCCAATAACATTAAATCACTTGGTTTTAAGATTATTCACAGAGAAACAGCATCGACTTGAAATTAGAACACGGAGGACTAAAACATAATTAGTCACTGAACATTATGCATAAATGGCAGTGGCAGCATTCAGAGAGCTGGCTATATATGGAACAGTACAGTATGTCTTTTTACCACTAACAGAATAATTGATATTGTCTTGGGAAGGAACAGGAACTTCAATACCAGATAATCCCGATGCATATGGCACATTATACCATGTGACCAGAGAATTGGCTCATTATCTGGTGTTCAGCTGCCAAGAACGAAGGCTTACATTTAACTCTATAAATAATTTCCACCTTTATTGTGGGGAATAGGATGAAGGAAATTTAATATGAGCAGTTTAACTCCAAATTAATTTGATACATATGGATGCCATGGAAGTTGAAAAACATAATGGGGACATGTGAATGTATGCCAGTGTCACTGACTTGAAAAACAGAAATAAACCCAAATGTAAATTATATGAAAATGTATTGTGGGATTTACTGTAATAATTACACATTAAGCCTTAGAATTCCATACATCTAAAACTAGACATCTCTCTGTAGAAATCCCAGGCGCTCGTGATCTAATTGGATCCTTCTTAGCAGAGGGAATAAAATGCTCATGAATATTTGAGTCAAATTAGTAGCATACAGGAGATATTATACAGGAGTTTGAGGCACTCCCGGCATTCCCAGTCCCATTATTTTGTTTTAAATTGGCCATTCATTGTAGGAAACTTTCAAATTCCACTGATTTCCCAAATCCCACTGGAGCCAGAATGACGTGTGTCCTCTAATGTAATGGAATCTGATTTATTTCCCCCACACAATAGGGAACGCGCAGAATTCCCAAGCTCCAAGGCCTCTTGCTTCCTGCCAAAAATACTCCCTGTCTATAAGGATCATTTTAGCTGGATGTCATGCCACTGCATTCCCACACCTCCTCCCTATTAGAGCGGTTTGAATGCTGGACGGATCGGAAGGAAACGCTCCATCAAGTGTGACCCACTTAGCTGCTGGAGAGGCACCAAAGGACCACCATCGCAATTATTTAAACCTCTGCTTTATTATTCATAATTAGCAGACGCTGTACTGTGTGTGTGTGTGTGTGTGTGTGTGTCTGTGTGTCTGTGTGTGTGTGTGCGCTAAAGCTTTCTTAATAATATGCCAGCACTATGTGGAAAAAATAAAAAGAATAGAAGAATGCATGTTGCGTGCAAATGAGCTGTGTGTGTGTATTTGTCTGTCGTTAGACTGTGTGTGTGTGTGCACCATTGTGTGCGAGCGTATGTAGGTGTTTCGTTATCAGATGATTTCCTGTGCTTATGTGTACATGCTTGCATGGTGTGTGTATCTTCGCACTTGAAAGTGTATAAGTCAATATACGTTTGTGCACGTTTGTGCATGTGTCTGTGTGTTACCGTGCTTCCTCTTTGTGCACAAATGTGTGTATGCATGTGTCTGTGTAGGTTGTGTGTATGAATGTGTAAGCTCTCATATCGTGTGTGTGTGTGTGTGTGTGTGTGTGTGTGTGTGTGTGTGTGTGTGTGTGTGTGTGTGTGTAATGAGACCCTCTCCACCAGCTGCCACTCCGGTGCAGAAAGCAGCAGAGTCTCAGTGGAGTCCAGACTTCCTCTTATTGTTTCCTCTGTTGTCTCTCAGGCCTCAGTCATTATTGGCTTCTGTAATGAGACTAATATCACAGCTTCAACCTGCAGTACACCTCTCTAAATGATAAGAGGCCGGTGTGTGTGTGTGTGTGTGTGTGTGTGTGTGGTGCGTGCTGATGAAGTAGTGCCAGGGTGGATGTGTGAAGGAGAATGAGTGTCAAGGCGCTTGCAGGGTGTTATGCAAAGCCTTGATGATCAAGTGCTGCGTAAGTGAGTGTACTGAGTGAACGAGTGTGAAACAGAGGAAGTGGGAGAGTGAGTGGATTGTGATTTTAAGGAAATAGCATTTGTGTTCTTACTTTGTCATACAATACATCGACATCATCTTGCAAACTACCTACCTGCTCAGTCTGTGATTACAAAGGTTTCCCAGAATGCCTTTCATTAAGCATTTTTTGTCTTGTGATGCATGTTGAAAGCCAATATAATAATTATAATTTAAGTGGCAATATCTCGAGCAAAAGCCAAAGTGAGAGCAGCCTCTGCTCTGCATGTCGACAGAGAAATTAAAGATAAGGATTCTGCTTGAAGAATTAAATGACTTATTTACCCAAAAATGATATACGTTATCGGCCCGTTCGTTGGTTTCAGCCTCTTTCAGCAGCAGAACAACCTAAACACTTCAAATCCAGCAGCTGTGTAATGAGGCGTTCAGCAGACAAAGAGAATCAGTAACTTGTTTGAGATGAACTGCGTCTCGCTGGCAGCACGAGGCGGACAGTTTTAAGATAAGTTAGATATTCCTTTATTAGGCCCTCAGTGGGGAAATTACGGGATTACAGCAGCCCTTATTCACAGAAATGTAAGTGGAGATAAGTAAGTAATATAAATAAACAGTAGAACAGTAATAAAAATAAAAACACAATTTAAAAATGAAACAGTAAGAAACAAAAATATGAAATATACAGATGGCATAAAAATAAATAGTAAAAAAGTGTAAAAGTGTAATAGTAATGCACCAAGTGGCGTAGGGTTGTCACAATACTAAAATTATGACTTCAATACGATACCTGCCATTAATATCACGATACCGATACTTACGATACGATACTAGAATACGATACCATAAATATGATGCAATACTGGTATATTTATCTATGATAGTAGTAAATAAAACATCTGTATGGTTCCCTTTTTGAGCAGCTTGTTTCTGCCAGCTTTTTGAACACTTGACAGATGGCATTAATATTAATATTATCATACAGCAAGCTATTAATGAAAACTACATGGTGCCATCTTAGCATTGATCATACACGGTTATGTAGGTCTATTGTCCAGATGACTACATAGTTATTTCCATAAGTATGAGCAATTGTAGATAATAATACTCAATACTACTACTAATAATACTTTTACAGAGGTGTGTTTGAGGTGAAAAAAACCTAAAGCTATCATATGGGTACATTAAAGATTGACACATAATTAAGGGGTAATTTCTCCCCTTTATTGAAAAATGCACTTATTAATAATCTTGAACTCATTAGCTCAAGATGCACCCTCAGGCTCCAGCAGCATGTCACCATGTTGCATCAGTTGTGTTTCATTTCGTACTTTTGTGTGCGTTCTGACCTCATGATCATAGATGCTTGTAGTCAAACTGGGCTCATGCTCCTCGTGGCTGCATGTGGGTGAGCTTCGGGTTTTTCATGTTTATAATCACACTTGCTTACCTGTCGTTTGTTAAACTATTTGAAAAGTTTGGGCTGTCTGCTTGAAAGCTGCTTGGCCATGTCTGACGTGTTACCTCCTGCTGCTGCTGCTTGTGAGCCTTAAGCCCCGCCCCTCTGAGCTCCGTCTCCATGCTCTCTCTGCATGCAGCATGAGAGAGAGAGAGAGAGAGCGGAGCAGTTTTAAGGAAACTCTATTTTGAGAAAGTACGATACTTAAAATATGCAAAATCGTATCGTTTTTACCGTACGGGTAGCGCGGTACTTTGTTAGTATCGGTATTCCGTGCAACATTAAGGTGGGGTTAAAGTGTTCACAGTGTTGGGCGTTCTCAGAGTGGTTCTGTGGTCTACTGGGGGCTCAGCTGGTTGTGCAGCCTGACAGCAGCGGGGAGGAAGGCCTTGCGGTATCTCTCCCTAAGACACTGGGGATGAATCAGCCGCTGGCTGAAGGAGCTGTGCAGCGCGGCCAGAGCGTCCTGCATGGGGTGGGAGGTTCATGAGGGATGATAGCTTAGCATCATCCTCCTGTCCTCCTGTCCTCCACAGTCTCCAGAAGACGCCCCATCATGCTGCTGGCTTCCTCACCAGCTTGTCCATCCAACAAAGTGAGCTGCGTCATGCGGCCCATGCCCCCTGCAGAGGGAGCAGCTTCCCGGAGCCACCGGGTTCAAGGAGTCGTATGAACCCCAAATGAGTTCTAACATTTATTACTTCTGTCTTAATTTGGGGAGTTGTTCCTGATCCGATGTGAGGCCCAGGAACAGGATGTCATGTGTAGACTGTGAAGCCCTCTGAGGATAATCTTGTATTTGTGATTTTGGGCTCTACAAAATGAACTGAATTGAATTAAAAACAGAAAAACTAAGTGTTGGGGGTTTAGAATTACACAATTTTAATGTTCTACAAAACCTGGTGTCATTGTCAAATCTAAGAACCAATCAGCTCTCTGATCTGGCAACAGCCAGGCGTTTCCCATCATGCATTGGAGCATGCAGTCGGTTGTGAGCATCGTTGCCCACATGTTCATAACGTCAGAGCCAATCGGACACAATGAGATCCCTCATTTGGAGTTTGTGTGTTCACCTGATGAATGTGGTCCAGTATTGAGCTCTGTGTCCTGAGTCTCTGTCTCCTGAGTCTCTGTCTCCTGAGTCTCTGTCTCCTGAGAGTCTGTCTCCTGAGAGTCTGTCTCCTGAGAGTCTGTCTCCTGAGTCTTTGTCTCCTGAGTCTCTGTCTCCTGAGAGTCTGTCTCCTGAGTCTTTGTCTCCTGAGTCTCTGTCTCCTGAGTCTCTGTCTCCTGAGAGTCTGTCTCCTGAGAGTCTGTCTCCTGAGTCTCTGTCTCCTGAGAGTCTGTCTCCTGAGAGTCTTTCTCCTGAGTCTCTGTCTCCTGAGAGTCTGTCTCCTGAGAGTCTGTCTCCTGAGTCTTTGTCTCCTGAGTCTCTGTCTCCTGAGAGTCTGTCTCCTGAGAGTCTGTCTCCTGAGAGTCTGTCTCCTGAGTCTCTGTCTCCTGAGAGTCTGTCTCCTGAGAGTCTTTCTCCTGAGTCTCTGTCTCCTGAGTCTCTGTCTCCTGAGAGTCGGGGCCTGTACTCACACTACATTAATGACCAATCCAAGCTAGCCACATTAGCCTGCAACAAGCTAACACTGTGAAACAAGCTGCAGGTTTGCAGCTGTGTGACACTCAGTCTTCCTGAAGAACAGCGCCAGAAAGAGTTTCAACTGCAACCATGAAGAATAATGCAGAAGAAAAGCTTCACTTATGATCATAACTGTATTTCAGACTTCCCTCCTTATAAATAATTCAATACAATCAAAATCCAAAATATTTTTCTCTTTTGCTACGAACCTTCAGGAAGAGCACGACTTAGCTTTAAGAGGGGCTTTGTTTCACACACACACACACACACACTCACACACGCAAAAACTCACATGCACACACACGCAAACACGCACACAGAGACACACACACACACACACACACACACACACACACACACACACACACAAACACATGCAAACAAACAGCCTCACACGCAAACACACACGTAAACACACGCACACACACACACTCACACACACCCTCACTCTCACACACACACACACTCACAGCCTTCAGCTCCCAGTCCTTGGTGAACAGGCTCAGTAGATCACAGAGCTGGAGGATAACATGACACACAAAGCCTTTAAGCCTTTAAATGTTCACAGGGCGTCTGGCGGAGAGATGCAGTGTGTCTGTGTGGGAATGTGTGTATTTACTGTACATGTATGTGTGAATGACAGCACATGCAGGTGTGTGTGTGTGTGTGTGTGTGTGTGTGTGTGTGTGTGTGTGTGTGTGTGTGTGTGTGTGCTGGGTCTGACTTCAAAGCAGTCTTCTGCCTCACTCAGTTTAATATTAAGTGTTCAGCGGCAGCAGTTTGTCAATGAAACAGAGGGATTTGAAATATGGTTGTGCATGTCCTAAAACACATGGTTATCTATCTATCTATCTATCTATCTATCTATCTATCTATCTATCTATATATATATATATATATATATATAAATATATACCAGTGGCGGTTCGTGGTGTTGGCCATTAGGCCAGCTGTAATCGCAACAAAAAAAAAGTGTCACAGACCGACACACTCAAAAAGTCCACTCCACCACAGTTGAGGAAATGCACCGACGAGGGCCAACACAGCAAGGGGAGAGCACAACCCGTCAGGTCAACAACAATGCATGTTGTCCAAACAACTCCCCAAATAAACACATGACATCATTCACCCACTGATGGGAGGAGCCACCATGCAAGGTGCCACATTAGTATCATCAACCATTCATACTCTGTAGGCGCAGCTACTGGAGACATGTTAGGGTTAAGTGTCTTGCTCAAGGGCACATCCACATGGGCTAGCGGCTGATCGTCTGATTGAAAGACGATTCAGCTCACCACTGAGCCACAGTCGCCCTCTACCTGCGCCAAGGAGAGAAGCACCAGCACCCCCAGGTGCAGCAGTAACAGCGCTGTGGCTAGTTTATGATTAAATACGACTGTAAATGAAAAAAACAGTAACATAATCAGCATTTCACTCACCAGACGCACATAAACCTCTGTGGCAAAGTGGCCATCAGTAAGTCCTGAGATTCCAAGGTTTTGACCAGCGACCTGCTACAGAAACAGAAAGCAAGGACGCAGGAGACAGGAGCTGGAACATGACAACAGAAGCTAATAGGAAAAAATAATTATAATACATGTCGTGTATATGTGTGAAACAATTACATTATAAAATCGATATAATTTTAATTATTTACTTTTTTACACGTTTTTTATTTTTTGAAAGAGGAGAGGAGGGGGAGAGGAGGAAGGCAAGACCTCTTAGCCTAACACGGTGGTTACTCCTTTGACTATTAAAACAGTGATCCCGACAGAAATAACAATCTTCATCCAATATGAGTAGAATGTCTTTTATCTCACTCCGGGCTCAATCGTTAGGACTTTTGATTATTTGGAGTTAAGTTGTAGGTTTTGTTGAGGGTGTTTCACAGCTCTATGCTGTCAGGTCTCCACAGTGGGCTGTAACTTGTCTCAACCCGTATAGCGAGTGTGTGCATCGTCTACACTTCTCTCTGCCCGTTTGACACCATCTCATCATTATACTGACACTGCAAAAGTTTTACACCCAAAGATACTGACCTTAAGTCTCTTCAGTAGGTTCAGTCGTCACTTCTGTATCTCACGGTTGGTGGACAGGGAACGAGCGTTGAATTGTTCTAAAGAACCAGAACTTTGTTTGGTGTCAGTCACTCAATCGTAAGGCTGAGATTTATTATTTGCGCTCCAATCACCTACAACAATTTCAACTCAATGAAACAGTGCTCAGTGTAAAAAGAAAAATGAAAATAAAAACTAAGTTCAGAGCTGGTTGAAAACCACTTTCTCTGGTTCGTGTTCCTGTACTGCTGCCAGGCTCTCTGCTCCTGATAGCAGAAGTTTCCTCCAGACTCTAGCTGGGTTCCCTGTCCTCCAGACTAAAGCTGGGTTCCCTGTCCTCCAGACTAAAATCTGGGTTCCCTGTCCTCCAGACTAAAGCTGGGTTCCCTGTCCTCCAGACTAGCTGGGTTCCCTGTCCTCCAGACTAAAGCTGGGTTCCCTGTCCTCCAGACTAAAGCTGGGTCCCCTGTCCTCCAGACTAAAGCTGGGTTCCCTGTCCTCCAGACTAAAGCTGGGTTCCCTGTCCTCCAGACTCTAGCTGGGTTCCCTGTCCTCCAGACTCTAGCTGGGTTCCCTGTCCTCCAGACTAGCTGGGTTCCCTGTCCTCCAGACTAAAGCTGGGTTCCCTGTCCTCCAGACTAAAGCTGGGTTCCCTGTCCTCCAGACTCTAGCTGGGTTCCCTGTCCTCCAGACAAGCTGGGTTCCCTGTCCTCCAGTTTAGCTGGGTTCCCTGTCCTCCAGACTAAAATCTGGGTTCCCTGTCCTCCAGACTCTAGCTGGGTTCCCTGTCCTCCAGACTCTAGCTGGGTTCCCTGTCCTCCAGACTAGCTGGGTTCCCTGTCCTCCAGACTAAAGCTGGGTTCCCTGTCCTCCAGACTAAAGCTGGGTTCCCTGTCCTCCAGACTAAAGCTGGGTTCCCTGTCCTCCAGACTCTAGCTGGGTTCCCTGTCCTCCAGACAAGCTGGGTTCCCTGTCCTCCAGACTAGCTGGGTTCCCTGTCCTCCAGACTAAAATCTGGGTTCCCTGTCCTCCAGATTAAAGCTGGGTTCCCTGTCCTCCAGACTAGCTGGGTTCCCTGTCCTCCAGACTAAAGCTGGGTTCCCTGTCCTCCAGACTAAAGCTGGGTTCCCTGTCCTCCAGACTAAAGCTGGGTTCCCTGTCCTCCAGACTCTAGCTGGGTTCCCTGTCCTCCAGACTCTAGCTGGGTTCCCTGTCCTCCAGACTAGCTGGGTTCCCTGTCCTCCAGACTAAAGCTGGGTTCCCTGTCCTCCAGACTAAAGCTGGGTTCCCTGTCCTCCAGACTAAAGCTGGGTTCCCTGTCCCAACCCCTGAGGGCTGGGACACAGTGGATAAGATTTTTCTCCTGTTCTAGTAAAGTTGCATTTTAAGTCTAGTCTTCTCTAAATCTGTTCTTCCAGACCGTGGTCTGGTGAACAAGAAGAGTAAAAAGCAAAGTCCGAAGAGAGAGAGAGAGAGAGCAAGAAAAGAGAAGAGAAGAGACCTTGTCCTCTCTGTGCATCACCTCTTGTACCTCACAGACACACTTAACTCCTCCTTTTCTTTAAGGGTCAGTCCTAGATCTTGCCTCTAAGATAAGCTGAGGGTTTGTTGCCTGATATGGTCTCACTGGCTGCTGGACCCTAATACACAGGAGAGCTTTTTACATTTACCCATAGTATAGAAAAGATTATAAAACACAGCAACTTACAGCATCCTATGCATCTCATATAGTCTAATCACAAGCTGTACTTCAAATAAAGACCAAACAGTACATATATTCATTCAGTGGTTAAAAAGATAATAGTTATACATAAAAAATCAAAATGGTTATACAAGAATATCAAAATGGTTATACTGAAAAAGAAAATAGTTATACGTTTTTAATGATTACACTTTTTTACTTTCAGAATTTCTCGATCTCTTAACAATATATATATATATATATATATATATATATATATATATATATATATATATATATATATATATATATATATATATATACACACACACACACATGGATCATGTCTGTGTGGAGCCGGTCCTGCCTCCTGCCATGGACCTGCTGATGCTCCTCCTCTCTACCTTCTGCTTCTGGACTGTGGCTATCTGGATCGTGGTCCATGTGTGTACTACTCATTATAAGAATAGTGTCTGTCATCTTCATGTCATGAGCTGTAACTCTGTTACGTTGTTCATTCTGGTCACATGACATCTGTTGCTTCTGTCCATCCTGGAGAGGATCCTCCTCTGTTGCTCTATGAAGGTTCTTCCTGTTTCCCTGTGAAAGGGTTTTACTGTCTTTATTTGGGGAGTTGTTCCTGATCCCATGTGAGGTCCTGGGACAGGATGTCATGTGTTCATATTGTAAAGCCCTCTGAGGATAATCTGTATTTGTGATTTTGGGCTTTACAAAATAAACTGCATTGAATATATCTATATATAAACACTTTTAGACAAATGTGGAAGCTAATTCACACACACACAGACACACACACACACACATTTGTGTGAGTGTTGCACGGAGAGAGAGTAAATGTGCATGTTGGTCCTCCCTGCTTGCAGCGAGCAGCAGCACTTACTCAGGCAGCTGATAAAGAGAGCATTATGGGAGCGATCCATTTGCCTGAAGAAGGCTTGCAGATGAAATAGAAGAGTCAGGCTGCTGGGGAAGAGAATACAATTTGATGCATTACTCAACATGTCAAAATATTTTTTCCAATTTATTCTGGGTAACTTTGGGAGAGTTAGGGGGCTTTTGTTTTGAGAACAGCCAGTTGTGCTCAGAGGGATGGAGGGAAGAGGAGAGAGAGAAGAAGAGAGGAGGGGAGAAATACATGATGCTTTAAAAGTTGCACTTGTCAAGGTTTTTATGTGAAAAAAGCACCCTTTGAACCAAAATCACAAAGTAGACAGTGAAAGAAAAGCGCTTCTCTCCGTGCACTGACCCAGTTTACCAAGTTACAGAACAACCTGTCTTCACATTGTACATCACCTGTGTGTATTTGTATGAGCATGCTTTAGTTCTGAAGTGTATTATTCTGTCATTCAGGAGGCTGGTAAGCGTAAGCAAAGAACCGTGATCAGATGGAGGGGAACGAACCCAAGGGACGCCCGCTCTGCCCCGCAGCCAATCAGACGATGGGGATGGATTCTGCATGCAGAAGCTACAATCACTCCAAAGTGGAGTGAAACACAACGTTCTTGTCCTGCAGTGAGTCAGCACTTTTGTCTTGGGAACGCTGGAGCTAAAACTCTTTTACCATGAAGCCCCCGTGATGGAGGTAGGAAAGGATTCACTGAGGTTTCACACTCTGCCGGCTGCATCTTAAAGCGTATTCAGATGTCTACGTTTAGTAAATATATTTATATCTTTGCGATAATCCCAGAAATATGACTAAACTTCTATTTTACGGAGAGGATTCCCCACAGCCATCTCCACGAGCCCAGGTCTGTTTTATATTTATGAACATGTATATTGAGTAAATATATATTTTTAATGTATAATACATATTTTATTTGAAAACAAAATGTTGTAATGGCCATTTTTCATGTGCACACATGAAGTCATTTCTTAGTTCCATTTATATCATTTTGGTGAAAGGTGTAAAAGACCACATTTCTACTTAAAAAAAGATTTAAAAAATAGTTTTAGACATTTATTTACATGTATCTACCATTTTATTCACATATTCCACCGCTTGTGTGAAAGAATTTCCAAAATCAGTGTTCCATTTTTCAGCTTTAGTCATATTTTCTCTTTACACTTGTGCCTTAAGACAGTGGTGCCTCATGATATAGAGAGCTGAGACTCTTCTGCAATTCATGATGTAACACATGAGTATGTATCTTATATGAAAGTCCCTTAAAAGGGGAGTTTAAGAAATTATCTAAAATCGAGAAAAAGACTTGAGGATTACCTGGCGGCCATGCAGCAGGCTGAAGCAGAGCAACAGAGGAACACAGGACCAGTGCAAGGAGGAAATAAGCCGACAGTGAAAAGATATTCTGTTACATGGAGTGTATTTGAGAAAAACAATTCAATTGTAAAATAGCTGCAACTGTGTGATTGTGTTCAGAGAAGGCCTCGCCGGCCTGACGGGGCCACCGGGTCAGAGAAGCTGCATGTTTAAAAGATCTGGACAGAAACTGCAGTGTAACTTCATGTGTTCCTTATTTCATTGTGGTGACTCCCAGCAGCCTCAGAGCTGATGCAGAACAAATATCAAGTACATTTGATCAGGACACATCTCCCTCCAGACAGCTGCAGCGCTGAACAGCGGGGCGCTGGCCTTCCCCCAGCGGAGCGCTGCCCCTCCCCCAGCGGGGCGTCCGAGAGGCGCTGCCAACATGTGCAGTCTGACTATCAAGAGGGTTTGAAAAACCTGCAGCAATGGATTATCTGATGGTTTCTGTTGCACACGTGTACGCTCTCACATGTCCTACTTGTTGCACTAAAAGCAAAGCCTCCTCCAGCATACAACTTCAAGAACTGCTAAGAAATATGCCTCTGGCCATTGAGTGCCATATTCCTTACTATTGTCTCTGCTGTAGTACTTCTACTACACTCTCAGTCTGTACTGTAGTAGTTCTACTACACTCTCAGTCTGTACTGTAGTAGTTCTACTACACTCTCAGTCTGTACTGTAGTAGTTCTACTACACTCTCAGTCTGTACTGTATTTCTTATCTGAACTTCGTAGTTTGACTTTATTGAAGAAATTGTACTTTCTTGATTTCTTTGACATCAGGAAGTGTCTACATCTTCCATCGCAAACCTGAAAACACATCTTTTAGACTCCACCTTGAATAAGAAAGGTAGCGCAGTAGCAGCATTTTAGTAACTCCTAAATATCTCTTCCTGAACGCACTTTGTAGTTTAACTTCATTGAAGAAATTGAGCTGTCCTGATTCTTGTTCTCATGGTTGAATGCACTTCTCGTACGTCACTTTGAATAAAAGCCTCAGCTAATTGACATGTGATGTGATGTAATCTCCGGACTCTGTTTTGTGTTCATCTTTTGTTCATGGACATGGTGCTTAAGACCGTATGGAGTCTACTCTATAGATTGTTTTTGATTCGACAGTAACATTCAAGAACGGATGGCAGTAAGAAGTGAATGAAAATGTATTTGGTTTGTTTCTTTTGTGAATTGTGTGCCTAGCTTCCACTGTAATGACAGGTTCGAGGTTACAATATTAAATTACTCACCTGTCTGGCGCCCAACTCCTACAGGGAGCCAGTGCAGAGCAGCTAATACAGGAGTGATGTGATCATTAGTACACGAGCTGCAGCATTCTGGATCAAGAGCAGCGCAATAATGAGTTTCAGTAATCCAGTCAAGAAGTAACAAATGGGTGAATATACTTTTCTGGATTGCTTTGAGACTAGATGTGCCTGTTTTTTTTTAAAAATAAAAGGCATTCCTTGAGATTTGTTTTACGTTTAAATTAAAGGACAAGTCCTGATCAAAGATAACTCGATGCTGGAAGGCATCCAGAGAAACTACATCATTAGATAATTGATTTCTGAGGTGTTTGGGCCGTGTAAAATAACTTCGGTCTTATCAGAGTTCAGCAGCAGAAAGTTACAGGTCATCCAGATCTTTATGTCTCTAAGACACGCCTGAAGTTTAGCGACCTGGTGGATTTCATCTGGCTTAATCCACAGATATAATTGAGTATCATCGGCATAGCAGTGAATATTTATTGAATGTTGTCTTATAATGTTCCCAAGGGGAAGCATATATAAGGTAAATAAAATTGGACCAAGTACAGAACCTTGAGGAACCCCATAACGGACGGCAGTGGTCATTAAGGCTTTATTATTTACATCAACTGAGATCGATCTGATGAATAAGACTTAAACCAACTTAATGCTGTACCTCTAACACCAATCAATGGCCTAGTCTGTAATAAAATGTCATGATCAATGGTGTCAAATGCAGCACTAAGGTCTAACAGGACAAGTTCAGAGACAAGTCCCCTATCTCATGCAACTAAAAGGTCATGAGTAATGGTCACTAGTGCCGTCTCTGTGCTACGGTGCTTTCTAAATCCTGACTGAAACTCCTCAAATAAACTGTTGTTAAGTAGAAAGTCACATAAGTAGTTTGTGACTACCTTCTCCAGTATCTTAGAGAGAAAGTGAAGGTTAGAAATAGGTCTGTAGTTAGCCAACAGCTCTAAATGGAGGGTGGGCTTCTTAAGGAGAGCTTTAATTACAGCCACTTTAAAAGACTGTGGTACATACCCCGTTAGTAAAGACCCATTAATAATATCTAATAGAAAGGTGCCAACAGGCAAAACCTCTTTAATCTCTGCAGAGTATGTGTGTGTGTATGTGTGTGTTGTATGTGTTGTGCATGTGTCAGAAACTAATAATGTCTCCTCTGACACTTTGCTTTCTCTGTCTTCATTTATGCAACAAACAACAAGCTAAATGCCAGACGCATTCATCTCCTGATAAGCCGACACTAAAGCAGGGATTTTTATGAGGGGGGAAATAATTGCCTGTTCAAGTGCTTTTCATAACTTCCACGTTTAATTTGGCAACTCATGAAGTGTGTCATGCAGAGGGAGAGAGGATCACAGCTTCTGCCTCCAGTCTCCACTTCGCCCAGAAAAGCTTTCTCCTTCTTCTGCGTTTCATACGGTTTTTCTGCTTCGCTTCGTCTTTTCCTCCCAAATCACATTCATTTCAAAACTCACCTTCAATCAAATGTTTTTACCTCAGAGGCCTCTTCCCGCTTCTCTCCCGCCCACACTTCTATTTCCTCCACTGACATCTCTTTCAACAGCAACACAAGTCTTTCTTCTTTGACTCTTCAGTGTGCCAGCACAGTGTTAGCGCCTCTTTTTAGTGCTTAGTCGACAGTGTAACAAGCCTGTATGAGGAGCTGGAGCCAATGAGCGTCGGCGCCTCGTCTAAACTGTTGAGGATAAAGTATTTTACAGCTGCGACGGGTGAAAAAAATAAAAGAAGAAGCTGCAAAGCACATCATCTTCACTTGATCATCCGTTCAAATCCCCCCCGGCGCAGTGGCAGCAGGAAGCATGCAGGGAAACGCAGAGAGGTCAGGACAGAAAACAGGCACCGAAAAGAGAAGTGCGAAAGGAAGGAGGCAGGGAGGAGACGAGGGAAGAGGACGGGATGTATGAATGAGGCCGGAGCGCCGGGATGATAACGTCAGGTGGAAACTGATGCACAGAGCAACAATCCGGTTTATTTATGCTTTGTCAACTATGATAGACATCCAGAGAGCGGCAGCAGCAAATCAGCGTGAAGGCAGGAGCTGCAACACAACAGCAGGGGTCTGAAGACGTGACAGGAGGGAACGCTCCACACACACAGGAGTTGAAAAGCTTGGAGAAGCCTTTGAAAGCCGGCTGCGATGCATTAGCGCTGATGGCTTCATGGCGTAACATATGTGGTACATCGACCTGGACTTGTATAGAGCTTTTCTAGTCTTCCGACCACTCAAAGCGCTTTAACACTACGAGACGTCATTCACCCATTCACACCCTGATGGGAGGAGTGTAATGGAAGATTTTCTCAGTAGATCTGCTAAGGAGTTATGGAATCTCCATCCATCCATCCATTTTCCGCCACTTATCCGGGGTCGGGTCGCGGTGGCAGCACACCCAGCAGACCGACCCAGGCTTCCCTCTCACCCGCAACATTTTCCAGCTCGTTCTGGGGGACCCCGAGACGTTCCCAGGCCAGCCGGGAGATATAATCCCTCCAGCGTGTCCTGGGTCTTCCCCGGGGCCTCTTCCCAGTTGGACGTGCCTGGAAAACCTCTAATGGGAGGCGTCCAGGAGGCATCCGAATTAGATGCCCGAACCACCTCAGCTGACTCCTTTCGATACGAAGGAGCAGCGGCTCGACTCCAAGCTCCCCCCTGATGTCCGAGCTCCTTACCCTATCTCTAAGGCTGAGCCCGGCCACCCTACGGAGGAAGCTCATTTCGGCCGCTTGTATCCGCGACCTCGTTCTTTCGGTCACGACCCAGAGTTCGTGACCATAGGTGAGGGTTGGAACGTAGACCGACCAGTAAATAGAGAGCTTCGCCTTCCGACTTAGCTCCCTCTTCACCAAGACGGACCGGTACAGCGCCTGTTTTACTGCTGCAGCCGCACCGATCCGCCTGTCGATCTCTCGCTCCACCTTACCCTCACTCGTGAACAAGACCCCGAGGTACTTGAACTCCTTCGCTTGGGGCAGGCATGTTGTCCCCACCTGAAGGGAGCAATCCACCGGTTTCCGGCAGAGAACCATGGCCTCGGATTTGGAGGCGCTAACCCTCATCCCTGCCGCTTCACACTCGGCTGCAAAACGCCCCAGCGAATGCTGGAGGTCACGTTCCGAGGAAGCAAACAGGACCACATCATCTGCAAACAGCAGAGAGGCGATCCCGAGGCCCCCGAACCGGATTTCCTCCGCCCCCCGGCTGCGCCTAGAAATCCTGTCCATGAAGGTCACAAACAGGACCGGTGATAAAGGGCAGCCCTGGCGGAGGCCAACACCCACCGGGAACGTGTCTGACTTAATACCGAGGATACGGACACAACTCCTACTGCAGGCGTATAGAGACCGAATAGCCCGTGCCAACGTATCCGGCACCCCGTACTCCTGCAGCACCCCCCACAGAACCCCCCGAGGGACCCGGTCGAAAGCCTTCTCCAAGTCCACAAAGCACATGTAGACTGGTTGGGCAAACTCCCAAGACCCCTCCAGTAGTCCCGCAAGGGTAAAGAGCTGGTCCACTGTTCCACGACCGGGAAGTAATCCGCACTGCTCCTCTTGAATCCGAGGTTCGACAAGCGGTCGGAGTCTCCTTTCCAGCACCCTGGCATAAGCTTTTCCCGGGAGGCTGAGTAGTGTGATACCACGATAGTTCGAGCACACTCTCCAGTCCCCCTTCTTGAAAATGGGAACCACCACCCCGGTCTGCCAGTCCATGGGCACTGTTCCCGACCCCCACGCGACACTGAAAAGGCGTGTCAGCCAAGACAGCCCAGCAATGTCCAGCGCTTTCAGCATCTCAGGGCGGATTTCATCCACCCCCGGCGCCTTGTCACCCAGAAGCTCTTTAACTACCTTAGTGACCTCTGCCAGGGATATGGGTGCACCCACCCCAAGGTCTTCAGGCACTGCCCCCTCCCCAGGGGACATGTTGGCCGGGTTTAGGAGTTCCTCAAAGTGCTCTTTCCACCGTCCGACGATATCCCCAGTCCGAGTCAGCAGTTCCCCTCCCCCGCTGAGAACAGCCTGGGGTAGGCTCTGCTTTCCCTTTCTGATCCGCCGGATGGTTTGCCAGAACCTCTTTGAGGCCAACCGAAAGTCCTTCTCCATGGCCTCCCCGAACTCTTCCCATGACCGAGTTTTAGCATCCGCTACCGCCGCAGCTGCAGCCGTCTTGGCCTGCCGGTACCCATCAGCTGCTTCAGGAGACCCCTGGGCCAACCAGGCCCGAAAGGCCTCCTTCTTCAACTTGACGGCTTCCCTCACCCCCGGTGTCCACCACCGGGTTCTCGGGTTACCGCCGCGACAGGCACCGACGACCTTCCGACCACAACTCTTGACAGCAGCTTCCACAATAGAGGCTTTGAACAAGGTCCACTCGGATTCCATGTCCCCAACCTCCCTCAGGATGCGTGAAAAGTTCTTCCGGAGGTGGGAGTTGAAGACCTTCCGGACAGGATCCTCAGCTAGACGTTCCCAGTTCACCCTCACAACACGTTTGGGCTTGCCAGGTCTTTCCAGCCGCCTCCCTCGCCATCTGATCCAACTCACCACCAGGTGGTGATCAGTTGACAGCTCTGCTCCTCTCTTTACCCGAGTGTCCAAGACATACGGCCGCAGGTCAGATGATACGATTACAAAGTCGATCATTGATCTTTGGCCTAAGGTGTTCTGGTACTAAGGTGTTCAAGTACACTTATGAACCACCTTATGCTCGAACATGGTGTTTGTGATGGCCAAACCGTGGCTAGCACAGAAGTCCAACAACAGAACACCGTTCGGGTTCAGATCGGGCAAGCCGTTCCTCCCAATCACCCCCCGCCAAGTTTCACTGTCATTACCCACGTGACCGTTGAAGTCTCCCAGGAGAACTATAGAGTCGGCAGGAGGCGCCCTCTCCAGGACCCCTCCAACCGACTCCAAGAAGGCCGGATACTCCGAGCTGCTGTTCGGTGCATAAGCACAAACAACAGTCAGAGCCTTACTCCCCGCAACCCGAAGGCGCAGGGAGGCGACCCTCTCGTTCACTGGAAAAAACTCCAACATAGCGGCGCTCAGCCGGGGACTCGTGAGTATCCCCACACCCGCCCGGCGCCTCTCACCCTGGGCAACTCCAGAAAAGGACAAAGTCCAACCCTTCTCCAGGAGCTTGGTTCCAGAGCCCTTGCTGTGCGTGGAGGTGACCCCAACTATATCTAGCTGGTACCGTTCCACCTCCTGCACCAGCTCCGGCTCTTTCCCCGCTAGCGAGGTGACGTTCCACGTCCCTAGAGCTAGTCCATGCTGCCGGCGATCGGCTCGCCCAGGTCTTCTGCCTGGTCTGCCGCCCGGTCTGCATTGCACCCGACCCCGATGATCCTCTCCGCGGGTGGTGGGTCCACGGAGTGGCTGCGGCACCATGTTGTTCTTTCGGGCTAAGCCCGACCGGGCCCCATGGGCGAAAGCCCGGCCACCAGACGCTCGCCGACGAGCTCGCCTCCCAGGTCTGGCTCCAGGAGGGTGCCCCGGTTTCCCTTGTCCGGGCGAGGTGACTAAGCTGTTAGTGCTGCTTTCCATCAGGGTTTTTTGAACCGCTCTTAGTCTGGGCTCTCCCCCGAAACCTGTTTGCCTTGGGAGACCCTACCAGGGGCTGACGCCCCGGACAACATAGCTCCCAGGTTCACTGAGCCACTCAAACTCCTCCACCACGTTAAGGTGGCGATTCACGGAGGAGTCTCTGAATCAAAATTGTCTTTAGTCCGTTTATTCTTGCAAGAAGGAACGGTCTGCCACTGCCACCCAAAGCAGTCTGCGACACACAATTCAATGAAACAACAGTCCCAGCTCTCTTTTATACACGATGAAACCACGTGGAACAAAGGGAACACTGGGTACCCGCCCATCCTAGACCTTTCGTCTCTTGGTCCTTGATTACAAAGAAGTCACAATCTCCTTTGCCCTGAACATTCAACACCCCATCACTTCACAAATTGTTTACGACCCCCCTCAAGTGTATACATAGGAGACAGTCCTTTGACTCACTTCCCCCCTCACAGAGAAACATTTTAATCACTTTAACATTGCAATACTATATTCTCCCATTCCAGGAGCCACCATGCAAGGTGCCATCAGTACAGTCAACCATTCATACACATTCACACTCTGAAGGCACAGCTACGGGAGCAATTTAGGGTTAAGTGTCTTGCTCAAGGACACATCGACATGGGCTAGCGGAGCCGGGGATCGAACCACCGACCCTCTGATTGAAAGACAACCCCGCTCACCACTGAGCCACAGTCGTACATGTGATGATGCTCAGAGCTTTCAGAGAAATGAGGTGCAGCCGGATCAAGAGGAGTCTGCATCAAGTCAATATGTGGTTGAAATGAAATGAATGAATGAAAAGTACTTTATTAATCTCCAAGGAGAAATTTTTTGTCGTACTAGCAGCATCCCAATGCCATAAACTAAGCTAAACACACAGATGATAAAATAAAATAAATAATAACAGGAACAGGGGGTAACAGATGTATACATAAGTAAGAAATAAGTATAAACATATATATACACATACATGCAAGCAAGCGAGATGGATACATACATATATATATACACATATCCGCACACATATACATACATACATACATACATACATACATACATACATATCTACATATGCATATATACACACATACATACATATACACATACACACACACATACATATACATATATACAAACATATACATATACACATATACATATATACATACATACACAAACCTACACATGCACACCCACCCGTGGCCCACGCACATACATATACACATATATACATACACACATATACATATATATATATACACACACGTACACACATACATACACATACACACGCATACACATATACATACATACACATACATACATACATGCATGCATGCATGCATACATACATACATACATGTACACATACATACACACATGTACACATACATGCATACATATACACATACACATGTGCAAAACATACACAACAAGCAAAACACAGCAGTGTATTCGGAGGATAAATTAAATGCAAACTGAAATTGAATTAAATTAAATGCAGTGTATTCAGAGGTTTGATTTAAATTAAATGTAAACTGAGTGCAATATGCAAAAGTGCAAAATATATGTATGCAACATACATAACATATATACATCAGTATATCTATATACATGTACAGTGTACAGTGAGACTTAGTCCACGGATCTGGACTCGAGGGATTTATTGTATAGCCTTATGGCCGAGGGTAGGAATGCCTTCCTGTAGCGGTCCTTGTGGCAGCGGAGCGTGATGAGTCTTTTTGAAAAAGTGCTCCGCTGACCCTGCAGGAGCTGGTGGAGAGGGTGGTGCGAGTTGTCTAATATGGACAATAGTTTCTTCAGTGTCCTCCTCTCCACCACCTGTTCCAAATGCTCCTGCTTGCAGCCGATGATGGAGTCGGCTTTCTTAACCAGTTTGTTAAGTCTGTTGGTGTCACCGGCTCCAATGCTGCTCCCCCAGCAGACAATGGCAAAGTACAAGACGCTGGCCACAACCGACTGATAGAACAACTCCAGCATCTTGCTGCACACGTTGAAGGATCGAAGCTTCCTCAGGAAAAAGAGTCGACTCATCCCCTTCTTGTAGGCAGCGTTGATATTGGCCTTCCAGTTCAGTCGGCTGTCGATGGAGACACCCAGGTACTTGTACTCCTCCACCATGTCCACGTCCTCTCCCAGGACGCTCAGAGGTCTCGGAGCTGTTGTCTTCCTCCTGAAGTCTACCACCATCTCTCTGGTCTTGCCCACGTTCAGAAGCAGGTGATTCTCACCGCCCACTCCACAAAGTCACTCACCACTGCTCTGTACTCCTCCTCCCGTCCATCCTTAATACACCCGACCACTGCAGAGTCATCAGAATACTTCTGCAGATGGCATGACCCCATGTTGTACTGGAAGTCATTGGTGTACAGGGTGAACAGGAAGGGAGACAGAACAGTTCCCTGTGGGGCTCCAACATCACTGACCACCGTTTCAGACAGCACACGGTCCATTCTGACAAACTGTGGTCTGCCTGTGAGGTAGTCAGTGATCCAGGAGATGGTGGACGAGTCTACCCCCACCCCCTGCAGCTTCTCACTCAGTAGCAATGGTTGAATGGTGTTAAATGCACTGGAGAAGTCAAAGAAAGTGACTCTCACAGAGACACCGGTTCCATCCAGGTGCGACTGAGCTCGTTGCAGCAGGTAGATGATGGCGTCATCCACTCCCACATGAGGCTGGTAAGCAAATTGCAGAGGGTCCAGCGACGATTTCACCTGCGGCCTGAGGTGGGCTAAGACCAGTCTCTCCAGCACCTTCATCACGTGGGAAGTGAGGGCAACTGGTCGGTAGTCCTTGAGGCCAGATGGCAATGACTTCTTTGGGACAGGGACCAGGCACGACGTCTTCCACAGCACCGGGACTTCCTCCTGCCTCAGGCTCAGGTTGAAGAGGTGCTGCAGGACACCAGACAGCTGGGTGGCGCAGGTCTTTAGGACCCTGGGGGTGATGCCATCAGGACCTTCCGCCTTGCCCTGTTTGAGTTTCCTCAGCTGTCTTCTCACCTGGTCAGTCGTCACAGAGAGAGGGGGGAGGGGAGGTGGAAGGGTGGAAGAGCCCATTGATGTTGAGGGCTCAGTGATTGTGCAGCTCAGCAGGGGGGGCATAGAGGGTGGTGTTTGGGGGGGGTGTTGGATGGGGGAGACGGAGACGGAGGGGGGCTGTGAACTAAACCTATTGAAGAAACAGTTCAGCTCGTTGGCCCTCTCCAGGGAGCCTCCTGGCTGTCTCCCTCCAACTTTGAAGCCGGTGATTTGCTTCATCCCAGTCCACACCTCCCTCGTGTTGTTATTCTGGAGTTTGGCCTCCAGCTTCCTCCTGTAGGAGTCCTTGCCCTCCCTGAGCTTCACCTGCAGGTCGCGCTGGACTCTCCTGAGCTCGTCTCTGTCTCCAGACCTGAAAGCAGCTTTCTTCTTGTTAAGAAGAGCCTTCAGGTCCTTGGTGATCCAGGGCTTGTTATTGGGAAAGCAGCGCACAGTTCGGGATGGGATGATGGTGTCTTCACAGAATTTAATGTATTCTGTGACACAGTCTGTCATGCTGTTGATGTCCTCCCCATGTGGTCCACATAGCACAGCCCAGTCCGTTAACTCGAAGCAGTCCTGGAGGGCGTCATCAGCCTCCGGAGACCACCTCCACACAGTCCTGGTGGTCACAGGCAGCCTCTTCACCAGAGGAACATACTTAGGAGTCAGCAGGACCAGGTCATGATCAGACCTGCCAAGGGGGGGAAGGGCAGTGGCGCTGTATGCATCCTTAGTATTTGCATACAGCAAGTCCAGAGTTTTATTGTTCCTTGTGGGGCAGTCTACATATTGTTGAAAAGTTGGCAGAACTTTGCCCAGGGTGGTGTGATTAAAGTCACCAGTAATAGTCAGGAAGGCACCAGGCTGATGATTCAGCAGTCCAGATACAGTGGAGTGGATGGTGTTCTCTGCTTCCCCGGCGTCAGCTGATGGCGGCACATAGACGGCAACAATAATGGCGGACGTGAACTCCCTCGGCAGATAGTATGGCCGCATTCCCAAGGCCAACAGTTCAATGTTCGGGCTGCAGAAACGCTCCTTCACACACACATGGTCGGGATTGCACCACCTCTCATTCACGTACACTGCAATCCCGCCCCCTCTCTTCTTACCGCTCCGTGCAGCGTCTCTGTCCGCTCGAACCATCCTGAAGCCAGGCACAGATGCGCTGTGGTCCGGAAAATCCGTGTGCAGCCATGTCTCCGTAAAACACAAGAGGCTGCACTCACGGAAGATCCTCTCAGTCCTCACCAGCGCGCCGAGCTCATCGGTCTTATTGGACAAGGACCTCACGTTCCCCGTAATTATTGCCGGTACCGGGGGTTTGTATTTCCTGGTTTTTGCCCTCCTCTTGACACCCGACCTGCAGCCCCGAGCCCTTCTCCGTAGCTCCGCCGGGATCACAGGTCTGTCTCCAGGCAACAGTTGTGTTTTGCGCAGCGCAATCAGCTGATCGCGTGAATAAACAATTGTCCCAGTCATTGTCCGTAGTGGTTTTGAAGTTGTAGTTAGTGTCCATTGTGGAACGAAGTTAAATCCGAAACGTGAAAGAAAGAAAGAGACAGGGAAGTGAAAAAAAAGACAATAAAAAGTAAAACATGTGGGGAGCTACTGCGACAGGCAGCCGTTGGCACGGCGCCATCTTGGGTGCGCCTGCAGGGTAGTTTAACTTTACTCTGATTTATGCCCCAGTATACATCTTCTGGAAGTCACAGCAGTGGAGAGACGCAGTTGAAGGTTCAGCAGCACAGACAGCCTCATCTCACTGGGACTGAAGGAAATGGCAACTGTTATCGGGACAAGCACTTCCTGTAGCGAGCCGTCTGGAGAGCCACGGGAACCCAGTGTCTCCTTGTAACCAGGGGGCGTGGCGGAAATAGCGAGTTAGCTATCGCGTTGACTCGCTAGCTTGCTAACGCCACAATAAATGCTGCACTAATTACAGAAAATAAGCCAAAATAAGTTGTCATTCATTGGACGATGTGGATGAACCATTCAGTTGTTCATTTCTACTTTCGTCACTGCACCAGTGAAGCTAAATGAGAAGCACACCGGACCCGCCTTTACCAAAGGAAAGGAGATCAGTCCAACCCACAATCCTTTGCGGCGGCAATATTTAAAGTGACGTTTCATTTGTCCGTTCAGGAGAACAAACGATCATGAAGACAAACGCAGATCATGTAAATAATCCTGAGTGTAACTTGTAAATACTTTCAATAATCTGTTAAACCGACTGGAAAACTACGAACATTACGTTGCTGAACATGCTGTAAAGTGATCACACTGCTGTAAAGTGATGAAACTGTTGTAAAGTGATGAAACTGCTGTAAAGTGATGAAACTGCTGTAAAGTGATCACACTGCTGTAAAGTGATGAAACTGTTGTAAAGTGATCACACTGTTGTAAAGTGATGAAACTGCTGTAAAGTGATTACACTGCTGTAAAGTGATCACACTGCTGTAAAGTGATGAAACTGTTGTAAAGTGATGAAACTGCTGTAAAGTGATTACACTGCTGTAAAGTGATTACACTGCTGTAAAGTGATCACACTGCTGTAAAGTGATGAAACTGCTGTAAAGTGATCACACTGCTGTAAAGTGATCACACTGCTGTAAAGTGATGAAACTGCTGTAAAGTGATCACACTGTTGTAAAGTGATGAAACTGCTGTAAAGTGATTACACTGCTGTAAAGTGATTACACTGCTGTAAAGTGATCACACTGCTGTAAAGTGATGAAACTGCTGTAAAGTGATTACACTGCTGTAAAGTGATCACACTGCTGTAAAGTGATGAAACTGCTGTAAAGTGATCACACTGCTGTAAAGTGATCACACTGCTGTAAAGTGATGAAACTGCTGTAAAGTGATCACACTGCTGTAAAGGCCATGGTGGTGCACTCCACAGTCATTGAGTCCATCCTCTGCTCCTCCATCAGCATCTGGTACTCTGCAGTCAAGAGGTCCGTCAAGTAAATTCGGCCGAATCGATGGTTCCAGATCTAATACAAATGATTTATTGTAGTGCAGTCAGGGAGAGTTGACTGTGGAGAGTCACACCGAGGTTCCTGGCAGATTTCATGTGGTTAATTTGCGTCCTTCGGTTTCACAGCTCAGCGTCACCCGTCTCATATCCAGTCTATGATGTCTAGTCTTTTGGTTGTCAAGTCCTCTCAATGCTCCTTCTGCCATCTTGCTTGTCTGACTGGAGTCCAACTAGTTTGTTTTTCTCCTTCACTTTTGTTTAGGATGCATCTTTTTGTTCATAAAGCTCTCCTTTCACTTGATTCAACCTGTCATCTGAAGTTCTCCTTATGAATTGAAACCCTGACAGCTATGTGCAGCGCAGCCGGAGAAGACATTGTTCCACTTCCTGACATGAGAATAGAGCAGAGTAGGTGTGACCCTGAATAGTCAACTATTCAACAATCCATCTGAGGATGCTGATCTGCTGCCAACCTCACAGTGGGATTGTCACGGTGGGGGAAACGTGGTTTGAATGAAAGGATCGTCCCATTCTGCTCAAATCTTTTTTTAGAGGTGTTGGTTCTCCAAAAAAACATCATTTATAGCCTACAGACTACTTTGGTCTAAATATCAACATATTAATAATACATATTTGTAATACATATTTATTGCACTTTCAATCTATCTCCCCAGTGTTTGTAAACAAATCACCATAGATTAAATTCCACGATCAAAATGTTGGTGAAAGCATCGAAGCAGCATGAGGGCAGTAGCCTCAGAAAGACACCATGACATCTGTAGCATGAGGGCAGTAGCCTCAGAAAGACACCATGACATCTGTAGCATGAGGATGTAGCATGAGGCCGGCAGCCTCAGAAAGACACCATGACATCTGTAGCATGAGGATGTAGCATGAGGGCAGTAGCCTCAGAAAGACACCGTGACATCTGTAGCTTGAGGATGTAGCATGAGGGCAGTAGCCTCAGAAAGACACCATGACATCTGTAGCATGAGGGCAGTAGCCTCAGAAAGACACCATGACATCTGTAGCATGAGGGCAGTAGCCTCAGAAAGACACCATGACATCTGTAGCATGAGGGCGGCAGCCTCAGAAAGACACCATGACATCTGTAGCATGAGGGCGGCAGCCTCAGAAAGACACCATGACATCTGCAGCATGAGGATGTAGCATGAGGGCGGCAGCCTCAGAAAGACACCATGACATCTGTAGCATGAGGATGTAGCATGAGGGCGGTAACCTCAGAAAGACACCATGACATCTGCAGCATGAGGGCGGCAGCCTCAGAAAGACACCGTGACATCTGTAGCATGAGGGCAGTAGCCTCAGAAAGACACCATGACATCCGTAGCATGAGGGCGGTAGCCTCAGAAAGACACCATGACATCTGTAGCATGAGGATGTAGCATGAGGGCGGCAGCCTCAGAAAGACACCATGACATCTGTAGCATGAGGATGTAGCATGAGGCTGGCAGCCTCAGAAAGACACCGTGACATCTGTAGCATGAGGATGTAGCATGAGGGCAGTAGCCTCAGAAAGACACCGTGACATCTGTAGCATGAGGATGTAGCATGAGGGCGGCAGCCTCAGAAAGACACCGTGACATCTGTAGCATGAGGATGTAGCATGAGGGCGGCAGCCTCAGAAAGACACCGTGACATCTGTAGCATGAGGATGTAGCATGAGGGCGGTAGCCTCAGAAAGACACCATGACATCTGTAGCATGAGGGCGGCAGCCTCAGAAAGACACCGTGACATCTGTAGCATGAGGGTGTAGCATGAGGGCAGTAGCCTCAGAAAGACACCATGACATCTGTAGCATGAGGATGTAGCATGAGGGCGGTAGCCCCAGAAAGACACCATGACATCTGTAGCATGAGGATGTAGCATGAGGGCGGTAGCCTCAGAAAGACACCGTGACATCTGTAGCATCAGGGCGGCAGCCTCAGAAAGACACTATGACATCTGTAGCATGAGGGCGGTAGCCTCAGAAAGACACCGTGACATCTGTAGCATGAGGATGTAGCATGAGGGCGGTAGCCTCAGAAAGACACCGTGACATCTGTAGCATGAGGATGTAGCATGAGGGCGGCAGACTCAGAAAGACACCGTGACATCTGTAGCATGAGGATGTAGCATGAGGGCGGTAGCCTCAGAAAGACACCATGACATCTGCAGCATGAGGATGTAGCATGAGGGCGGCAGCCTCAGAAAGACACCGTGACATCTGTAGCATGAGGATGTAGCATGAGGGCGGTAGCCTCAGAAAGACACCGTGACATCTGTAGCATGAGGATGTAGCATGAGGGCGGCAGCCTCAGAAAGACACCGTGACATCTGTAGCATGAGGATGTAGCATGAGGGCGGTAGCCTCAGAAAGACACCATGACATCTGCAGCATGAGGGCGGTAGCCTCAGAAAGACACCGTGACATCTGTAGCATGAGGATGTAGCATGAGGGCGGTAGCCTCAGAAAGACACCATGACATCTGTAGCATGAGGATGTAGCATGAGGGCGGCAGCCTCAGAAAGACACCATGACATCTGTAGCATGAGGGCGGTAGCCTCAGAAAGACACCGTGACATCTGTAGCATGAGGATGTAGCATGAGGGCGGTAGCCTCAGAAAGACACCACGACATCTGTAGCATGAGGGCGGTAGCCTCAGAAAGACACCGCGACATCTGTAGCATGAGGGCGGTAGCCTCAGAAAGACACCGCGACATCTGTAGCATGAGGGCGGCAGCCTCAGAAAGACACCATGACATCTGTAGCATGAGGGCGGTAGCCTCAGAAAGACACCATTGCATCTGTAGCATGAGGGCAGTAGCCTCAGAAAGACACCATGACATCTGCAGCATGAGGGCGGCAGCCTCAGAAAGACACCATGACATCCGTAGCATGAGGGCGGTAGCCTCAGAAAGACACCATGACATCTGCAGCATGAGGGCGGCAGCCTCAACATCAACACAGACGAAAGGAGACGGGGCCCTTGAACATATGTCCACATGATGCTCAGCGTCTCCTCATCATCACCCGGCACTGCAGGGTCTCGAGCCGGAGCTGTTTTGCATATTCATCCTAAAAGAAGTGTATCTCTGCAACCACGAGGGCTTTTTGAATGTGTGTTATGATGAAGGCAACACTTGTGAGGTCTGGACAGATGAGATATCAGTATAGATGTTACTAGTTAACAGGAAATCAAGGAAGCACTTTCAGGATGATTATCTCTTTGGAATGATGCAATAATCATATCACAATAAGTGGACAGCCTCTTTGCAAATTTGGACTCTGAAAAGTGAAGCAGAAAACAATTTGAGAGGTTTTAGTTCTGACCGTTCAGACGAATCTTCATGGTGCGTTTTGATTTGTGTGCATTTCAATGTTCTCACCTGCCTCTCTATACGTCTCACTTGTATATCACCAATTGTGTTCAATACATCCAAATCCAGCAGTAACACTAAATGAACCCAAATAGTGCTCAGTGCCCTCAAATCTTCATGCAATATTTGTGCTTGATTGTATTTTCATTCCAGGAAGTAAGCAAAGCGGATACGGTGCTTCAAGACTTGACATGTTTTTTTCTGCAGCAAAACAAAGTCACCTTTCTCTACAATCGCTCAACCCTTTTTGTGTGATGCATGTTGTGTTGGGTTATGTTGCTGATGCTTTGTTGGAGAAGACCTTGAGTCTGCAGCTTGTCTACTTTCTAGAAAACTAATCCTTTTGTCGTTAGCATGAAGCTAACAACACGAACCACAAAGCTGCCAAAAGTCAGACAGTCTGAAGGTCAGACTTTTTGAGATAATAATAATTGGTCATTCATAACTGTGGTGCTGGAGTTGTGTTGAGAGCATGTTCAACCGGCTTAGCTGTGCTGTTTCATTTGGCCACATCGTTATATTCCTTCATTAGAATTGTTCGTGGTATTTGTTTGGGATTAGTCAAATGTTTGGTCGAATGTTTAAAAAGCTTAAAATGCATTTTAATGAACAGCTGTTTACGAGAACTATCAATGGGAAATGAAGGACTGGCACCACAGATGACATGAAGGTTTACTGAGCACAACTACTTGGTTAGTTTGGGATTTAAATAAGTATGTTTGGTATGTAAAAGTATGCTTGTTATGTCACTGACATACACGGTGTTATTGAAGTTCAGAAGTCAACCTGGTTCTCCATGAGACCTGCCCAGCGGCCTCCTGGGTAAATGTCCTGGTCCCCTTCTTTGTGTTCCCTCTTGGTCCCACGCTTGTCCTGTGTGTGTGTGTGTGTGTGTGTGTGTGTGTGTGTGTGTGTGTGTGTGTCAGTCAGCCTGTGCATAGCCTTCCCCTCCTGCTGCCAACCCTTTGGAGTCTTGGGTAATTTTCCCGATTTTAGATAATTTCTTAAATTCACCTTTTGAGGCACTTTCATATGTGATACGTGCGCGACGTTGTGCAGCATGCATACACGCAAGCACGTGAAGGCCACACAAGATATTGAGAAACATTTTCAAACATTTTCAGAAGACGTTAAATTTACTCTAAGTCAAAACATCACTGGATGACTTTTATTCTACTGATCGCGATCTGTGTTCACATGGTTAACCATCTTAACCATGTGAAACATCTTAACCATGAGAACCATGGTTAAGATGTTTCACATGGTTAACCGTCTTGACCATGTGAAACATCTTAACCGTGAGAACCACGGTTAAGATGTTTCACATGGTTAACCATCTTAACCATGTGAAACATCTTAACCATGGTTCTCATGGTTAAGATGTTTCTTGCAGGTTTTTAGAGCTTTCTGGTGATATGAAGACATTCTGCCTTGATTTTAATCCAGAACACGGGCACTCTGGCAGACTTGAAATTACATTTAAGTTTCATTTTTGGGTGAACGTTGTCACGTAGCCGCTGACATGGGTCAAGAGTAAGAGGCTCAGACGCACAGACAGATGTATCTGGTTCATTTTTTTTTCATTCTTTCTGTGATCAATTGTTGTATTATTGGTTGTCATATTGTGTTCTAATTAAACCTGCTGTTGTGCGCGTAATTCAGGGTGGATCTTTCATGTCTGTGCAGCAGCCAGACGAGTGACCTATTAGCCAGTGTCCTCATCGAACCTGGATGAAATTATGATAATTCCCCTATCTTCTGTCTATTCTGCACTGTCTCTAGAGCGACAGCTGCAGACGGGTTACATTTTCATTCAATAGATTGGAGATGTTGAGAATGTTCCTCCATTTGGGCGGCGGCTTGTCATTAAGGGCGATGGTGGTCCTGGAGCCGGACCAGCTGAGACCCACTGCATTGAACTGTCAGCAGCAGTATAGATATCCAACAAAATGTGTTTCCACGTTGAGGTCTGATGTGTTTTCAAAGTGTTCCACTCATTTTTTGGGAGCAGTGTAGTTTCTGAGTGTTTTATTGAGCAGTTGAATTATTTGGGATACTGTTTTTACACATTGACATCTACACATGACGCTGAATACATTGACATTGTGGAGGTAATTGTTGTGCACCACAATGTACCTCAGGATAACTAAAGTTGTCTTTTTTACAGAAACCTGCAGATTGTTTCTTACATCTCAGTTTCTGCCACTAACTCGTGTGAGTAGTCTCAGTATAATAACTTTCAAGATGTTATAATGATGAACCTGCCAATGCTTCATGTAAATGCCAGTGTGTCATTTGAACGAACAATTGATAAGATGTTAAAAATGATTTCATGAATTTAGTTTTTTAAAAACTCTGCCCCACTATTGGTTAGAAACTCCACAGGATACATTGAAGGTATTTACTCTATTTTTGTCTATTTTGTACGGACTAAATAATGTTAGCGGAACTACGCCAATTTTACACATTCAAATTCTGTTGCCTGAGTTTGAAGACTACCAGTTGGAAGAGA
>NW_027175821.1:21681120-21753620 GCF_023055335.1 Clinocottus analis
CTCCTTTTATCTTGATGATGTTGTCAAAGCTGCTGGAAATTCCAGGATTCATCTGTATGCCGATGACACCAGCATATATTCAGCTGGTCCCTCGCTCCACTCTGCTGTGTCCACTCTCCAACAAAGCCTCACCTCCGTCCAACAGTCTTTCCACAAGCTGCGCCTGCTCCTCAACTCTAAAAAGACCAAACGTACGTGTTACAGGTACCAGGATTGGCACCTGATGTTGTAGGTTTTGTGATCCTGGAACTCGACACACAGACGACGACACAACTTTATGTCTGGTCACTCTGCCGTAACTGTTCAGACTGAGGAAACGTTGTGGTCGTAAACTGATTTACTGACGTAAAGTCCGCTCGCCCCCAAGCAGGATAACACAGGATAATACATCACCCTGCCTCCTGCTGGCGACAGGGTGAACTGCACTTGAATACAGGATTGACGTTTCAGTTCTGTAAAACAAAGAATTATACTTCTTATATATCCACAAGGTTCTCTGTAACCTTTTTAAATACACATGTGTAAACACACTGGTGGGCGTCACATACGCTGTTTGACCGAAAAAAACTCATCTTCCCCAACGCTCCCAAGATCCAGTGCTGATGGCTCGGAGCTGGAGTTTGTCAGCTCCTACAAACACCTTGGCTTCTGGTTGGACTCATCTCTCTCCTTTAACATACACTCCAATAACCTTCTGGCTAAATTAAAGCTGGACTGGGTTTCCTTTATCGAAACAAGGCCTCCTTCACACACTCTGACCAATTCACCCTCGTGAAGATGACCATCCTTCCTCTATTTGATTATGGCGACATAATGTATAGAATGGCACGAAGACCACCCTCAGAGAAGTGGACACACACTGGACACAACTGGTGCATCCTTCACCACCCAGCACTGTGGTCTTCACAGACTGGTGGATGGGCCCTCCCTCCACACCGGGCGGCTCCAACATTAGCTGCTCGTGGTCTATGAATCCATCTTGGGAAGGACCTTCTGAACATTTCTGTCAGCATTCACCGTTTCGGATCCGGTGACTTCATTACGCTCATCGTTCCAAAAGTCCGTTCAGTGTTTGGTCACAACTTTCATGTTGCCGCTGCAAATGACTGCAACTCAGTACAAAACACACTCACACTAACAGCTCTCAGCTCTCAACATATTCAACAAAAGCTGCAGCAACTTCTAGTTGACTTCTGTACTTGTTGACCAGCCCTCTCTTCTCTCTCTTCCATTTCATTTTACAAAGAACATCCAGTAATCTGCCTTTTTTGTACATAGTGTTTATTAAATTATGTTGTTTTTAGCCGTGTTCTCATGGGTTTGTGTTTGTCATCCTGCATTGTGTCTGCGCTGTGTGTGTGACTTGTGTGGACTGTGCCGCTGCCTCTTGGCCAGGTCATTTGGTTCTCAATTGATTTTACCTGTTAAATAAAGGTAAAAATGAAAAGATATGATGCATTTTGACTCAAAGGAAGAAAATAACGGAGTAATTATACGGGGATTAGTTACACTTTCAGACAACTTTAATTTATTTTATTTAATTGAAGGGGATTGTTTCAGAATAGTGAGTTAAAATGTAGATGATGGACTTTCATATATTTCAGTCCAAAGAGACAAACTATGTGAATATGGTAAGTACAATGTTGCACACAAATGTTAATTCATGGCCTTTTGACTAACACTCACAGCACAAATATATAATATATAAAGGTTGACCTGCTTTGCCCTGACCAACCTCAGAACACTGCTTCAAACAATTTACAAGCGACCATTCATGAGCTGTGAATGTGTGTCACTTCAGTGCATTCATGTTCCTCTTCACTTCCTGCGCTGGCGGCTGCATAGAAGAACCGGCTGGCAGCAAGACGCCCGGAGCCACAGCACCCAGTGCAATGTGTGTGTGGAGTCAGTCTGGGATGTGCGTGTCTTCTTTTGGAGACATAATCAGCCCGTCTCTGAGTCTGACTTCATCAGGCCTCACAGAGAGACTTTAAAGTTGACCCAACTCGGCAACACAGCAGAGTTTACTGTGATGACTCACTCTCTCCGCTGAGGGGGAGGAACTGTTGGTTGACAAACAGCATCTGTTGTTGTGGAGTGCCACTCTGAATAGATCCAAGCGACCCTGATATTATCAGACATGTTTGCTATTCAGAGCTTGACATCTAGCTGTGTCTTCATGAAGTCGTTGGGTGGAAATCACCGTCTTCCAGCAGCGAATGAGTTTACAATGACACGAGATGCAGTGACGCGTCACGCAGCTGTCGCTACGCGGGCCAACACACGCATCTATTGTTTTCCATGAACATTATTGCATGTTTACTTCGACCTCTTGAAACAATGCTCTCCTAAAAGGGGTGAATAAATCGTGTGAAGGGGACACGGCCATGATGAAGAGACATCATACAGTCTCGGGCTGCAACAACCAACCGCTAAAATCGATAAAAAATGATTATGAAAAAAGTTGGCAACAAACTTCATTATCGATTCGTTGTGTCGCGCGATTATTACGCCGCTCAAGAAGTCGCGGAGATGTTTGAGTATTGAACAAGACAGAAGGTCCAGGAGCTTCTGGTGCAGCCCGTTGTGTCTCTCTATGTCGCTGCATAGTCGCGTGTACAATAACTTAACAGCTAGGCTAACCGTTGTCGTTAGCTCGCTAGTCCTTCATTCCCCGTGTTTGAGCTGTTGGGTTAGATAACGTCTTGGTTTTAAAATACCGTGGAGGCTTCAAGAGAAGCAACGAGTAAACATCTCCTCTGAGGAGCAGAACGCAGACCTGCGTTCAACAGTCTGATATAATGAGGCTTCATGCAGAGGAAGTGCTGCTGGGATTTGTAGTTCCATATCTAATGAACAACCTTTGTTTAGGTAAAGTGCAGTCCGTAAGTTATCTGTTGATACATTGAGTGTTACTTCTGGAATATCATCTCTTGTTCTCTGAGTTCTGAGTGTGTATGTCTGTGAGTGTGCGTGTGTGTGAGTGTGTGTGTGTGTGAGTGTGTGTGTGTGTGTGTGTGTGTGTGAGTGTGTGTGTGCACGTGTGTGAGTGTAGAGAACAAGTTCTGACGTTCAAACAAACAAAAAGTTCAGTTTTCTGATTAGTATTTCTTTATATTTCATGAATTCTTTGTTAAGATGTGTTGCACTGTAAATTTGCAGTTAGTTCTGTTTTTGTAATAAAAGGTTGCAAATTAATGCTTTAAAATTACTTATTTTTTTATCCGATTAATCAAATATTAAAATAACCGTTAGTTGCAGCCCTACTGCGGCCTCGCTTAGCCCTCTTCTTGAAAAACACTCGCTGAGTGAGATAGTCGTTGAATCCATTCAGCAGACACACACTATTGAGACACGCTGTCATCACAACATAAAGGCAACACCTAACATACTGTCCTCAGACGGGGGCCTCCACAGTCCTTCAGTCCTGACACTAACGGCACGGCGGCGTCTGGGTATTACATCCACGTGTCTGGTAAAAGCTCATCTCATGGTATCAGATACCAAACAACAAGCAGGACCTCTGCACACCCATCAGCACGATCAGATCACAAAGAAGGACACAATGGAGGTTCATTTGGGTTCAAAAGGTACTCAAAGCTGCATGAACAGCTGATTGTGGACAGAACAGAAGTATGAAGATCATTTTGTCAAACACATTTCCCCGCTGGAGGGACGCTGGTATTTTTATTCCTGGACCCTGTTCACTTTTTTTGTGTGATCTGGTCTCATCCCCAGTTAAGCTTCGGCCTCTCAGGTCCAATCCCAGCGTCCGCCTCACGCCACGCCGAGAGGGTTTGGTTCTGTCCCACTGTCACGTCATCAAGCGCTTGAGTCTCTGGCAGACATTTTAAGCCCTTTATGAATGCATTCTCTAAGTCAGCATGAGATGCTGACTTTGCTTGAAGGAATTACCCACAGTTCATAGCAATGTGACGCTAAACTCGCAGCTCCCAATGGAAGCATGGAGACCTAAACAAAGAGGCACGTGGGCGTTTAGCCCGATAAAATACCTTTACATGAGAACCTTACGGATTAAAGATGGAACATGAAAACATAAATTATATATATATATATATATATATATATATATATATATATATATATATATATATATATATATATATATATATATATATATAAAACGGCATTAATTATTTGATCATGCGTTTACTGCATTTTTCTATTTATTTTTTTTTTAATTTGGAGGCTTTTACTTTGAAGGCGATAATTTACTTCCAAAAGTTAAAAAAAATAGAATGAATTCATGGCAGGGCTCACATGACCGACTGCACTCACGTCCCCACTGCTCTGAGAATATTTTAACGGCATTTGAATGGAGTGCTGCGAGCCAAAGTGTTTCCATGATGAAGGTCATGTGACGCAGTAATTTGAAGTTCCTAAAGTGTCCGTGCCTCAAGGTGATGATGGACGGCTCCTCCCCCATGTCTCTGGCTCCTGTATTGATTGACAGTGGGGTTTCCTCGAGGGCCCTCTGAGCTGGTGGCTGCTGCCGCGTCGCTCATCAACCTGACAGCCTTCAAGCTTTTTCCACAAATCCCCAACGTGGCGTCCTGATGGCCAAAGCCCTCGGAGCTGATGTATCGCAGCAATATTGTCTTCAGCGGGAGACGGGGTTGACGTGACTGCATCTATGTGGTGACGAGCATGTGGGTGACGGTGTGTCAGCACGGTGCGAGGACGTGAAGGCCTCACTGCTTCATCTGCAGGACTCACTCAGTTGCTTTTTAGACGCAATGATTTGACCATATTTTCTCTCTCATCGCTACTAAAGTCGGTGTGTAAACATTGAGACAATGACCAGTTTTTCAAAAGTCATCTGATCGGATTATGGCAATTGGATTGGATCAAATCTTGAAAATGGATTTTTCAAAAGAAAAAAGGATTCAGAAATTGGATTGATCACGTAATCCAATCTTGTCATTGATCCGGATCGAACCTTGAGTTTGGGTTTTTCAAAACTTTTTGGCAGGATTAAGATCATTTACATCCTAAAAATCAGGATGAAAGTGATCCCAGCATGAGGGTGGATTCATGGTGGATATCAGTCATAAAACTATGTAACTAAAAGTGGTTTGTTAAATAATACAACATTTATATCATGCATTTTACAGTATTTATATTTATTCATCCATTTCACTTGAAGTTATTCTTAATCTCAGGCCTGTAATCCAGGGAGAAGGTCAATCACAGGTGGAGCCAGAAGGCCTACAGGAACCCCAGAGAGGCTCAAAGCACCCAAAGAAAGATGGCGCCTATAAAGTACTTGTGCAAAAAGAGACTGAAAGGGCAGAAGTACAGATCCATCCCACAGAGGAACAGCTTCTTCCTGCCTGACTGCAGCAAACCAGGGCCAGACCTGAGATCTCTGATGCATTTAAACGTTCCTTCTTCCTCTTGTTTCTTATTTCTTTCTCTTTCCTTCCTTGAATATTTGTGTTGTTTCACTGGGTCGTCCCTCTCGCTTTGTCTGTTTTCTCTCTGCTCCACTTTTTATAATTCCATTTGGCGTTTTGGTGTTTTATGGTTCTTTCTCCCCTGAACAAGTTCAGATAGAAATCATCATTATCTACATGTTTATCATTTAATCCACACAACATATTTACTTCAAAATGATGGATTGAACTGCTCACCATTCAATGTCGTCACTACTGGAACCTATGCTAACGTTTGGTAGTGACATTTCTAGCTAACGTTGAGCATAACTAAAGAATGCTAGCAGTGGATGCTAATGTTCACACATTGAAGAGCTGTACACACATAAAAACTTAACATAAACCCCAAAAAGTTTACTTAATTCAAGAAAATATGTGTTTCGGTAGTGACGATTCTTAAGGCTACATGCTGACTTTCAGCCTTTGGAATCACATTTATAACAAAATTCGGAGTTGTAAAAATCCAGGTTCGACTAACGGACTAAACTGGGGACATGATTTTTTGGGTATAGTTTTTTAATTAAAAAATTAAACCCATAATAAATCTAAATCTTACACCTTATGTTTGAACCTAATCATAAAGATATTTGAAATCACACCATTGAAAAAAATCTACAAATTGCTTTAAGTGTCTTATACAGAAAATAAAATGTAGAGGTCAGGGTTGAGGACAGCTACTTTCCAATAGAAACCCTATTTATGATGATTTTGTATATATTTAGCTTATCAGTTTCTAATTTTAATTCCTGACCTGCTGGTCCTAGAACAGAGGTTTCTGGAGATGAAGGTGAGGATGACTGTTGCAGTGGTCCAGAGGTGATGAAGGTGAGGATGAATGTTTCAGTGGATTAAGAGGTGATGAAGGTGAGGATGACTTGAACCAGGGCCGGTAATGTGGATGGAGGACTCAGGAAGGGAGAGGAGGATGGAGTGGTTGATGGTGTCAAAGGCTGCACTGAAGTCTAGTAGGAAGAGGATGTTGAGGGAGATGTTGAGGGAGTGCTCATCAAGGAGGAGGAGGAGGAAGAGGAAGAAGAGGAGGTCACTGGTAACTTTGATTAGTTTCTGTGCTGTGATGAGATCTGAATCTGGATTGAAATGATTCGTAGAGTCTAGGTGGGTTCCAGTGTTTAAGAGAGGAGATTGAAGATGGGTGAAGATGAGGATGTCAGGATCCAGCCCAGGCTTTCTGAGGAGAAGTGTGAGAGTGACTGTTAGTGGAGGATTTACAGATGGAGCAATTACCACAACAATGAAAACACTAACATTACCAAAACTGTGCATCATGTGGACAATATGTTTTTAAATAAAGGAGAAAAGCTGAAGGTACGCCAACAAAGAGGAAAACAAAAGCAGTTCATAATGCTGAAACGTAGAAAAAAAGAAGAAAAGAAAAAGAATGGTTGCCCTTAGTGAGAGAGAGAGAGAGAGAGAGAGAGAGAGGTACAGTATAGTTAGTGTGCGAGGCAGATGTTAAATTATTCTCTTTTGATTTACAATATTAAAATGATTTGATCATATTTGATCATAGGAGGTGTCCTCACATCCCCTGCAGGCTCCGCCCCCTGCTGTGAGTTCAGGGCCTCATTAAGAATGAAGCAGTCTTTGCTCCAGCGTCGGCTCAGCCCTGTACAATTTTTTTCAACTGCAAATCTTTGAATATACCAGAATGTGTCTGTTCTTTTGAGCCGCCTGGGTCAAGTTGGAATGCAGATATTTTTCTGTATGTCTTTCAAAACAAACTAAACTGCCTGAAATGCAGATCATATACACACCTTCCTTTGTCTTTGAATCCCCAATTCAAACTCTCCTTTTCCCTTTGTAGCGTGTAGAGTAAGTGGTCAAGTAACTCAGATATGTTTGGCGCGTGTGTGAGTGATGGAGTGTGCACCTCTGTGTCTGCACACAGCTGATTGTGTGCACATAACACACAGACTTCAATGGGCATAATGAAAGCTGGGTAGGTTACCAAAAGGTTACAAAAGGACTTAAAATTAAAGCTGCAAGCAGCTGTGAGCGGGTCCTCGGTCCAGCCAGCACGTCGGGGACGCCTGCGGGTCGCCGGCTCGCCCAGCTGAGAACGTGTGCGCCTGGTGAGCGAACGTTCTGGGCCGGACGTGCTCGGCGACCCTTCTGCGCCCTCCGACGTGCCGCCTGGAGCGAGGACCCGCTCACAGCTGCTTGCAGCTTTAATTTATTCATATATATATATATATATATATATATATATATATATATATATATATATATATATATATATATATATATATATATATATATACATACACACACACACACACAGACATATAACCCTAACACTATTTCAAAGTTGAACAACAACACTGTGATTGGCTTACGGAAATTGCGCCGTCTCCGACTGGTTGGTTCATTGAACAGACAGACACACAAGCAGATGATAAAGTAATCGCTGTGAGACTCGGACTGACCGTTAGGAATGAACCAGAGAGTAGTAACTGTCTTCCTTATTGAACTTGAGCTTGAGCTTCATTTACATGTAAATCCGCTGCTTTTTGGCTGATTTCATTTTGCCAGAAGGTTTGACAATTGTATGACAATTGTGTGACAATTGTATGACAATTGTGAACATGCATCCTGTTACTCTACGTGAAGTGTAGACCAGGTCATGCAAATTTAATTTCAATCCGAAGCCGTTTGGCTGATTTCATTTTGCCTGCAGGTGGCGCTCTGACAACATTGCTTCATGTCCATGTGCTCAGGCCTGGACCGACATCATCCATGAGGAGTTTTGGGCTGATTGCATGATGTGCATTGGAGTTACACCAGGTTTCTATCACATAGCGAACACACAAAATGGGTGTGTCTTTGCGGCCACGTCACGTCGCGGCCGTTAAGTGAAAACGCGAACAAAGCACAATTCAGACTCTCACAAGTCTTTAGATCATCCCTGAACAGAAATGAAGTCGATCGGATAAAAATTGTAGGAGGAGATACATTTTGCAGAAAGGCAAAAAAAGGCAAAAAATAACAAAAATGCGCCAAAAATCGCAAATTGGACGAATTACTGTAGCGCCACCTGATGTTTGAATCACACGACTGATTTATTGCATGTTCAGGGATGCAATGTGCACATACAAAAAAAGTTTGTAGTCATTAGCCCATATATTTTTAATGTAATGAGTATTTAAAAAATAGGACACGCCCCGAAGAGGTTAATTGGTCTGAATTTCCTCAACACAATGAGATATTCAAAATATTCTAACTCAGTATCAAAGATACACGTCCAGTCATGATTTCCAGAGAGTTTGGTATGAATCGGACGATGCGTTCTAGGGTAAAAGTGCAAAAACGTGTTTTTCACAAAATTCAAAATGGCGGAAAATTTTGGTTGGCGGACTTTATGGGTCTGAGAGGCTTTTTCGTAGAGCAGGTGGAGCTGGACATGTGTGAATTTTTTCAATTCAATCGGACAATCTGGACGAGGGGCGTCGCCGGTCCAAGTTCTAGGGGGCGCGAGAGAGCCATTTTTTGGTTGGTTTTTTTACGCCTATATCAGTTGCCGATTTTCACCAGTTTTGGAGTATGACAAGTCCCCCAAAACGGCGCCCCATGTGGAAAAGTAAAAAAAAATCTTGGTGTAATAATAAGAAACGGAGCAATTTCAATCGGGCCCCTAACTACAGAGTTGGGTCTTCTGTGACTTGTGTTGTGTGAACCATCCCCCACCAGGGACCTGCTCCTGCGTGACGAGCAGCATTCTACCACCGTGTATGAACGCGTTGAAGTAACTTTGCAGCGGTGGCGGCCGTGGCTTCAGACCTAGGCCTTCAGTGAATGCCGTAGAGTCCACATCACGGGCGGACTGAGAGGAAGAAGAGTCCCTGGAGTGACTGTCACAGACCGACACACTCAGTACGGTGCGTTCACTGCACTTTACTCATTCCATGTTTATAAAGATTGTCTTTATGACTCAGTGTGTGTGAGCATGCACATTAAAACGTTGATTATTATTCAGTTCTGCGAATCTGCCTGATTAACCTTTTGCCAAATGCAGTTACACTTGTGTCTGGAATTAACTCACATGGTTGACGGTGAAAACATTCCACTCTTACGTCAAGAAAACTGCTCACGCAAATAATGTAGAATTAAGAGAAATCATGTCACAGACGTAAGACTTAAGCCTCAGTATGAACTTGAATTCAACCACTTTCTGGTTTGGTCTTGCTGCAAAGACAATTTTATTGGAAATCTCAAGTACAAAAGCCGGTCATTGACTAATAAAAGGCCGAGAGGAAGGTGGCCCCTCATTCAGAAAGAGGGAGTGAGGCGGCAGTTTGAAGGCTGAGCTGAATGAACAGCAGAGAAAGAGAGAAAGCGCTCTCATGGAGGCTTACAAACGACTTTCCCACACAGGTCATCACACAAGTTCTCCACTTGAAGACGAGATGTGCTGAATAGACTCCAGCTCCACTTCAGTCTGGGGAAGAAACATGGCTGCTTTTATTGGAGGAGGACGGGAGGCTGAAAGTAGAGACACACAAAGCGAATGAAGTGGAACATGAGTGAGAGGAAATATTAAAGACCAGGAGGAAAACAAGGGAGCATTTCAGACATAGAAGAAAAGTCAAAGACTTGAAAGCTTTGTAATTCCATTCCTCCAACAAGGCTGCAGCGGCCTCAGCCTGTTACAGGAAGTAGATTCAATAGTGAAGTCATAAAGTTTATAGTGGAGCTGCAGGTGGAAGATAGCAGCACGGTCGAGTGGCTACACGGACCAGACAGCAGCTCTTTGAATATGAATGTGGCCGCATGAATCAGCCCAGTCAAACAAAATGCTCTATGAAGTCACACACACACACACACACACACACACACACACACACACACACACACACACACACACACACACACACACGCCACAACTCTTAAGGAGTTCAGAACAGCACATTCTCCCAATCATGCAATCATGCACACAAATGAGAATGCATTTGTAAATGTGCTAATTTATAATTTGCCTAAATGTTCACGCATCAAAGTGACTCATTCGGGGCAGTCCTGCTCAGCAGCCAATCAAAAACAAGCAGGCACAGTGAATGAGTGCCTCTGCTTCTTTAAAGCGTGTCATGGCAGAACACAGAGGAGAGCATCTCCTCAGGGACGGAGCTGAATGAGAGCAGGAGGTGAGCTGATGCCTTCATCCTGTTCTCCCTCTTCATGTCCTGCTCTCATTTCTTGGCTGTGGACGACATCAAGAGGACAAAGATCCATTCACATTTAAATGTTTTACCTCTGAATGTCCACACAACTCCTTTATCTTGTAGATGACAGGCATGGCAGCGCTTTTATGAAATGAATTAAAAGAATAATCTTTTATGATTTGGGCTTTTCAGTTAGTTGTAATGAGACACTTTTCTGCAAAGCAGAGAAAGAAAGAGACCATGAGCATGAAAGAAGGAAGAAAGGAGTCAAATGTTCCTTTCTTTCAGCTTTCTATCAGCTGTGGGAACGCCAACAGCAGCTGACCTTGTGGAGCTGAAGGTCACCATGAGGGACACCTTCACTCGTCAACATCACTGACACAACAGCAGAGACGTCGTGTTTCATGTTTGAAATGTATGTCTGCTCTCTGCAGCATAGCAAACAGCTCAGCCATCAGTGAACAGTGTGTGTTTGTCAAAGTGTAGCTGCTCGACAACGTGGACAACACTAGCTATTGTTAGGACACAGATTATTGTTAACAATGATCATAATCATTATTCACAAATTACTTTTTATAGAAAGTGCAATACAATAAAACATGAAATGCAACACATTTAAGCCTCTAAACCAGGGGTGTCCAAACTTTTTGCAAAGAGGGCCAAATGTGATAAAATAAGGGGCTTCTCACTCTCTCCGGCCAATCACAGGTAAGCAGTGTGCTTGTTGGGTTGTGGCCTGTGATTGGTGGAGCAGGGGGAGGCGGGCGGCTTTGGAGGAAGTGCCGTGTGTGTGGGATGCTACGTTAGCCTGCTAGCTGTTCCTCATTGAGCTCGGTTAGCAAAGGGCCCCGCTACGTGAATGTGAACATCGCTGCAATAAACCTGCGAGTTAAGAAGAGCACGTCGTCATCACTGCGGACGTCACAGAGGTTTCATGTCATCAACAGCTTCACCAACACAAACGAATACATCTGTTCCTCTGGTTTGATCTTTAATGATTTTTATGTCAAGTAGCTCCTCTGTCACGTTCATGTTGTCATGAACTCTTCTTTAAAATATCAGTAGGTGTGCAGTGTCCGGTGCATCGTGCTTTCATCGCAGGCTAATGAGAAATAATCAAAAGCTGCTCTCGTCCCCAAGTTGCTCCTGAATATCTGACGCTGTGTCCTCAGCTCTCTGTGCACGGTGTTGCGTTCAGGGCACACTCATAAATTCTAGCTTCTTCTCGGGGCAAATGTTCTCCATTATTATCATGACACAGTTTTTAATAAACGTACCTTCATTAAAAGGTTTGCCGTGTTTAACAATTAGCACGGCCACTTCGTAGCTAGCTTTGCTGATGTTTTCATTTGACTCGCTGGCTCTCGTGAGGAGTCGCTGTTGCGCTGCCAGGCAGCTCGGAGTTGCTTCACTTTTTCAGCGCGCTCACAACGTTAGCTTGTCGTACGTGTAGCATGTTTAGACTCGGAGTGTCTCTCTACGTTGACATCCGTAAACAAGGCAACCGCCTCGTTACAAATTAGACAAACACAATTGCCTCGATTTTCATTGAAGTATTGTAATTCCCACCGCTCCTGAAAGTGGAGGGAGCTCTTTAACTACCTTAGTGTCCTCTGCCAGGGATACGGGTGCACCCACCCCAAAGTCTGGCCAGAGGTGATTAATTGAACAGTCGTATTGCCGTGGGCAGGAATGTTCTCCTGTTGAGGTCCTTGTGGCAGCGTGATGAATGCTGCTCCCCCAGCAGACAATGGAGAAGTACAAGACGCTGGCCACAATCGACTGATAGAACAACTCCAGCATCTTGCTGCACACGTTGAAGGATCGAAGCTTCCTCAGGAAAAAGAGTCGACTCATCCCCTTCTTGTAGGCAGCGTTGATGTTGGTCTTCCAGTTCAGTCGGCTGTCGATGGAGACACCCAGGTACTTGTACTCCTCCACCATGTCCACGTCCTCTCCCAGGACGCTCAGAGGTCTCGGAGCTGTTGTCTTCCTCCTGAAGTCCACCACCATCTCTCTGGTCTTGCTCACGTTCAGAAGCAGGTGATTCTCACCGGCCCACTCCACAAAGTCACTCACCACTGCCCTGTACTCCTCCTCCCGTCCATCCCTAGTACACCCGACCACTACAGAGTGAAAGATATATATATATATATATATATATATATATATATATAAATATATATATATATATATATCCCCGATATCGGTGAAATACCAGGGTTGTTGTTTTATAGTTAATGTAAATATGCAGATGCTGAATGTGTGTAAAAATATAATAAGTGATATTAATGATGATTCATTTTATTTATGTAGCTACAGGAACACAGGGGAAATTCTTTATTTATATATCGTTATTTTTCTTTTCATGCTATTATTTTTCTTGCGTCAGTGTTCTGCAGCTGTGGGCGCACATTCATCATGACGCATGGTTTTAGTATTCCTTTGAATATCAGATATAACTTTCCATGACGCGGCTGCAGTGAGCGTTTAGTCGCTAAGAAGGCTGTTAAGAGTGGGTCAGACCGATCTTACGTTTGCTTCTTAGTGAAAGAGCGTCTTAAGCTAAGAACGACTCTGGGAAACACGCCCTTCTTTCACAGCGCTCCTAAGAACTTCTTAGCGCTTAAGAGCTTCTTAATGAATCTGGAAAACACGGCCAATATCATTCAGTAGTTAATATCATTTAATTCCCCGTCCCCTCTCCTCTGCTAATGAAGCACAAGCCCAATTGTTTGAATTCACTACTGAAAAAAAGCTTTGCCAGCAGATTCATGATATACAATATCTTTAAAGTGTCCCTGCAGCTACTGGCTGAGACAGTCCATTATAAGATGCAGCCTTATTAAAATGAGACTTCATCTTCACCCCCTGAACTCTGACTGTTCTTCTTGCAGTCACTACGCAGTCTTCCTCACATGTTGAGCAGCCTGACCCAGCACAGAGTGGTGATGTAAGCGTGATCAGCTGAGGGAGTTCCTCCACTGAGAGCACAGCTCGTCAGGATGGTTCCTGTTGAGTTCAAGTCATGGCAATTTAAAAATGAATGTTGGGATCTATAGTGACTTTGTGAAAGAAAAGCACATTCAGCATGTTTGTGAAAACTAACAACGCGTAAATGAATGTGAGAAATGGGACAAAGGGCTGTTCCTTGTGGAAACACAGGTGCTCATATGTTTGAGACTTGCACATGTATCTGTATCAGTTATGTGTTGTTTAATAAAGTCATTAATACTGACAACAATTACTGAATTGGCCATTGATGGTTTTTTGTATACTTAAGTTTAAGTGTATTTGTTGCCAAGAGGAAATGATGATCGCACTGCAGTTGGTGCAATGGATCAACCTTCCAGGTTTTCTATGTAGCGTCATGCCCGTCCCCTCCACTCGGGTGTCCGTGCTGTTAGCCCTGTGTTCTGTCTTTCAGGCTGTTCATCTGCGGCGCCGCAGGCTGCTGCACAGAGCAGCACGTGTTGGTTGTGTTGGTTTGGGTACATGTATCTGGTCCGTGTTGCATCTGAGGAGCCTCGCCGTGACGGACTGCGTCCACGCTTTGGACCTCGTCATCCTCGTATCTTGCTGACGTCCTCGCTACTTTTTTATTCTCTTCATGTCAAAAATAACAATAATCCAAAAGAAGCTTTTCATTCCATACTTTTTATTTGAATGTGCCCAATGTGTTTTCATGTACGGTTTGTTGTTTTGATTCATACGTTAGACAATTATAGGAACAAATGTTCACTTTGTGAGGGGTCGTGTCCACATTATTCACAGAGCACGATATGAACCCATGTTTAACGGGTCAGAACTCATCCTCCTGGCTGTACAACGGTGTTGAAAAGATTTATACACGAAACCAATGACCGGTTCCTGACCAGCCAACGCCACAATAACAGTTAACGAGGCTTTCTGGGTCGTTAATATCTTGAGTGATCACATCACCAGCGACAGTGGAACCTCTGAACGCTTCAACATAGAGCCTTGTGTGTGTGTTGTGTCCAGTAGCTCAGTGCACACACACCTCTTCTGGACACAATGTCACAGATGATGATGTTCACAGAACACAGCACCATGGTGCATCCAAGGTTCCTTAATGCTTTCATCTATTCTACCAGCGCACTGCCAACCAGACGTAACCCGATGAGTCAGTGAATGAAACCATCTAAACACTTCAAACAACTTGTGGCTCTGGTTGTTGAGTCGTCTCTGCCGTTACGCTCTCCTAAAACTAAACTCTCAATTAGATTTCTCTGATTATTCAACAGAAAACACAGGGGTGGGGGAACATACAGCATAGTAGCTCCTGAAATCCACCAGTAGTCACCTCAATGAGGACATGAGCCCCTCATGATGACTTGTGTTCATCTCAAGATGTTCTGAAGTCACATAGTGGACGAGCAAAAGGCCTCAGGAACGTACACGCAAGAAAAGAAAAGACAAGAGAAGACAGCGAGTGGACCTGACTCACTTTACAGGAACTGAACCTATGACTGCAGTGTGAACACAATGCTGAACAGATATGTGAGTCAAGCTACCAGCGAGCGCACAAAGGCAGGATGACTGACTGTTGATGGCGCTCTCGCACTAGCCAGGCAAAGGCTGAAAGGTTCAGACGCAACACTGATGACAAAGACGTTCAAAACAACAGATCGTTTTATGTTCACGTTCATGTTTCTGCAGACGATGTTCCAACCAGCTGCATTCAGGGTCCAGCTGAGCTCGACCTGCAGAGTCTTGTTCTCAACCACATTTAACTTCCCTGTTAGATGCTTTTGCAAAACAAAATTAAGCACTTTTTTTTTTCAAAATTCCCGTGGAAAGTTTCCGGAAATTTTCGGAAACATTTCCGCCGTCATGTCGATTCCCCATCGTAAAATGTAACTCGCAGGCAGAAAGGAAATCTTAAACATAAAAACATTTCATGAACTCTACTAAACAGCATCAGAGGCATATCTCAGCAAGGCTTTGCCTCGTTCGTGTGTTTCAGTCAATATTCTCGTAACACAAAGCCTCTAAACTGCGGTTTGTCAGTCTAGAATTGGGAGTGTAAAGGCATCCTGAAGATGTGATGGGAGCAGAGAGATGATGAGTCATTAGGAACTCTGATGGCTCTGCTGCTCCTTTCTGGGAAAAGTGTACCGTACAGTTTCCATTCATTTCTTCTTCCTCTCTCCACTTTCTCTTGCTTGTTAAAGTCCTCACACACTGTTTCCTCGTTTCCCAAACTTGACAAGCTCTTCTTCTTTTGTGCATCCACTTGATCTACCTCCACTGTCTTGTCCTTTCATGTCTCTCAGGGTGACCTGGAGCTCTTTCTCTCAGCTGCTTCTGGGTTTATAGTCTGGATGGATGGACTCACACCGAGGCTCAACAGGAGGGAATGTAATGCTCTTTCATCTCCTCTTTCCACTTCTCTCCCTCTCTAAACAAGGATTACAGGGCTGTCAGGAATAGGAAAAGCCCTTCATCCTCTAAAACCCTCATTTCCTCCAATGTCATCTTCCTTCATCTACCCTCCTTCTCTTGGGCTTTTTGTTATTCTTCATATTTTCCTACAGAAGGGATTTTTTAAAAGATGAGACCAGAGGACTATTTTCAACTATTGATGGCTCTAAATCCCATTTTTCATTTGCTGGTGTTCCATATCTCTGCCCAGGCTTCCACTGCTTAATGGTCCTGACCTTTGGACTCGTAAAGGTCATCGTCCATAAAGTTAGTCCTCCTAGTCATTAGTGGAGGACTGCTGCTGCAATGATGTGTGTGAGAGAGAGAGATGTTTGTGAGAGAGAATATATATATATATATATATATATATATATATATATATATATATATATATATATATATATATATATATATATATATTTGTGTGTGTGTGTGTGTGTGTGTGAGAAAGTCCAGTCCACACGTAATCCAAGGTGTACTTGTGTTTGAGGCTCAACACGCCCAGGTCCGCCCCCGCTTCAACGTGTGGCGGACCTAAGAAAACGTTTCCTTTTTTAATAAATTACTATCTTTGTGATAATACGTCACACAGATATGGTTTAAAATCTGTCAGAATCAGTAGACGTTCCACTTCCTTATCCTATTCTTGTGTCATCGTAGGTGATTCACACAGCGAGATATGAGCATTCGACATACAGTGAGCATATGAGACAACGAGAAATACGCGCTGCCGCGAACAGCTGTGTGTCGGGAGGGCGGGACTTAAGACCAATGAGTGACAGTCACGTTCAATGCTGAGACTTGAGAGCCTGATACCTCCGTCTCTCTGCTCCTCTGCCGGCGGTCCCCCAGTCGCGAGTTTCTCCCGCGACTGTCTGTTTGTGGTAAACAGGAAGTCTGTGCAGCGAATAGGTTTACAGATGCGCTCCTTAGCGCCATCTATCGTAGGGGAGTTTGAAAGGTAACCAACGCGCCTCAGACTTTTTTTGCCGTGAGATATTGGTTGTGTGACGTGTGAAAACATGAAAAAGCGCGTGTCACACGGTGAAACCGTGAGACTTGGTGGCTCTGGGAGCTAGCTAGCAGAAGAATTTTTAGCTTGTGCCCAGACCATAGATGGCTCTCTGTTAGCTTAGCAACGTTAGCAAGTAGCATTTGTTATGTGTTGGTGTGTAATTGTTACTCTCTTTCAGTGATCTTACATTAACTATTAGTGATGTATTTTACAGAGAGGATTCACAGCTGCCAGGGTCCAGAGGACAACATACAGCATCGCTGCAGCAGCTCCAGTCCGTCTCTGCAGATCACCAGCAGGCCGCAAAGCCAGCCACGGCTCATCCCGGACATACAACAATACATTTGGTTTTAAACATTTATTTACATGCGTCTACCATTTTATTCATATATTTCACTGCTTTTGTGAACCTAAGACCTTTTGGTAAAACAATTCTAGCACCAAAACAGTTGACCCACATGAGTAAAGGTATGTTTTCACAAAGATATGAAGAATTTCCAAAATAGTAGATGTATTTTTCAGCTTTAGGGCCATGATATAACGTTACACTTGTGCCTTAGGACAATGGTGCCTTATTATATAGAGAGCTGAGACTGTTCTGTAATTTTAGATGTAAAGCACATGAATATGTATCATATGCAAGTGACTTTAAAAAGTGAATTTAAGAAATTAAGAAATACAATCAAGAAAATGACCTCAGACCGTTAAACGTACCGACATGAAGTGTCACTAAGCAATGTGATATTTTGTATCTGCATGCATATTCATTACTTCTTCTTTAAACATTTCATATTCAGTTCAAATGCTGTTATGATTTGTCTCTGATTCAGGGTTCATGTCGTTTGCAGAAAGATGGTTTTTCCGCCTTATACAACTCCATTTGATCACTTACACTTATTGTAAGTGATGACGATGATGATGTGTGTGTTTGTGTGTGTCATAACTGGTAGCTAATGTGCACGAGGGCCAAGGTGAACTACTTCCTGTTGACTTGTCTGAGCACAGTTCTGCAGCAGTTTATTCACACTGAGACTTTCACAACAGGTTTCACAGAGCAGTGATGTGCATCTCTGTCCAGTTGACTGTGGGTTAAACAGATTTTGTACAAAGGTGAGCAACCGCCCTAAAGAAGATGCAGAGGTGTGTAAGACTACAACTCTGCCTGGTCTGTCATGGATAAAGTCGACCAATAAGCTTGGTCATATTAGCAGAAAGGAGCTCCGCTCCATCCAACGTGGGATAAATGCCGTCTCTCCTGATCAGACCTGGGTTTCCCTGGAAAGACCGCCAGTTATCTACGAAGCCCACATTGTTTGCTAGTGTAGCTAACGTCTGTGCTTCGATGGTGCGGAGCTATGCATTTAACCCGCTGAGACCTGCCTCCAACCTAGCAAATAAACACAGGCGAATAGCTAAACATATGAGAGAGCAGGAAAGGCAGAGGAGTAAGACATCGCTTGCAGCTCAGCTAAATATTGTAGCTAACGTTAGCAGAACAAGCCAGGACAGTTGAATTTAAGCGGTGAGTCGCTAAAAGAAAAAGAGAGTTGAGTGTTTAGATGTGAAAGATGTACAGCAGGTAATCAGCCGCTCGGTTTAGCTGCTGAGACAACTACGTTATCGGCTAACACACACGCGGTGGAACCGGAAGTGATGCAATACGCTTACCGTCGATGGACGCTGTCAGGTCTCTCGCCTGGCGGCGTTCATCAGTTAGTCGCGATCACAGTGGCAGTCGGACCATAGAGGAAAACGAGGCTTAGCCCCACCCACTTTGAGACAATTCAAAAAAAGATTTTATATATATATATATATATATATATATATATATATATATATATATATATATATGAAAAATATAATTATATTAATACATGATACAAATTGTCACTATTTGTGTTGTTGAGCTATGGAATATACCCAGTAATATTTGTAAAACAGGATATCTGTGCCAAATATTTGCTTTTCCTGCTTCTCTCCTCTGCTAGTGCACGTCTCTGCTGCTAGCGCACGTCTCTGCTGCTAGCGCACGTCTCTGCTGCTAGTGCACGTCGTGGGGCTTGATCAATTCTGCCCAAAGAAGACGGGTCTAATACGCAGTTTAGCACAGATCAGAGAAATAAATGAGTAAAGTAAAATTCATCCAATCAGCGCCGTAAAAAAGACTTCCAGAGGGAGGGGCTGTTCTCATCTTGCCCAAGAGCGCGTTCCCGTGTCTTCGGGCTTGTGTCTCCTTCACTTCTGCGTGTTCTCGCCAGCTTCTCTTCTCTTGCAGCAACATTTTAATGAGAAGACAATGGAGCGTCCCAGCACAAGCGCTACTCTTCAAGAACACTCAACCCTAACGAGATCAAATTTCTCCTCCAAGACCCGTTTGAGAGAAGAACTTGGGGGAGAAACTTCAGGTGAAACGACGGATTCCATATCAGCCGCCTGAACTCAGCATGACCGGAGCCTGTTTAAGCCTAGAAGCTAGAATCTCTACTGATGACCGCTTTCCCACAGAGGTTTATGTGCGTCTGGTGAGTGAAATGCTAAGTATGTTATTTTTTTTTTCATTTACATTTGTATTTAATCATAAACTAGCCACAGTGCTGTTGTTGCTGCTGCACCTGGGGGTGCTGGTGCTTCTACCCGCGGCCTCTCATTGGCCCGGGGAGAGGTTGTGCCAAATTGTGCCAAAGAGGTTGTGCCGGCGCAGCTGTGCTGCTCATGTCTGTGCAGGCTCAGTGTGGCGGTTTTGTTGATAGATTTGGACAACATGTATTTTTGTTGACACTATGGGTTGTAACGCTTGCTGTGCTGGAACTTGCCGGGCGCATTTCCTCCACTGTCGTGCGCCGTGACGGCTGTAGGTCGGCTTGGAAAGGCTCGGGCCGAAGGTGGGACGCCGGCTCCGGCTGCGTGCTTTAGAGCGCCCGTGTCCGGACCTCGCCGCTGCACGCGGCCGTGGATGATGTGTTTGCTGTACTTCTCTACCCTCGGGAGGGACGCAGCACTGTTGACCGGTGCGCACTGTCCTTAGTGCCGCATTGCGTCGCCGGCCCACGTAAAGGGCGTCAGGGGTCTGCGGTGTCTGATTTCTGCGATTAATCGTTATTAATCACATTATGTGCCAAATTCAATAATAAAGTAAAAACTATTGTATTGCACGTTTTTATTTTTAAGTAATGTTTTAGAACAATGTAACAAGACTCAGGAGCAACAACAAGTTAACATACATACATATATAGTTTATACAGCTGTTTTCTTTTTTTCTGAACTGGTACTGTTCAGTAGTAAGGGTCCCTGTGAGGGACAAACCACTCCTTCTTTGGTCCATGTTCAGTAGTAAGGGTCCCTGTGAGGGACAAACCACTCCTTCTTTGGTCCATGTTCAGTCTGTTTCTTACCTTAAAGATGTTAAAGACGAGCAATTGATTCACTTTATACAAAAGCAATAAGTGCTTTTCATGTTTTCAGTTCAGTTTTTCTTCCTCGTTGGTAAAAGTCTGTGTTGTCTTGAACAAGTGACCTGACGTCTGGTTGAATGAGGTGGAGATGTGAAGGACAGCTGACAGGTATCAGCGGCGGCTTTGCGCGATTAATGTTCAATCAGGACGCTGAGCTGCAGCGAGGCTGCCGGTAGACTGAGCGCCTGAGAAGCTTTGTGAGGCGACTCAGCGACTCGCTGAGAACAATACGTGCTTTCACGTCAGGCACAAGTCGGCAAATCGTCCGGTGAGGCTACGGAAGCGGAAGCAAACACCTACATTAATCGCCTTTAAAGTAAAAGCCCCCCCCCCCACCAAAAAATAAGTGCAGTGAACGCATGCTCGAATAATTAACGCCGTAAATCAATTGAAAAGTATTAATGCATTAAGTATTATATATATATATATATATATATATATATATATATATATATATATATATATATATATATATATATATATAAACTGCAAAGTAATGTGTGATACCTCTTTTTACATTGAATCATATGGGAGTGTTTGCTGAAATTGATTGGCTGGCCCTACCCAAAAAGAAATCCACCAGCCGCCACTGGCAATAACCCAGTGGTTCTCAAACCTTTTCTGTACCGCCCCACTTTGGAGGAAGAACAATGTTCACAAAATGTTTCACAAAATGGTCAAAATTTTTGTCACTCCTCGATCACTTTGTTTTTCAAATAATACATATAAGAAAATGGAACGCCATTTCAAGTGAACCAGATTGCTCCATTCGACAAAAACTAAACTGTGCAATCACTTTGTTAGAAGAATGCAAATAAAGTTATATCTGTTAAAAAAATATGTCAAAATAAATAATGTCAAAATAATTAGCTGTTGTGGCTGCAAATAACCTGTTTTACACTGAATATATTTTCAAGATAACGACGTTCGACCCGTGCCAAACAGAATGAGTGCAGACGTGTGAGCATCCGGTTGTTTCAGTATTAGTGTCTGCAGTGAGCTGCTTTCCTCGACAAATATTTTTCTAGACTTGATACTGCCGCTCTCACTTCATGCTCAGTGTTGAGCTGAGATCTGTTTTCTGTTTTGAGAGACGCAACAGCAAAAAAAAAGACCTAAAAAGATTGTTCCTTGTAGGCAGAAAAGTCCCCAGCGCTCTACCTGCTACAAGTCCTGTGGCTCGAATCTGACCGGGATCCCACAGAATCCCTTCTCAGTATGGCACTTGGTGATTCCACGACGCACAGACCGCGACTAGAGACTGGATGAAGCTTTTCTTTACTCCACGTCAACTTTATTCATAACACCAAAAGGTTTACAAACAAAATTGGGTTGATTCCGGATTCCTGACCGCGAGCTAGATCACTCAAGCCGTCAGGGCCAACCAACTTGTAAACGCCAAACCATTTGGTAATATACATGATTTCATGAGCAAGCGAAGGTCCCACCTTTCTTCTCATATTACATAGTTCTCGTCATTTGTTATTGACCAAGTCCCCCAATCAGTTCTTAGACAATAGTGTCTGCGTGCGATGTTATGCTGGCCTGTGGCCCATACTCCGGTTTCCCACTCAAAACCTCCCTTTTGGCTAGAACTTGGACGTGCCCCAGGTCACAGTGACTGTTTCGAAACACCTGAACTCTTCACCAGTGGAAGTGTGCAGGTTGTGATATGGCTCCATCCTGTTATTCTGACTGGACTTGACAACAACGTGTTCTTCCTTATGGAACGCACTAAAGGGTTGTGTGCTTCACAAACTCTTAGAAAGGCCTGGCTTCTTTTCATTCATTTCATTTCATTCAAAAATATGTACTGTGCACAGGAACATTAGGAACCTGTGTGTGTGCTTATGTGTTGTTGTAGCTGTTGCTGGGACGACTCATTGGATTTGATATTAACTCATGTGGATAAAACATTCACTTGTATGTATGTATATGACCGTGACAACATAATTCTCTAAAACATTTTCCTTCAACAGACTCTAAGGCTACATTTACACATAGCCGGGTATTTACGTAAACAAATATTTCTGCCTTTCCGTTTTTAAAAATAACGTTATACATACATGATCGCTTTCCAAAAAGTTTCTGTTTATATGAACCCGCTTGAATACGCCACCGAGCGCCGTGATCAGTAAGCAAACTGTAAACAGAGGACGCTCATATATGACGCGATGCTTTTTCAGTCCGTACGCTGACGTTTGAGGACCTAAAACTCTGTTTGACCGAGTGCACACGCTAACACCAAAACAGAGTTTTCGTAGAGCTCCGCTTTGGCCGGAGTTTTTAGAAATGATCGTTTTCGGTGATAAAATCTCTGTTTTTGTGTAAATGAAAGGCCAAACGCATGAATATATATGCGTTTTCCCCTCATGTAAACGGGGCCTAAATGTCCCGAGGGTTTAAATGAGTGTGTGTGTTGTGACGACCCTCGCTGCCACTGGCCGTTGCCTGCAGGTGGGCGGGGCAGAGTTGGTGGTCAAAGTGGGGACAACTGGAGGCCCTCGGTCTGACCTCTCCCTCTCTCTCACTCCCCGACACGCCAGGCTGGGTTAGAGCACAACAAACAGGTTTTCCTCTGTTGGTAACTAAATAAAGTATACTTGCTGTAAAACCACTCATTCCTGTGTATTCCCTCCTTTTTTGTCATGGCCATGCAGCCTGGGTTGTGACAAGTTGGGGCTCGTCTGATTTGTTTGGCAGAGGCTGTTTTGTACGAACAAATGGACTTGGTGTGAATACCTTGAGTCACAGTGTGTTTGTTTGGACTTGGTTTGTTTTGTGGAGTGTCCCCTCAGGTAGACACATGGTCCGTTGGGTCGTGTTTTTCTTTTGGGGGTGATGTGCAGCCAGAGCAGCTGTCTCGGGGACACATCCAGGGCTGTCAGGTGGGTAACCAGCTTGCTGGGGGCCGCTGGTTTCCGTGTTTAAAGAGCCTCCCGCATATCTACACGAAGACTAGAGTTCAGTAAGGGGCCGTTCACACCAGACGCGACTCTAAAAAACGCGTCGCTAGCAAAACCATTGATTCCCTATGGTACAGTGCGCCTTTCATGCGCGCATTTCTAGCATTTTTTTGGTGCGTTTAAAAGTTAAAATATTCTCAACTTTTAAGCGCGCTGCGCGGAGTCGCACAGCTCATCACTGTCACACTCGACCCAGGCAGCCAATCGGCTCAAGCAGGAGGCGGGATTTATTCCTTCCTGGTTTTGTGTGTTATGAACAGCGGGGAATTCAAAAGAAAATGAAAACTTCCAACAAGGCACTAATATTAGCGGTATTTAATTACAAAGAGCTTTAATATTCTAGATGGAAACAGGACTCTGCTGCTCAGAAGACGCTCCAACTGACTCCTGCTCAGCCGAAAGTACAACTGAAAGTTCTTGTCATCAAAACACAACTCGTACTCTTTTAAAAAAAAATTGGAGGGTTTTTTTTAGCGTCTGTGCTTTAAAAAGTCGCGTCCTGTGTCATCGGCCCCTAAGATTAGTTTTTTTTTTTTGGGGGGTGCGCAGTTAAACAGAGGGACTTATTATTTGCTGGGTTGGTTGTGATTTTGAGCTGCTGTAGTATGGCAGAGTTGGATGTTTTTGTTTTTTTTGGCTCAAAGTGAGGCATTTCTGGATCATTGCTCTAGAGACCAGCTCCTTAAGATTGCAGAGGAGTATGACATCGATCTTGCTTGGGCTAGTGATAAGAGAGTTAAAGGCAATGTAAGAGCTGATCAAACTTGAGTTGGTGGAAAAGGGAGTGCTTGTGGCAAAACAATGGATTCTGGATCAGCCAGGAGCAGCACCGGCACTTCAAGGTTCGCCAGGCAGCCTTACTTTTGAGCAACAAAAGGAGCTACTTTTGTTGGACCTGGACAGGCAGAGGATTGAGGGAGAGAAGTTGGTGACTATGGAGAGGTTGTGGCAGGAGACCGAGCTGACGAAGTCGGGATTAATTAGAGATGGTAAATTATCTAGCGATGTGTTACGATCTGGGGAAAGTTCTTCATTGTGGTCTCCTGGTCTGGGGGGTGATTTGCATCTCTTGCCGAAGTTTTATGAGAAGGACCCGGATGTTTTTTCCCCCTGTTTGACCACTTCCTTGCCTTTGCAACCTGTTCAAACTCTGAGCAGACCTTACTGTTGCAATGTGTACTGTCGGGAAAGGCACAGAGGCGTATGCGGCTTTGTGTGATGATATGTCTGCCCTTTGATGGACTGGAGACTTGTCTAGGTGAACCCTGCCTTTGAGTTCAGGTGTGAACCAGGGGGCAGTTTGGGTGAAAGTGACAGTTCTGGAAATGAGAGGCTCTTGATACTACGGATGGTCATGGTGCGCGTCTGTTTGGGTTCTAAGGAAAGTGTCATGCTGATGACGTGGCCCAGATCCGGCTTGAGTCCGGCACACCGGAAGAAAGGCTTCGGCCCGGGTCCGGTTGGCGATTCCCTTGCCGGCTCAGACATGAATGACGCCCCAGAATCGGGCCAAACATACTGGCCCGATTCCAGCGGCCGTCACTGGGACATAATAAAAACTAACCACGGCCAGCACCGGCCCGAAGCCGGTACGCCAGACGAAAGACGTCGACCCGGGTCCGGTTGGCAACTCTGCATGAATGACGGACCAGAATTGAGTTGAATATTAAAAAGTATTTTTTCGGAGTCATGATGGATAAATAATATGACACAGAAACAATACTTTGACTTTAAAATTAAGCCCATCAAGATCCCATTGTTTGGTAACAATAATTATGTGATATTTGTATGGAGAGAAACAAGCTAAATAAAGGATACATCTCATCCACATTTTGTGCATGTTGAAAAAACAAACATTTGACATTTTTGCAACCAAACGCAGACCAACAAATGCCGAATAAGATAACATTAATATATGAAAAGACAATATTGTTTATTGTATAAAAATACAATAAAATTAGACACAGACCAAAATGTTAGAGTACATCTTTATTCGTGAATGCACAGGGTCAAATTAAATTTTTAAAAAAAGAAAAAGACTCAAAGAGGAAAACATGTGGGTTGTCCAGGTGGTGTGATCCAGCAGGTCCAGAGTCAGGGCAACCGGGGATGCCACAATCCCTCACTTTGGCATCTTCACTTACAAAAGAAAAGGTTGCAGCTGGTAGAAACGAAAACAAAAAAAAAGTTGTGAGATCTCACAACTTACAAAACATAATGATAAATCTATCAAACCGTTCTAACTCCCTTAATATGGAATATTGAGTCTGTATATAATGTAATAATATCTGACACCGTCCATGCCTGTGAGACACACCAGGCTTCCAACGAACTCCAACACAAACACACCTGCGTTCTTAACTTGTTAGTGATACGGTGTACCGCACCAGGGATATGCATACATAACTATTACATCGTAAACGTCATATACAAGTGTGTTCCCGTGCTTCTAGCCAGCGTAACCGCGTCGCGCTGCGACACCCACAGCAGCCACAGTTCACACATTGCTTCAGACAAAACCAGCAAATAGGCGATATGCAAATGCAGGAAACTCACCGATGAAGCCTCATTTATGATCCATATATCCATAACAGTCCAACAAAAATGGTCTTCTTACGTTGTAAAAAGGTTCAATGAACAAAACAAACAAACAAAAAATAGTCCAAAACATGTGCTATCACCATAAATATCCACGGACTGGTGTTGGACTGGTGTTGCATCAGACGTCAACATGTACTCAAAATGGAGGCTGAAGACTAACCTTTCCAATGAATGCTCACTTGAGCCAATAGGAGCTGCATGTCCTGACTGACAAGCTACTTTAGCCAATGAGAGTCTGCAATGAGGAACAGGGGCCGTTTCTCAATACCAAGTACGCTAGGTACAGACTTGTGTACTTTTGGGGTTTGGACTTCGGAGTTGTGACTTGGGAGTCCAGTCTCCTGAGGACGGGAGGACGCAGGACGTATTCCTGCAATTGGAACAGCAGCTGACTTGATGACTTCACCACCTCAGCTGCTGTTGTCATGAGTTTAGTTCTTCACTGAAAAGTAATTTTACAGTCAAACAAAATATGACAATCCTAGTTTTTTGGCATTCGTTTTACAGACACACACATATAATTGTATTTGACCCTTTCTTAAACAGTTTAACTGCCTTGAAACACAGTTTGATATTTATTAAGCGTATGCAACAAATACAATTACATTCAGATCCTTTATTAAAGAAATATCAATAAAGATACTATGCAATATCAACGAACCCCAAAATATGTATGAATCCCTCTTAGAAACTTCAAGTCTTTTGCACATTTTCATTGGTTTCCTCTACTTCTGCTCTAATACAACTGAATAGCAACTTTAACATGTGAACATCAATATACAGTATATATCTATATATATCTCTATATATATATACATATATATATATATATATATATATGTATATAGATACATATAATTGTATAATTATATATATGTGTGTGTGTGTGTATATATATATATATATATATATATATATATATATATATATATATATATATATATATATATACACACACATATAAGACACCACTGTAGTTTAAAGTAAAAGTTAAATTAAAATCTTAAGTTATAAATCTTAACCATTCAGTCAAATTGATGTGACGTTACAGTGAATAAATAATAAACTAATAAAGTTTGCTCGTTACCTCCTAAAAACCGATTTATAACTCATGTTTCACCGCTACGGAGCCAGCGGTTCTACTCAAACAGTCCTGCCCAGATCAGGCCTCTGTCGGCGGGCAGCAGAGCGCGGACGGCGCGGTGGTTACGGGTCACACCGGTCCCGCGACCAGGATCTCAACTAGCCGCATAACTTTTGAATTCGTCTGATTCTTGACAAACCGACCACAGATTTGATGCTTAAACAACTTACTTCTCGCCTGAAAACATGTTAAAACTACATTTTGTGACTCAACAACAGTAGTATTCAGAGAACGTCAACTTTTAGATGCGAGTTTTCTCGTCCGCCATTGTTCCCCGTTTGTTGGTACGAAATGCATTCTGGGACATTGGCTGTCTGAAGTACGCAGAAGTCTCCTCTGATGCATCCCCAGTAAAATGGACGGATCAAGTCACAACCGGGCATTTTGACCGTGCTTTGGCGAGAAGCGGACTTCTGAATTGGAACAGTACTTGGGTAACGACTGATGACGTTTCACGAGTTCACGAGAACACAAATACAGAGAAGAACGCATATTGAGAAACGGCCAGGGTCTGCATATTATTCCATGTATGGGACAAGCCTGTTACGTGCTACAGCTCTGATGACAGGCGTTTCAGATAGCCAATGAGCTGGCCTAAATTTTGAGTACCATTGAGTGGGGGTGGGGATATGCAGAACAGGCTCAAAGAGGCCTGAGAGCGGAGTGGAGCTGCACAGCCACAGTTTGTCATTGATTTAGTATGAAAATGCATTTTTCTCTGTGTCAGCAATACTTATAGTAAATCCAAATAGTACATTTATAAGTTTGCAAGACTTTATGCCTTTTAATAGTTATAAAGTACATATATAATGAATATTTTTATTCTCAAAATGAAAAAACGTCTCGATATTTTATTAGAAAAACATGTGTAAAATATAAATTGTCAGCTTTTTCTGGATCTTCTTTTAGATTAGACTGGATTAGGCTTCAGGATATGGTTGCATTGTGTTGTTTAGTTCATAAATCCCACTCATAGTCATCTGCAGCCATATATTTGCCCATGAATTTACTCCAAATGGTTCAAGTACAGCTTGCAATTTACTTTGGATTTTATTTAGGCGTTTTCTTTCTGCAAATGTTAAAATGTTCATCGAACACTAAGTTCAGAATAAACGAGGTAGTGCAAGTTTGAGAGAGTCCACACAAGAGAGAGATGAATGCGTTGTGGCCCTCACACATTCAAAACTGAGACTAGAGGGGAACATACAGTCATTGTTTGAAGAGTAGCACTGACTGGCATTTGACACATTGCCGTGAGAGTGTTAAGTATTGAACGTACACTTACTAAGGCTGTTCAAGGGCCGCTTGCCTCAAGGCCCGCTCTCTTCTCCCTTTGTCCCGGTGTGATGGAAGCTGGAGCCAGCGCTTTATGAAGCGCTCCGTTTCTCCATCACTGGCAGTTGCCGTTACGCTATTGCGACGGACAGATTCTTTAAAAAGGAAGAGAAACAATCACATCAACATGCTATATGCAAATACATCAAAATATACCATGAAGTAGCAAAAGGAGTTAAGGGAATGTATAACATAATAATTTCAGTCTAGTGTCTACAATGTGTTACATTCAAACGAAAAGTAAACCTTGCAAAAGTTTGATATCTAAATATTTAGAGCTCCGACATGTTGAAAAGTTTATGTTGAGTCAAAGTACAAATAATTCATTTCTAGTAATTAAATTATTATGATTATTATTTGGGTCCAGAGGACATGTTTTCTAGCGAACGGACGAGCTAACGTGCTAGCTTAAGCGCGGTTTGCTTGGGTGACCAGACTTTCTCTTTTTCCCGGACATGTCCTCTTTTCCAGACCTAAAAAATGCGTCCAGCAGGGATTCAAAACGTCTGGGATTTCACCTCGTTGGATATTTGTGTTTCTCTGAGTCTTTCACTAATTAGTTATTACGCTCTTACATGTTGTGAAACGGTATCTTACGTTCATCTTCTTGCGCGAGCTCATCCTGTTACGCTCTGAAGAAACTAGTTCTGTATAAAACATCGCTGCATCAATAATCTGGAATTTCAGCGACAAACTTTTTTTGGTAGTTTAGCACAACTCGTTGTTTTTATGAGCTAGAGATTGCGTAGATGCGCGACTGTGGAGCGGGATGAAACCATAACGGGGTTCACCTCACGGCCTGTAGTTGCATTGTTCACAAGATAAATTAACGTCCAACCCCGAGGGTAATAAAGTTATACGATGCAGTGAGAGGCGTTGTTACACATGTCTGTGCTAAAGAATCATGGCTTGAAGAATACAAAAGTGTTCTTTCATTACAGACTAGTCAGCTAACGGCATTATTCGGGTACGGAGGACATGTTTTCTTGTGAACATGCTAGTTAACATGCTAGCTTAAGCGCGGTTAGCATTAAATATATACGGGCCATGTGTAGGGAAAAAAACAAGTAATTTATATTTAAATGTGTTAAATAAACATCTCCCACCAAATTTGAACAATTTAATAATGCTGGTACTTACCACAAGAGCGCATGGAGAAAGAAATGCGGTCTGGTCATTTTAGACAGTCCTTCGAAGGACCCACAAGGGCAGCACTAGTGGTTGCCTATTAACCATATATGGAAGAAGATATTTATAAAATTATCAATTATAAAAAATAATACAAATTGTCAATTGTGTTTTGAGCTATGGAATACACCCAGTAATATTTGTAAAATAGGATATCTGCGCAAAATATTTTCTTTTTGTGCTTCCTCTCTGCTTAGGCACCTCTCAGCTATTAATCTAAGCTTTTACATTTACGTGGGCTGCCGTGCTCGCGCGTGAACGGCAGCCCACGTGAACGCCCACTCACGTGAAACGGCCGCACGTGTAAACGCTCACGAACTGATGCACCCGCGCCTTAACGGCCGCGCGCATGAACGGCCGGCGCATGAACGGCCGGCGCATGAACGGCCGCGCTAACTTGTTATTATGGTCGCGTGCACGTTTGTGTGTGTGTGTGCGCGCACGTGTGTGCAGGTCACTTTGGTTATAGACATCAGGATTAACAGCGTCACTGACGTTCACGTTCTGAGGTTTAACAGATGGTTTTGTAGACACTCAATAATATCAGGTGTCTCACCAACTGCGCCTATGGATCAGTGGTTAGTAACTCTGTCTTAGAAGCAAAGGATGAGTGGTCCAAACCCCACCTATGGCAGACTATAATTTTAAAAAAACTTTTTTTTTTCTTCTGTTGGACTGGACACCCTGACGGGCCGAACCATATGTTTGACACCCCTGATATAGATGATGCAGTTTTCCTTTCAACCTTTCCAATTATACATTTAAACGACAAGGATTTTCAACAGTTCAATTAAATGACTTTGAACTGTAACATTTTTCAGCAGGTATTTTGCCTTTTCTATATTTTCAGTAATGATTTGCTATTTATTTATATATTCATCTATTCCGCTATTTTCAGCTATTCTTTCATTTTCAAATATATTTAGCTATATTTAGCTAATTTAAGCCATATTCCACTATGTTCAGCTATATTCAGCTATTTCTTTCAAATATTTCAGCTATAAGCTTCAGCTTTTTGCATTCCAACGCATTTTCTGCAGGAAATGCTCTTTCTAGTTATTGTTTTAGTTTTATGTTTTTTTCCCGCCTTTTCTCCCTTTAACATTGGTGTGTATTGGGCCGCTCAGAGTGCGTGATGTCATACTGAGGACAGTTTAACAGACACACAGACACTTACACACGCACACACAACACAAATGACTTCTGTCTCTCTATGTTTGTCTCACACACACAAACACACAATCAGACACACACACAGACGTATACGTGTGTTTTATATTGTGTAGTTGTCAACACTGTGATCATTAATAAGGTCATATGATATTTCATATACGTTTGTGTGTGTTCAGGACGTTCAGTAGTTTATTTCCACCTAGTTAAGGCTGAATTACTTCTGCAACTCCAACTCCGGCTGGGCACGCAGTCGGATTGACGGACTCGTTTTGATTTTTAGTTCCCCTGAGTTTTCCATACGCCAGAACAGTAAGTGGCGCAACGACCGTTTAAGAGTCGACCTGCACACCAACGTTCACGATATCTCCCTCCAGGAATTCACCTCCATCTGCGTGTCCTTATACTTCGTCAGATGGGTTATATAAATGTTCATATTTGTGGCCAAACGTTCTTCAACAAGATCCATTGTTTGTGTTTCTGCTATGGCTTTTAAAAACAGCGGTATTATGCTATGAAACCGGACATGAGAGACTCAGAAAGGATGCGGTTAGTGGACCAATCACAGCCTTCTGGGCTGCGTACGGTTCGCGTTGCTTTGACGGATAGTTAGAAATTTGGGATGACGCACGCAAGCACGCAAATTGGCCAATTTGACCACGCAAGGTCGGCCACGCGTGTCTTGCGTGCTTGCGTCTCTGCGTAAAACCCGAGTATAAATCAGCCTTTAGCCTGCTGTTAGTGGAGTCAAAGGGTTTTGCTCTGGATTCTGGGAACTGGAGACAAGTTTTTACACACAGGAAAGTTTCAAGGCGTACAAAAGTCTGCAGGCTTATGCCGTGTTCACACCAAAAGCGTAATGCTTATTTCCCTGATTTTACTCGCTTGACACGTTATTTGGTTAACTCGCTTTTCGCTTTTTCGCAACCAGTTGTGGCGGAAAGCCTGCAACTGGTTGTTACCACCATCACATCCTGTAAAACAGTTTTCATTTCCGCTATCGATCATGGGACATTAACTTGTTGTTATACTTGTTGTGGAAATACCACAAATGTGGAAACATCAGGCGCCCCCGTTTCTGGGTTCATACTATTCTCCGTGTCTGGGTTCATACTGTTCTTCGTGTCTGGATTCATACTGTTCTCCGTGTCTGGGTTCATACTATTCTCCGTAGTCTCACAGCTGTCTCCGGCTCCAGGACGAGTGTCTGGATGAAGCCGCTTCCAGCTCATTCAGGACCAGCAGTGACTGTTTGGCTGCCGTGCTGAGCGCTGTTCCCATGTAGCCAGTGTTTTATTTTACCTTGAAATGAATCACACAGTAAAGGCAGACATCGCCACACGGAGTTGCCATGTTCATGGCTTCCTCCCAAGTTTCCATCCACAGTTCCTTTTGCACAAGTGTAAGACATTGATTTTCACTGGAAAAAGCAGAAGGAGATTATTGACGAGAGTGTGTGAATGGAAACGTGCCCACAACCCGATGTATCAACAAACACATGAGAACAGTCCTAACGCTCATACGCGAGTGAAACCAAAGTAAGTTAGATGCATTATTTGAGAAGTTGGACAAGTTGAAGTACAAGTCTGCCGTGAAAACAATGCTGTGCATGGACCCCAACATGGCCGCCAAAGTTTGTTGTGGTCACGTGGGTGAATACACTCTATAGTTAGACTCGATCTTTGATCCAGGAAGCTTTCTTTCAGAGGTTGGGTCAGACAACTCTCCTCTAGATTCATGAGGGTATCCACCCCGTGAGTCAGTCAGAAGGCTTCCTCCCTTTAGATATGCTGCTATAGGCCTAGACTGCTGGGGGCATCTTAGGATACACTGAGCTCCTCCTCTGCTCTTCCTCCTTCTCTCTCTCATCTCCCTTCTCCTTTCTCCTCTTTTATTTTCTCCTTCTGGATAAATTATTGTCTTTCAATGCACATTACTAATTGTACTCCTTTCCGGGAGCCCCTGTGCTCCCTTGCCTCAAGTTTCCATGGATCATAGATCCGTTGTTAGGGCAGCGCGACAAGGGTCATGTTTGCGCACTGCGGCACATTAAAAAGCCTCAAGGTTTGTTTTTCTTTTCAGCTTAAGAAATACGACCTGTGGCGGGATGGTGGGACTTAAGACCGAAATGAGTGACAGTCACGCTCCATACGTGACACGTGAGAGCCTGATACCTTAACCTCTCTGCTCCTCCTGAGTTTCTCCCGCGGTTTTGTCTGTTTGAAAATCTTCTTTTGTTGCTAACTTCGGGAATTTTTAGGGTAAACAGGATGTCTATGCAGCGAATAGGTTTACAGATGCGCTCTTTAGCGCCATCTATCGTCGGGGGAGTTTGAAAAGAAACAAATGCGCCTCGGCCCAAAATCAGAATTTTTTTTGCCGTGAGATATTGGTTGTGTGGTGTGAGTGCGTGTGACAACATGCAAAAGTGTGTGTCACACGACGAAACCGTGAGAGTTGGTAACTCTGTGTGGTTAATTCGCTTTTTCGCAACCAGTTGCGGCGGAAATGGGCTTGAGCCCCGTTACTCCTAGTTACCAGCACATAGCCTCACTAGCTAACCTAAACTGACACGGTCACGTTTCTGTGAAACTGTTTTAATTTCCGCTATCGACCATGGAACATTAACAATTATTTTTGTGTTATATTTGTTGTGAAAATACCACAAACATTGGAACATCCAGCGCCCCGTGTCTGGTTCATAATATTCTCCGTAGTCGCACTCAGCTCCTCCAGGACGAGTGTCTGCATGAAGTCGCTTCCAGCGCTCATTCAGGCGGACCGGCAGCAGTTGAATTCAGCAACAGCAGGACGGCGGTGACGTCAGGCAAAGCTTCTTCACGCTGATTGGCTTACGCAACTCAGCTTTGGACGACTTTTTCGCCAAAGTTGAAATATTTCAACTCTAGCAAAAAGTCGAAAAAGCAAAAAAGTGAATATTCGCAACGCTTCTTTGCGCCATTTGTGCCGCCTGGCGAGAAATCCGCTTTTTCGCAACCATTGGCGTCATGCATTGTGTATTGACTTTACATGAAATCTACCCGCGCAAATATTCGGCAACGCTTTTGGTGTGAACACACCATCACATTCACAAGGCAACGATTACCTTGTGACAACAAAGGGGCTGAACATTTTTCTTAATACAATGTCGACTGAAAGTAAGCCAGATGTTCTTTCACAGAAGCAGAGGCAGACTAAGTAGTTGTGAGGGGAAAAAGATTCACAAAAGTGAGCAGCACCGTAAGCAACGAATATATACTTCTACTTTTCTCTAACCTCCATCCTTAAAATGTTCTTCATGAAAAAATAGGTTTTCAAAATAAAAATAAAAGTGGCTTCTTGGGACACATCCATGAATGCAGATTTGCCAGGCTGTGTCAAAATGCATACTGTTTCCAAATAGCCACCAAAATGATACAGCCCATAAAGAGAAGAGTGGAAAAAGCCCATTATCATTCTTATGACACATTGTAAGAGTTTCAACTCTGGTTACAGCCAATGAGGAGGGCAGCTTTCCAAAGCTAAGACTCTGCAGGGAGCCACAGATTCACAGCTCCCTGAAAAGCTCTTCAGGGAAACCTATTCCACAAAGCAGAGATTTGAAAATAACATCACAAGAAATCATTGTTTCTTTATGGAAATATAAGACAAAAGTATTCATTAAAACGTAATTCACAGCATTGTAGTCCTCAAATGGGAAATGCTACCCAGAAATACATTTCACCTGTGGTTCATATAATCCTGGCCAGTTTACAATTGTAATGGAGTGTTGTACTTGAAGAGAAAGAAAGACAACATTATATGATAATATGATATGATAACCGGACTGAGCTAGCAGAAGCATTTTTAGCTTGTGCCCTGACCATAGATGGCTCTCTGTTAGCTTAGCAACGCTAGCACGTAGCATTTGTTATGTGTTGGTGTGTAATCGTTACTCTCTTTCAGTGATCTTACACTAACTGTTAGTGATGTATTTTACAGAGGATTCTCAACTGCCAGGGTCCAGAGGACAACATACAACATCGCTGCAGCAGCTCCAGTCCGTCTCTGCAGATCACCAGCAGGCCGCAAAGCCAGCCACAGCTCATCCGGGACATACAATAATAAAATTGGTTTTAGACATTTATTTACATGCGTCTACCATTTAATTCATATATTCCACTGCTAATGTCAACCTAAGACCTTTTGGTAAGACAATTCTAGCACCAAAACAGTTGAACCACATGAGTAAAGGTATGTTTTCACCAGAGATATTCAGCTTTAGGGCCACGATATCACTTTACACTTGTGCCTTAGGACACAAAATAGTGAGAGAGATGTGTGTTGATTAGTAATCAGGAAGCTAAATTAGATTAGATTAGATTATTTTCCCAAATCGTTCAGCCCTACCCATGCACATTATTCACAGTAGACATGTTGACATGTAAAAGCAGGAAAAGCACAGGTGCAATTACCAACTTTAATGATTACTGGTTTCTTGTGCATGTCCTGCTCTGACATGTCCCAACACCTGTAGTGTGGCGTAGCGTTTGTGTCGGTATTTGTCTCAGTACAGCCTCAGGAAACTCATCTCCTTACTCTATCTCTAAGGCTGAGCCCTACAGAGGAACCTCATCTCCTTTCTCTATATCTAAGGCTGAGCCCTACAGAGGAACCTCATCTCCTTTCTCTATCTCTAAGGCTGAGCCCTACAGAGGAACCTCATCTCCTTTCTCTATCTCTAAGGCTGAGCCCTACAGAGGAACCTCATCTCCTTTCTCAATCTCTAAGGCTGAGCCCTACAGAGGAACCTCATCTCCTTACTCTATCTCTAAGGCTGAGCCCGACAGAGGAATCTCATCTCCTTATTCTATCTCTAAGGCTGAGCCCGGCCACCCTACGGAGGAAGCTCATTTCGACCGCTTGTATCCGCGACCTCGTGACGACCCAGAGTTGGTGACCATAGGTGAGGGTTGGAACGTAGACGACCAGTAAATGGAGAGCTTCTCCTTTCGACTTAGCTCCCTCTTCACCAAGACGGACCGTACCTGTTTTACTGCTGCAGCTGCACCGATCCGCCTGTTGATCTCCTGCTCCACCTTACCCTCACTCGTGAACAAGACCCTGAGGTACTTCAACTCCTTCGCTTGGGGCAGGCATGTTGTCCACACCTGGAGGGAGCAATCCACCGGTTTCCGGCAGAGAACCATGGCCTCAGATTTGGAGGCACTAACTCTCATCCCTCCGCTTCACACTCGGCCCCAGTAAATGCTGAAGGTCACGGTCCGAGGAGGCAAACAGGACCACATCATCTGCAAACAGCAGAGAGACGATCCCGAGGCCCCCGAACCAGATTTCCTCCGCCCCCTGGCTGCGCCTAGAAATCCTGTCCATGAAAGTCACGAACAGGACCGGTGGTAAAGGGCAGCCCTGGCGGAGGCCAACACCCACCGGGAACATGTCTGACTTATTAGCGAGGATGAAAATGCTAGCTTGAATTAAAGTTGTTTCAACATATAAAACAGTGTTTGAGTATTAAGCCACTGCTTTATGAAATTAGATCACACACTCTTCATGAGTCTCCTTAATTTGATGCTTGTCCAGCTTAAGCGGGGTCCTTTAAGCTACGTTCCCTGTGGACTCTGGGTAACACTTGGACCTCCTGTCCTCGCATCTCACCCTGCTTGGTCAGGTGCGATAGAAACTGGAAAGCAGGTCTGCATAACAGTGTTACCTGCGCTTAGGGGCGCGCACGCACGCAAACATCACATATAATTCAGCTCTCTCTCAATTCTGCTGTACATATAACCAGGGGTGGATTGGCCATAGGGAGTACCGGGAGTTTTCCCGGTGGGCCGGTCAGTAATGGGCCGGCACGGCAGTGGCTGATTTTTTTTTTGGATGTAAAGACGCATTGTCAAGCAAGTGAACTGACACGGTAGACGCGACGCGGATATTCGCGCCGCGTCCATGTCAATCCAGCGGCCCAGTGGCCGTATGATAGGCCCAGTAGTCAATACTGACGCTGCTAAGAGCAGAAATATAATAAACATGTTTGGTAGGGCAGAAGAGAGAGAGAGACGACGGTGACGACGACAAATACGTGCTGCCGGACGAATCCAGTCCCGCCTGTCATTACATCTTACCCGGATACAACACATACAAAAGACACGTTTTTTTGATTGGCTGTAGCCATTTCTTTTTTTTTTTTTGATTGGCTGATGAGTGGCTCCTCACTGGGGAAGGGGAGGGGGGCTGGGTTGAACAGTGAAAGTGAGGCTCCCGCTGCCAAGGTGGTACAGGAGGGGAGGAGGAGGCTGGTGGTGGTGATAGCAGGTGTGTGTGCTAGCTAACATGGTGGTGATAGCAGGTGTGTGTGCTAGCTAACATGGTGGTGACAGCAGGTGTGTGTGCTAGCTAACATGGTGGTGATAGCAGGTGTGTGTGCTAGCTAACATGGTGGTGATAGCAGGTGTGTGTGCTAGCTAACATGGTGGTGATAGCAGGTGTGTGTGTTAGCTAACATGGTGGTGATAGCAGGTGTGTGTGTGCTAGCTAACATGGTGGTGATAGCAGGTGTGTGTGTGCTAGCTAACATGGTGTTGATAAACACTCGTTTCCTAAATGTTCAGAAACATTGTCTGTGTGGTTTGAGCATGCAGATCTGCTTTTTTACATTTTTTATAATTACAAATCAGGTCAGCAGAGTTAAAGTGTTTTAAGTATCAATACACTTTCTTCAAGCCCACTGTCCAATTTGTTCAAATATGCTTTACCTATTTTTTTCTGTCAATGTTTATGGTTTATTTTCCTTACTTTTCTTTTTTTGAACACTTATTTATAAGTTTTCAGATCCAATTACATCAAATAAGAGACAAGGAGACAATGACCCATTTCACATTATACAGTTAAAACTAATAAAACACTGAATAACTACTGTTACAATTAAACATCTGCATACATATTAGGGGTGTTCAAACATATTCCGTAATTCCTAATACTATTTCTCTACTTTTCACGTCCAGGTTTGTGCCCAGTACATCATCTCTCTCACCAGAGACCTCAAATCCACCCATTGATTATATTATTGATATTATTCAGTATAGTACTGTTATTAAGGGCTTGTGTGATTATAGGTACAGTACATCAACAGACCGAGTTGGCACAGAATCTGCGCGCGGATTGTGGTGGGCCAGTCTGGACCAAAAAGTCCAGGGCCGGATTTTTGTCCCAGTCCAGGCCTGCATATAACTAATTATCCCACCCTGTATGTTTCAGCAGTAACACTTGACTATCCCTCCTAGCCACATGACTTTGTTTGTGAATGACACTGTCATTCACAAACATGTAATTAAAGGTGCTATATGTAAAATATATGGCCAGAATTGAGTTTAAGTGTGTCGTGTGCAGTGGGCAGTGTGTAGTGTGTTGTGGGCAGTGGGCAGTGTGTCGTGTGTTGTGGGCAGTGTGCAGTGGGCAGTGTGTCGTGTGCAGTGTGTTGTGTGCATTGGGCAGTGTGTCGTGTGTGGTGGGCAGTGTGCAGTGTGTAGTGTGTTGTGGGCAGTGTGCAGTGGGCAGTGTGTAGTGGTCAGTGTGCATTGGGCAGTGTGCAGTGGGCAGTGTGCAGTGGGCAGTGTGTCGTGTGCAGTGGGCAGTGTCGTGTGCAGTGTGTCGTGTGCATTGGGCAGTGTGTCGTGTGTAGTGGGCAGTGTGTAGTGGGCAGTGTGTCGTGTGCAGTGTGTCGTGTGCAGTGTGTCGTGTGCAGTGGGCAGTGTGTAGTGGGCAGTGTGTAGTGTGCAGCGGCTCTGGAGGAGATGCGAACATGTCATTAGCTTGAATTCAGCTACAGCAAAATACTTGTTTAAATGCTTAATGAGGAGGAGAAACAGACTTGGTGTAGATTTACTTCAAGCCTTTCTCATGGCGCGTTGCATGTTTGACTGTGCAGATCCTCACTGGTTTCCATGAAGCGCACAGATAAACAGTTCAATGACATGGTTGTTCAGTTTGTGAACAACAAGAGGAGAATGGAGAAGAAGTGTGGAACGAAAATAAAAGTGGTGGCTGCTTGTGAAAACTACGCAGCACCGTGTTGTTGTTTTATTAATAAAGTGAAATATAGACGCACGATAAACCCTCGGCTACATAACTAAATGTGTATCATGATATGAGTTTTGCTTTTAAAACAACTCCAACGGCGGCACTACAGGTGGAAATGTGTGAAATGCCACTAGAACTATGGAGAACACAGTTGGCATTAACCTATTGGGCTCATCTTCAGGTCCACAGTGAAGACCATCCATCTCAGGAAACCTCACTACCCTGCTGGGAGAAGGAGAAGAAAGAAATGAGAAGTTTTGGATGGACAGCAGCACAGAAAGCAAAATAAATTAACATTGACAAATTAAACTTCAGTCCAACAACTCCTTTACCAGCAGTAGCACCGTGGATACTTCCGGAGGCAACAGTAGACTTCACATTAATTAAAAGAAGAACAGGGATAGAGCGGGTTCATTTAATGTTCATACAGTTCAGACGCACATAGACAGTTACTACAGTTATGTGCAGGTGTACAGACACATCAAAGACTTCAGCAAATAAGGTAGGAATTGCAGTGATAGTGCCAGAATTCAACATCAAAATAGGTAAAAGGATCACAGAGGGATTATCGGTGTACACAGGGGAAATGCTGGCAATAATGTTTGCACTACAGTGGATAGAGGACACAAGACCATTAAGGGCAATCATCTGTTCGGACTCCAGTTCTTCACTTCACACCTTACAGAACAGTCACTCAGACACCAGAGCAGACATCCTCATTGAAATGCAGCAAACACTACAGAATTCAAATGATGGGTAGCACAGTGGTGTTCCTAGGGGTTCCTGCACATATGGGTGTTGGGAGAAATGAAATGGTGGATAGAGCGGCAAAAGAAGCCGCAAAGAGTAGCTGAACAAAATTTAATCAACTTCAGTAAATCAGAGGCCAAGGGGACAATGGTAGGAGGACAGAAAAGGTTGATGGTTCTATGGAGTTCAGAGGAAAGTGGAGGGAAGTGATATGTGCAGGAGGAACAGGAGAGATGAAACCTTCATCTCAAGGCTGCGATTTGGACACACTGGGCTGAACGGTATGCTGCAGAAAATAAGCAAGCAAATTACAGGCAGATGCGACCCTTGTGGGCAGGAAGTAACAATCAAACATGTTTTCTACACTGTCAGAGGTATGAGACTGAAAGAAAACATCTAGTTGGAAGCCTCAGCAAGGAGGGGCTACGGTGGGATTTGAAGGGCGTACTGCAAAGAAACTCCAGTGGATGCTATAAACACTATTGCAGTACCTAAGGGTAACACAAACTATTGAGTGAATTTAAGCCCTGAGTTTATGTATTTATTTATTTTGGTTGGTTTGGTTTGTTTTGTCAGGTAGTTATGGTTTGGTTTGTTGAAACAATGTGTGTGTATGTATGTATGCATATATCAAAATATATACATAAATATATACATTTGTTTTATTTTTATTTTGTGGTTGGTGTTTTGTTAGTCATTTTATTTCGTAGAGTTATTTTCTTGATAGGGCAAGTGATAGATTTTTTTTGGAAACCTGAGTTTTTGATGTAATGTACTTTCTTTAAGTATTGCTACGGCGTTTGTTTCCTCCATTCATCCCCAGATAGAAGGACCCGACCAATACCTGGACCCAGCCTGCAATGTTTTATTCTTTCATAAGGTTTCTGTCTCCAAAGTCCCTGATCCAGAGGACCGAACTCTCCGACCACCGCCTGCGTGCCACTGCCGCCCAGGTCCCTGGGAATGCTTCAGCATTCCAACTATTGTTTTTAAAATCTTTATTAAACTTTTTATATTTCTTCCATACGTATTTTGGACTTTATCTACTCCTTCATATTTTCAGCTACAGAAAAAGTTCAAATATTCAGCTACTTAAGGACATGATTGCTATAACCTTTCATATTTCTGACTTTTCAAATTTTTTAAATAAGCTTTTTCTTTATGTTTTTATAACAGGCCACAATGAGGAAATCTTCAATTTTACTTCAAACGTTATCTCGAGACAATATGTACATTTCAAATGTTGACAAAATCTTCAGCTATTATTCTACGCTTGTACATTTTTTTAAATATTAAAATTGATGTAGCTTTTCATCAAAATAAAATGGTTTCCAATGAAAAACATCTTCAAATCCACTAAACCTCTTTAACTAAAAAGCTTAAAAGTCTGCCATGCTTTCAGCTAAAGACACCATTTCACCTTTAAAATGTTGATAAAACGTTCAGCTATTACTTTATTGCTCAGCGTTTTGATATCTTTTAAAGTTGAACTGTTTTTGTTTTATGTTTTTTCTGCACCTTTTCTGTCTTTATCATTAGTGTGTATTGTGGAGCTCAGAGCGGGTGATGTCATACTTAGAGTGGAGAGAGACGTCAAGATCTTGTGAAAAAAATATTTTAAATTTGCCCTCTACTCCATACCATTTACTCTTTGGACATAATTTATAGCTCAAAACGTGGGAAATCTTGTCTTCTGTCGTAAACTGCAGCTGATAGGAATCCAACAGATTCCTATCAGCTGCAGTTTATGAAATCTATCGAAACCTATCAGCTGCAGTTTATGAAATCCGACTGAATGTGGGAACAAATCTGTCTCCAACAGCAGGTTGTTGGAGACTTGGTCACTTGACGCTTGTTAGCGTCAAGTGACTGACTGTGTGTCTATGTGGGCGTGCGTGAATGGCCACGTATGCGTGTTAACGGACGCGTTGACAGACGCGCTGACGAACACGCATGTGTCACTTTGGTTCTAGACGTCAGGAGTAACAGCTCCACTTTTGTAGACACTTTCCAACCCAATACAGTTTTTGTCCGTTGCTTGAACACTAGAGACACATGCTTAAACCAAAGTAACATAACTTGAAGTTGTTGTTACTTTACCTTAAACAAAGTGTAACCATACCTTAAACAAAAGCGCTGCTTTGCACTGTAGTTGCAATTCTGCAACACACTTGCTCCTTTCTGCAAAACACTTGCTCCTAGACACTACACACTATTTTATACATAAGACATTTAGTTCAAAAATGAAATCTCAGGGTACCATTGGGAAAACACATCTATTCAAAATACAGCACACATTGGTTAATTGAAAAGACATAGACACACACCTGAAAACACTTACTTACAAAACTGAACACCAATCAGCCAGCTACAAAAAGGCCTCAGTTAGGTCATTTTGACAACTTTGCAAGCATGGAGGCAGGGAGAGCTAGAGGCAGAGGAAGAGGAAGAGGAGGACAGAGAGAGAGAGGAGGACGTGGTCAAAGAGGCCACGCAAGGACATTGATGTGATGTTGATGAGATCCTGTGACCTCAACAGGCGGCAGGATCCATGAGCCCACTTGCGCACAATTGTGTTTTTCTGTGTTTACAGTAGTGTATTGTTTGTTTTATTTTTGATTTAACTGAATTTACTGTACTGTAAAATATACTAATGTAATGATTTGGAATTCAATATTTCATTTTTTTGGTTGTTGTAAAAACATGCCTTCTATGGAACTGAATAAAAACATTGAAAACAAAAGACTGCAGTTTTTTATATAAAGTAGACTAGTGTGTTGCTGCTGATCTGAAAGCTTATTCATATGATGCAAGTGGGTATCATTTTGTCATCAGGGGGACATTTTGACAAAGGATTGTTAGGTTTTGATAGCAGAGTTTCAATTTGACACAGATGTGAGTGGTTTATTTCCCAATGTTGTGTCTTATTTGCTTGTGTGTAGACTTTAGACACAATGAGCCAAATTTAGCAAAACGTGTGTAAGCAATAGGCAAAAACTGTAATATCAGTGGTCAAATCAACTGAGACTGTGGATCAATGGTTTGCCCGTCCGACAAGCACAGGACCAGAAGTTCAAATCGCAGCTCTTTTTTTTCTTCTGAAACATATATTAGTGCTGTCATATTCATTCAGACAAGAGAAAGGGCACCGGCGTGTCATGTGATGCTGTTTAAAAAAAGTACTCGTCACACAAAATCCTTCACCGTGATTTGTTGAATCATGTGTCCGTCAACATTTAGTGAAAGAAACTACCAATGAACACGCATGAAAATCCCAAAGAACCAGCATGTTATTACACACCTGAGCTTCGGAAACTATGAGCTATTCTAAACCAAAAAGCCAATGCTGCTAAGTTAAAGATTATGGAGGTAATGAAGGAGAGGTGGAACTTTCAACCCAGGATCCATCTATTCATCATAGCAATTTGCTGTTTTTCTTTGTGGGGACAATTTTAAATTTCACTTTCAATTTATAAACTCTGTATTTTAAAACCAAACAATAGATCTTTTGTGGTTTTGTTGCCTTACCTAAAGTGCTGTTTGAACTCACAACGTTTTGACTGCGGCCGTAGTGGATCACCGTCGTCATAGGATTGCATTAGAAACTGATGTCAAGGGTCCTGACCAAGCATCAGTGTGTTATGAGTTGGGTGAAGACAGGATAAGACAGAGGGACTCTGGAGCCATGTACTGTGAGATGCTTACACAGTGTAAGTTACTCTTTTCATAGTTAAGCTTTTCCTAAAAAATATATAAAAATAGCACAAACTTCCTCTGAAGTTGTCACCATAAAAGCTCCAAAAACACGACCCTCAAAGGTCGGGTAGCATCAGCACACCACAAACAATAAATCACAGACGAATAATAATTACCACTCCCTCAGCAGTCAGCACGGATAGATAACCTTAAATCTCAGCTCATTACTCCTTATCTCACCTGCCAACCTTCTGGATTACCAGCAAACACTTTGAAGTGCATTTGCAGAGAAAATCATTATTTTTGCAATTAGTTTTATTGATGCAACAGGTCTGTCTGCCGACTGGCTGCTCGGGTCCACCTGCCCACCTTTCTGAAGTTCACTTTGAACCAAACAGGGATAACAGCAGCGGGTATAACAACAATGTGTGTGTGTGTGTGTGTGTGTGTGTGTGTGTGTGTGTGTGTGTGTGTGTGTGTGTGTGTGCTGATGTTTTCAGTTCAACAACAACTGTGTGTTAAAAATAGCAATATGAAATGACATCATGAATCAGGGTGGCCCTATGTCCTTCTCCTTGCAGTCTCAGTGCTATGTGTTTGCCATAAATTAAACAACGAACAAAGTGCTTTTCCTTTGCCCTGTTTCAGTGTGAAAACACTGCCAACTCTCAAATACAATCTCACCATAAATTCAAGCTACTCCTTTGAAAAGTGCAATATTTAGCAATAATCCCAAACTTGGCTTTGTTCATTGAAAACCCCTTTGCTCATGTATATACTAAAAGCAGGAACAAGCCCAAACTATTTAGTTCTCACAGCCTTTATTTTTTCAGGATGAACACAATTACAGAAACCCATAAACAAGCCCAGGGAATATAATTCTGTTCACAACAGTAAACAATAGCCTCATTTGGAGAGGAAAGAACATGAGCACCATCACTGTAGTTATTATTAGCTGCTTAGTGAGACTGTGCCACCTGTCAGCTGTCATATTAAAATAAAATACAACCAGCCATTTAGAGAGATGCTGCATATCCTGTCTTTATGAGGATGATGTGGAGGATTAGCTTTTGTCCCAGTACATTGAGCTACATTGAGCTGCTGATTTTCTTCCTGCCCCAAAATAAAGAAACAATGTTAAGTCACTAACAAGTATGTAGCTAGTAATTCACTGTTGTCACTTTGAACAAACGTGTTGGTTCTTTCAACATACATTCACCTGCAAAAACAACACATTCACAAAAGCTAGAACTTTTTCATTCTTTTAGTAAATTCAATTCAGTGTATTTTGTCTAGCCAAAAATCACGAATATTAATTTATGCTCAAAGAGCTTTACAATATGAACACATGACATCCTGTCCCAAGACCTCACATGGGATCAGGAACAACTCCCCAAATAAAGACAGTAAAACCCTTTCACAGGGAAACAGGAAGAACCTTCATAGAGCAACAGAGGAGGATCCTCTCCAGGATGGACAGAAGCAACAGATGTCATGTGACCAGAATGAACAACGTAACAGAGTTACAGCTCATGACATGAAGATGACAGACACTATTCATATAATGAGTAGTACACACATGGACCACGATCCAGATAGCCACAGTCCAGAAGCAGAAGGCAGAGAGGAGGAGCATCAGCAGGTCCATGGCAGGAGGCAGGACCGGCTCCACACAGACATGATCCATGGAAACTTCAAGCACAAAGGAAGCACAAAGTCTCCCGGAAAGAAGTAGTGTTAGTAATGTGCATTGAAAGACAATATTTAATCTATAAGGAGAGATAGGATACACTGAGCTCCTCTCCCCTCTTCTAAGATGTCCCCCAGCAGTCTAGGCCTATAGCACCTATAGCAGAACTTTTGAAAGTTGGATGGGTGGGGGGGCAATCTCTCTGACCAAATCAAGGGGTGAGTTGCCCTCATGAATTGCGAGGGCTGTTGTCTGAGTCTCCCTCTCAAAAAAGCTTCCCAAATCAAAGGTCGGAGCCATCCTATAACTATAAGCGCTGTCAAAGAGGAAAGTCTTAAGTCTACTCTTAAATAAGGTGACTGTGTCTGCCCCCCGGACTGAAAGTGGAAGCTTATTCCACAGAAGAGGAGCTTGGTAACTGAAGGCTCGAGCCCCCAACCTATTTTTTAAGACTCCGGGAACCACAAGTAACCCTGCATTCAATGAACGTAACTCTCTAGTGGGGTAGTATGGCACTATAAGCTCTTTAAGATATAATGGTGCATTACCAGTTAAGGCTTTATAGGTGAGGAGCAGGATTTTAAATATAATTCTAAATCTTACAGGAAGCCAGTGCAGAGCAGCTAATACAGGAGTAATGTGATCTGTTTCTAGTCCTCGTTAGTACACGAGCTGCAGCATTTTGTATCAACTGGAGAGTCCCGAGGGCCGTACCAGAGCAGCCCGATAATAAGGAGTTACAGTAATCTAGTCTTGAAGTAACAAATGCAAGGAATGTTTCTGCATCATTTTGAGACAGGATATACGTGATTTTTTAAATATTACGTGGGTGAAAAAAGGCAATTCTTGAAATATGTTTTATATGTGGACTAAAGGACAAGTCCTGGTCAAATAAAACTCCAAGATTCCTTACGGTGGTGGTGGATGCCAAAGCAATATCATGGAAGCAATATCATGGGTTGCTTTTAGGAGTAGTGTGTGGGAAACGCTTCGTGAGCTAGCATTAGCGAAGAGCACCATTACCGTATCAGTTTTGTGTGAACCTTGGTCTAATAAACCAACAAGTGAATGAGACCAATGTCTGCGAGTCTTCCTGCCGTGGACGTTACAATATAATTGAAACGGAATTGAAAGTCTCTAGTGTTGTAATATGGTACTATGATCTCTCTAGTGTTGTAATATGGTACTATAAGCTCTCTAGTCTTGTAATATGGTACTATGATCTCTCTAGTGGGGTAATAGAAGGCCCAGCAGAGGATGTTCTTCCTGTGGCAGCTGAAGAAAGTCAACCTGCCAAAGATAACTTTTTCTGATAACTTCCGTAATACTTCTGTAGCTAAAAACTAGGACTGGCCAGATTAACGCTTTCATTTTGCGTGAATCTGGCAATCCTTTAACAGCGTTAACTATTTGATCATGCGTTAACTGCACGTTTTTTTTTTTGCATGTTTGTTTTTGCAGTGGGAGGGGCTTATCACTTTAAATCTGTCTGTAGTTCAGACCTGGCGTCTCACGGCTCTCCCAGTCCGGCCCGCATGAGGTCATCAAACATGAAAAATAAATGAATACGATAAACGTCATGAACGCATCACAGCGGCACTGCTTTTACTTTGAAGACGGTTCATGTACGTGCGCGCTACCGTATCCTCACCGACAGGCAGCGTGACGAAGTGAGCCTGACGTGAAAGCACGTATTGTTCTGTAGCTTCTGTTCTCAACGAGCAGCGGATCGTTACTCTTCTCTCAAAGAGGAGAACTTTCCTCACATCACAAGATGTTCAGGTCACTTGTTCAAGACAACACAGACTGGACTTTTCACACTGAGGAAGAAAAACTGAAAACATGAAAAGCACTTATTGCTTTTGTATAAAGTGAATTAATTGCTGGTCTTTAACATCTTTAAGGTAAGAAACAGACTGAACATGGACCAAAGAAGGAGTGGTTTGTCCCTCACAGGGACCCTTACTACTGAACATGGACCAAAGAAGGAGTGGTTTGTCCCTCACAGGGACCCTTACTACTGAACATGGACCAAAGAAGGAGTGGTTTGTCCCTCACAGGGACCCTTACTACTGAACATGGACCAAAGAAGGAGTGGTTTGTCCCTCACAGGGACCCTTACTACTGAACATGGACCAAAGAAGGAGTGGTTTGTCTCTCACAGGGACCCTTACTACTGAACAGTACATGTTCATAAAAAAGATAACAGATGTATAAACTATATATGTATGTATGTTAACTTGTTGTTGCTCCTGAGTGTTGTTATATTGTTCTGATAACATTACTTTAAAATAAAAGCTGTTTTTACATTATTGAGTTTGGCACATAATATAATTAATCGCCATTAATCGCAGAAAAATCATGCGATTAATCAGTTAATTTTTTCAACTTTGCCCAGCTCTATGAAAAACTACGCTTTGGATATTCTCTGACCAAATATTGCCAGACGGAATAAAAGAAGAAAATAAAACCCTTTACATCTAAACCTCATGCTGTGAGAGTAAACAGGAATGAATATAATGTTGCTGAGTAAATAATTAACACGTTCAATGAAATTAGACAAAAGACGAGCGGCACCCAACAGAAAGTGGCTCCTGCGGATTTTTAGCTCTTGTCGTCATTGTTTTCACCTGTTTGCCAACATTTTTATCCAAAGCTCCTCAAATTATTTGTTTCACACACACACACACACACACACACACACACACACACACACACACACACACACACACACACAGGTTTCATTTACATTTCAAAGGCTCTTGTGTTGACTCCATGCTGCACAGCTGGACAGCGACCCGCAGACAGAAAGAGCAAAGGCTTTAAACACCAGATCAAAGAGGAAGGCACAGCGCCCCCGGAGGCCACGGCGGCTCACTGCTGCCGGAGACTGAATCTGACAACTGGGACAAATACCTCCAGGGATTACAGTTGCACTCTTGTCTTCTCTGAAACTCTTTGGTTGGACATTTCTAAAGGATTGTATTTTCATATAAAATAACTGTTGTGTCATTCTCCTGTCTTCAGTCCTTTGACTTTGAAGTAGAATATCTCAAGAATACGTTTTCTGATCATGCAGTGTGTGGTCCGCCTTGAAGCTGTGACCAGGAGAAGTCCTTGTGTTGGTCACAGAGGGACATCTGAAGAGAGAACAGCCAACATCTGTTTCCTTGCAACCCCCTTCATCTGAATTGGTTGATTTTTTAAAATGTATTTAGCATTTTGTTCAAAAGGAAGGGATCATTTAATTGTACCTTTTAAAACATCCACTAGTTGAGCTGAAATTAGGTATAAAGTAACTGTTTCCAGAGTCTGTTGTCTTGTTCCAAAAATAAATGCCTAAAATGCAGAATTAATTCTGTGATATTTTATTGCAAAAATGTGAAGCATATTTTCTATTAGTGGCACATTTCTAACAAAATAGGATACATTTTCAGTACATTATTTTCACTCCGTGTACTTTGACAGAAGCTCTGGTAGAACGGGAACATCCGCAAAGGGAGCACATTTAATAAGAAGTTCATTTATATTGCTGCAGTTTCTCTACAGTCACTTTCTGAATAATATATTCTATAAACACTCTCCATCTAAAGCTGTTAAATAATAAATGTCAGCTTTCATTGTGTATTGTCATTCTAATCAATTGCCTGAATTACCCCACATGAATAATGCACTGCATCAGGATGAAGAGCAGCTCAGCACCGTGTTGAGGACGTCAGGCTGGATGCTTATTCAAGACAATTAAGTTTGACTTTTCTCAACAAAAAGAGTAAATGAGAGCGCTAAAGGGGACTGTACTAACACAACATATATTAAATGCCCTTGTTCATCTCCCAGTGGAGAGCAAGAAAGGCCATGCCCCCAATGGGGTGGCAGAGTTTGAACCATAATGGGAGTGCAAGAGATAAATAGATATCACACAGAGAGAGGCCATATTTAGTTAAATATGGGCTAAAAGAGTTGGATTCCCACTGCTATGACTTCTATAACATCCCACATACGGTGTGGCTCCAGGACCAGGGCACAGAAGAGAGAAGGAAACCGATTCAGACTGACGCTTCAAAGCTCTTCTCTGATGTCACTGAGACGTGTTTGCAAATGCAGCCAAAAGTAAAGGAGCAAACATCAGAATCAGGAGTGTTTGTGGCCGAGTACATGGAAAATACAAAGGAAGTTTACTTGGTGAAGGGTGCAGAACAATGAACATAGACGGAGAATAAAACAATAGAAATATAATAAAAACAATAAACATAGATGCATATTGTAAATAACAGACAGTACTTGAGAACAAGTATATGTTTTAAAACAAAAATGATGTCTATTTAATGAGCGAAGAAAAGATGTGGAAGCGTGTTTGAACTTGTTCTGAGGATGTCAGAGTCACTGAGGGTCCTGGTCTTTGTAGTCCTGAGGATGTCAGAGTCACTGAGGGTCCTGGTCTTTGTAGTCCTGAGGATGTCAGAGTCACTGAGGGTCCTGGTCTTTGTAGTCCTGAGGATGTAAAAGTCACTGATGGTCCTGGTCTTTGTAGTCCTGATGATGTCAGAGTCACTGAGGGTCCTGGTCTTTGTAGTCCTGAGGATGTCACAGTCACTGAGGGTCCTGGTCTTCGTAGTCCTGAGGATGTCAGAGTCACTGAGGGTCCTGGTCTTTGTAGTCCTGAGGATGTCAGAGTCACTGAGGGTCTTGGTCTTCGTAGTCCTGAGGATGTTACAGTCACTGGGGGTCCAGGACCGTGTTCCTCGTACCTGGCTTACTGAGTGAGCTGGATCATTCTGAGGATAAGATGACGCATGTCAGGCTTTTTGGTTCCACAAAGCCAGTTCAGATCAATCACCATAGCAACACATCAAAATCTCTTAACCTGGTCCAGCGCAGGTTTAGTGAAAGTTCACATGACATAAGTAAGGATAGGTTGGCCACTCCCACCAGACAACAAGCAGCTCCCTCCCTCATTGACCCTCAATAGTCCTTTTATGTTTTTAATTTTATGATCCATTGTGCAGTTCTTCTGTCCATATGGTTTTGTTTGTATATTTTATATATTTGTTTGTTTTCTACTGTTCTTTTGTCTATTTGTTTGGTATGTTTGCCGCCATTTGGGTCGTGTCTATGCTTTGCAAATCTGTTAAAGCACTTTAAATACTCTCTTTTTTTTTGCTAGATAAAGTTATTATTATTATTATTATTATTATTATTATTATTATTATTATTATTATCATCATGACTTCCTGTATGAGCTCTATTCTCATTTATTCACGAGACTTTCTGGAGCTGTACATTGAACATAACACGGCACAGCCGAGCTTTGGACGTCTCACGTGGAATATGCAGACTGTATGCAGACTGGATCGCAGACCACATGCAGACTGGATCACATACTGTATGCAGACTGGATCACAGACCACATGCAGACTGGATCACATACTGTATGCAGACTGGATCACAGACCACATGCAGACTGGATCACAGACCACATGCAGACTGGATCACATACTGTATGCAGACTGGATCACAGACCACATGCAGACTGGATCACATACTGTATGCAGACTGGATCACAGACCACATGCAGACTGGATCACAGACCGTCTGCAGACTGGATCACAGGCTGTATGCAGACTGGATCACAGAGTGTATGCAGACTGGATTACAGACCGTCTGCAGACTGGATCACATACTGTATGCAGACTGGATTACAGACCGTCTGCAGACTGGATCACATACTGTATGCAGACTGGATTACAGACCGTCTGTAGAATGGATCACAGGCTGTATGCAGACTGGATCACATACTGTATGCAGACTGTATACCAGAGTGAAGACAATCACAGAATAAACATTATATATTTTAGTGTTTTCTTATTCACCATCTGGTTAAAATATGTGTTCATTCATTGTAGGTCTGAACAACAAAAGGACCACAAACTATTTTCTTCAAAGATTTGATCTGTTTCCGTCAAAACCTTTTATTATGTATGTAATTAAAATCAGAGAGCTGGAGAGAGGAAACACACAGGGTGAGGCATATCAAGTATGTGATTATTAGACTTTACATAGTAATACGCTGATGATTTTGATTTCCAACGCAGAGTTAAAAGATTAAAACGGAAAATAAAGAACTTAAGAAAAACAGTACCTGCGTTAGATGCTGGTAAGGAATAAAGATATGTGCAACCAATTATCGAAAAAAAAAACTGTTGGAGAGTTATACAAAGCCTTTTAGCAAAAACAAAAAGTCAAGTTAGGCTTGTAATAGGATAAAAATAAGGACGTTAACGCCTGATCACTGGAAGGGCGGCGACACGATCAAAAACGCGGAACATAGGTCCCGACCAGTGAGAATTTATTCCTTATCTTAAACTAGACGTGCACGCGACGGCGGCCCTGCTGATCCTCCTCCTCTCTGCCTCCTTCTGCTTCATGGACGGTGGTTATCTGGATCGTGGTCCATGTGTATACTACTCATTTTATGAATAGTTTCTGTCATCTTCCGAGGATGATTTGTATTCGGGAATTTGGGCTACACAAAATAAACTGAATTGAACCGCGTGACCCTGACCTGGACACTGTGTATGCTCCGCCTCTACAAAGACATCACACATCCATGTCCCTCTGTTTTGTCCACTGCCATCAGGAAGAAGATTAAAACCCGGACCACATGGCTGAGGAACAGCCTTTCCCCCAGAGCGGTTTCCTCCTCCACCCACCTGCTTTTTTTCCCTGTGAAGGTTTTTTTTGTTGTTGTTTTTGGGGGAGTTGTTCCTGATCTGATGTCCTGGGATGTCGTATGTCTACAGATTGTAAAGCCCTCCGAGGGGAGTTTGTCATTTTGGGCTATAAAGTACACTGAATTTAATTGATTATGTATTTAGGCCCTCAACCAGACCTGGGCATCTTACTTATTTGTTTATTTTTCATAATTGACCTGACGCGAGCCAGACTGGGAGAGCCAATGGGCCGGGTGTGTCCCGCGGGCTCTCCCAGACCGGCCTGTGTGAGGTCAATTAAACATGAAAAATAAATAAGATGCAGGTATGAATGAAATACGACAACACTGCTTTCACTTTGAAGTGGTGTATGTACGTGCTTTTACTTTGAAGTGGTGTATGTACCTGCTTTTACTTTAAAGTGGTGTATGTATGTGCTTTTACTTTGAAGTGGTGTATGTATGTGCTTTTACTTTGAAGTGGTGTGTATATGTGCTTTTACTTTGAAGTGGTGTATGTATGTGCTTTTACTTTGAAGTGGTGTGTATATGTGCTTTTACTTTGAAGTGGTGTATGTATGTGCTTTTACTTTGAAGTGGTGTATGTATGTGCTTTTACTTTGAAGTGGTGTATGTATGTGCTTTTACTTTGAAGTGGTGTATGTATGTGCTTTTACTTTGAAGTGGTGTGTATATGTGTGCTTTTACTTTGAAGTGGCGTATGTATGTGCTTTTACTTTGAAGTGGTGTGTGTGTGTGCTTTTACTTTGAAGTGGTGTGTGTATGTGCTTTTACTTTGAAGTGGTGTGTGTATGTGCTTTTACTTTGAAGTGGTGTATGTATGTGCTTTTACTTTGAAGTGGTGTATGTATGTGTTTTTACTTTGAAGTGGTGTGTATATGTGTGCTTTTACTTTGAAGTGGTGTGTATACGTGTGCTTTTACTTTGAAGTGGCGTATGTATGTGCTTTTACTTTGAAGTGGTGTGTGTATGTGCTTTTACTTTGAAGTGGTGTGTGTATGTGCTTTTACTTTGAAGTGGTGTGTGTATGTGCTTTTACTTTGAAGTGGTGTATGTATGTGCTTTTACTTTGAAGTGGTGTGTGTATGTGCTTTTACTTTGAAGTGGTGTGTGTATGTGCTTTTACTTTGAAGTGGTGTGTGTATGTGCTTTTACTTTGAAGTGGTGTGTGTGCTTTTACTTTGAAGTGGTGTGTGTATGTGCGTGTGCTTCCGGAGCCTCACCAACAGGCTCGTTGAGGACTTTTAGACTTGAGCCTGAGTGAAAGTCTTGTTGTGTAGTTGTTGTGTAGTTGTTGTGTAGTTTGTGTTCTCAGAGCAGCGGTGCTGCTGCGAGCCGCTCCGCCTCACAAAGAGAAACACAGTCAGTCTGTCAGGACTGGCTGCAGCTCACAGTGCAGACTGACCAGTAAAGCTCAGAGCTGCTGGAACTGGAAACAACATGAAAATCACTTATTGCTTTTGTATGAAGTGAAGCAGATGCTGGTCTTAAACATCCATACTTTAAGGTAAAGTTCAAAGGTATCCTACATGTTAAATGTTTACATATTTGCATAGCCTTATTGTAACATGTATTTCTACATAATACAATCATGAATACCACTTTTTAAATGATTGTTTCTGTGATTCTGTCCCTGTAGCAATAAAGTCCTCTGTGCTCTGTCATCCTGAGGGTTACAATCATTCGTGAACAAGTCTTGACAGAGCATGTTGCAGCATTTTCTTAGAGATATTAAATTAGCAAAAAGACATCCAGTGCCATCACACAAGAGAAGGAAAGATGTCACCCTGGACCACAATGAGAGAGGAGATGAGAGGCAGCAGGAGAGGCATCGCCCCCAGGCTGAGTGGGAAGGAAAATTGAAGTGACACACAGGAAAATGTTGCCCCACAGTCAAAGCAGGAGGAGGAGACTCAAAGGAAGTGGCTGAGAGACAGAGAAAGGGAGAAGGGAAGTTGCCCACAGCTGGAGGGGCAGTGGGGCTTTGAGAAACCAACAGAGGGTCAAAGTGACTTCATCAATCACAGCAGACACAAGAGGGGCAGTGCAGAGTTCAGACTCGCAGCGCTCTCCGATCACTTGAAGCACAGCATCGTTTGGTGGCCTCCTGGAGGCCTCCAGTCAAAGGCCGCTGACAGGTTCAGCTGGTTTTACACAGCTGGGGGGTATATGTGGAAACTCAGCGTAAGTTAACTCTGAGTTCAGGGAAACTCTGAGTTATCCTTCCAGAAAGAGAGGTAGTGAAACTCTGAGTCAGTCACCATGGTAACAGACTCTGTGAACATGACCTGCTCGCTGCAGGTTTTCTACAAGAAACCAGAGTTTCTACCCGTCTGCTCCCACATGGAGAAAGCTGCTGGGCAGGGATTGGCCATTCCTACCAGACCCGACTGACATGGAAGCCGTGTTGATTGAAAATGCTTCAGGTCAGAGTCTTCTGACCAGATGAGACGTTTCTTCATGTCAGAGGAACATCTGTGAGGCGCTACCGCTGTCCCTCTGGACGCGCACTGACATCACAGCACATTTCATGCATCGCGCTGCGTGTTTCTTTGTGCAAACGGTAGTTTTCTTTCCACCATCGGGGCTGCAGAGCACTTCAGAAAGGCAACAGTTTGTAGAGCTGAGAGGAAAATTAACCTCAATACTTTAACTAGTATTTTAAAGTGTGTCGGTGTCGCTGCAGCGTCACACTTTAAATGACTAGATCAAATCAAAATGTGGAAGTGTCTCCTATGTGGGGTATGAAGTGAGAAGACGTGTGAAAACAACATTTTATTAGAGGATTAATTTATTATTTCAAGTAGCCACTGAATTAATATTTACTTTGTTTAATAGCCTAAGTCAATTATAAAAAAATGAATTAAAATTAAAGTCAGGCGCAATCATAGCCTAGAAATATATGCCTTACCTTTTTGAAGTATGTTTTTATATTTCATGTTTAGCTGCTTCCAGGTCTTTGACCTGTTGGATTGCACCTACATGAAAATCTGATTTCATTCCTACTTATATTCATAACTATAAGCTGCTACGATTTTACAGCTAAATGGTAGTGGAATAGTACATTCAGACTTCATACTTATATTCATAACTATAAGCTGTTATGATCTTATGGTTAAATGTCATTTAAATGTCATGTCAATGTCTTTGTGGTGAAATGCATGCTCATATTCACCTGCAGAAGCACCTCCACCTCCATCGCTGTGAAACATGTTGCTGTGTTATTTACCGTCGTCATGGTGACCCGTGATACCGGGGCTCCGTTGATGATGCTTTTCATAAGAGTCATGCATCACGTCAACTCAGACTTCAGGGAAAGACTCAGAGTTTGTTGAACCTCCTTTCTGGAATAAGCCAGACCCTCTTTACAGGTTGCTGGTGACTCTCATGGTTGAACTGGGGAATTAGAGAGATATTCACTGCAGAGGCTGCTGGGAGTCGGTCTGAGTGAAGGACACCAGGCGGAGGTGCTCCATGTTCTCCAGTGAAGCGAAACCAGGTCCAGTCGATGACCCTGCAGGAGAAAAACAACAAAACGTACTTTTCAAACATTCTTCAGGCGACAGCACGTTCATATAAATACATAAAGGACTCATAATCGGTAAGTCGGGTTTAAAAATTGCACCAACCAGTTACCATTAGTATTAGAAATATTATATCAGTGAAAAGTATTGTTTTCAAAATAAAACACATCGCTGTTATTGATGTTCTCAGCATAGCTGTTGTGTTAGCACACTGCTTGGTCTATTCATTTGTTCTTAATAGATTTCAGTTGAGGACATTTGGAGTAAAGGAGATTCAGAGTTTTTTAAAGTACAAATGCTTTTCTCCAATCTGTTGAGTGTCTGAACTGTTTGTGATCATGTTCAAATGAACGTGTTTCAATTTGAGGCAGAACACGCAAAGAAAACAAATCGTTGTGTTGTAAACTTGAATGACTAAAACTCCATCCTTGTCTTCAGGACAACATGACAAACAGCAAATTGGGATTGTAGATTGTTTTTATTGATGTGAGGATTTGATGTCAGCCGCTGCTTCAGTAATGCCAAGATCATAGCAGGTGGATGGAGATTTAATTCAACATCAAAACATGAGGAACATCAAGATGAAGTGTCCTTAGGAATGCAGTGAGGAGTCGAGCTCATATGTCTCCTCTCACCGAGTCCTCAAGGACTCGAAGGAAGATCCTCCATGATGGTGGAAGGGGAATGAGTCCCGGCTGATGAGAGGAGAGAGGATGTGAGGGCAGAGGATGTGAGGACAGAGGATGTGAGGACAAAGGATGTGAGGACAGAGGATGTGAGGACAGAGGATGTGAGGAGGATGTGAGGACAGAGGATGTGAGGACAGAGGATGTGAGGAGGATGTGAGGAGAGAGGATGTGAGGGCAGAGGATGTGAGGACAGAGGATGTGAGGACAGAGGATGTGAGGCCAAAGGATGTGAGGACAGAGGATGTGAGGACAGAGGATGTGAGGACAAAGGATGTGAGGACAGAGGATGTGAGGACAGAAGATGTGAGGACAGAGGATGTGAGGAGGATGTGAGGACAGAGGATGTGAGGACAGAGGATGTGAGGATGTGAGGACAGAGGATGTGAGGACAGAGGATGTGAGGACAGAGGATGTGAAGAAGCATACATGAGCATCAGAATCAGAATTGTTGAAGTTGTTGAACATTGACAAAATTTGATTCTGTGAAAAATGAATAACAATAAACAGACCCAGAATACAAATATAATAATATAAAAACAATAAACATGATGTCTATTGGCTGCACGGTGGTGTAGTGGCTAGCACTGACACCTCACAGCAAGAGGGTCTGTGGTTCAGATCCCGGGCGGGGCGGGGTTCGGATACTGGTCTGCAGGTCCTTCTGTGTGGAGTTTGCGTGTTCTCCCCGTGGCAGCGTGGGTTCTCTCCGGGTTCTCCGGCTTCCTCCCACAGTCCAAAGACATGCAGGTTAGGTCAATTGGACTCTAAATTGCCCGTAGGTGTGAATGTGAGCTTGAATGGTTGTCTGTCTCTGCCCTGTGATGGACTGGAGACTTGTCCAGGTGAACTCTGCCTTCGCCCCTTGACAGCTGGGATCGGCTCCAGCGCCCCGCGACCCTAATGAGGATAAGCGGTTTGGATAATGGCTGGATGGATAAACATGATGTCAGTGTAGAAGTGCACCATCACTGTCTTTGAGCCTTCTGAGTCATGGAGCTGATGTTCAGATCCCACTTGAGCTCCCTGGATTAGGATGGAGTTTAGGAAGTGAAGGACTCCACAGCGTCAACGGAGGAGTCACAGAGGATGATGAGGAGTCACACAGGGTGATGAAGAGTCACACAGGGTGATGAGGAGTCTCACAGGATGATGAAGAGTCACACAGGGTGATGAAGAGTCACACAGGATGATGAAGAGTCACACAGGATGATGAAGAGTCACACAGGGTGATGAAGAGTCACACAGGGTGATGAAGAGTCACAGAGGGTGATGAAGAGTCACACAGGATGATGAAGAGTCACACAGGATGATGAAGAGTCACACAGGGTGATGAAGAGTCCCACAGGGTGATGAAGAGTCACACAGAGGATGATGAAGAGTCACACAGGGTGATGGGCGCTGGTGGGCCTGTGTTCTTCCTGGAATCCACAACCATCTCCACCACTAGTTTCATGGAAGGTGGACGCAGTGACCCACCTTCATTGCCCGCTCACATTGAGGCCCTGTAGGAGCTTTTAGGCATGGTGACCCTTAACTATCGCTGCATCCCGGGTGGTGCAGTTGATGCGGCCTCTGTTTGAACCCCTGGAAGCAAGGCTGCCAAACCGGCTGTTGACTGGACAGAGGAGAGGAGCCAGGCACTCAGGGATGCCAAGACAGCTCCGGCAAATGCAACAATGCTGGCACATCCCGCACCCAAGGCTCCGATCGCCATCACCACTGACGCTTCAGATCGCGGTGGGCGCATGTACGAGCAGTGGGTCGAAGGGGCCACTCGCTTTGTTCAGTCGGCACCTTTGATCGCGAGCTCCTTGCCCTCTTTCTGGCCATTCGACATTTCTGGTTCCTGTTCTAGGCTCGGGAGTTCACAACTTTTGTGGAATACAAGTCCTTGACATTTGCCATGTCGAGACTTTTGTCAGGACCCCGTCCTCTGTCCCGGGTTTCACACACCTCTTCAACACGGTAGACCAAACCACGCGCCGGCCGGAGGTCGTCCTGCTGTCATCAACAACATTGGGTGAGGTGGCTGGGTGTTTACTGGGACTTGGGTCGCCGGGTTTGGTGCCACAACAGTGAGACAGTCCATGTCACAGCCATGGACTGTCTCACGGTTTCGGGTACTATTTATACTTCATCAGTTAATCTGACCATTTGCTGCTTGGTTTACAGTGTGCGTCTCTTGCAGATGCTATAGGATGCCTCATTGAATCTAAGTGTCTGTATTTGATGAAATGGGAGTGAGAACAGGTTGCCATTGGAGGAGAGTTTTATGTGCTCATTGCCAACCAAGAAAAAACTCTGTTGTGACACATTGTTCAATTTTGCCATGGCGTTCTCACAAGCAATCTATAGTCAAGCTATTTTATCAAAGCCTCTGAACTTAAACTATATTTTGGTCATCACATACATAAAGTCTTTGCGTTTGAATCACCAGTCAGATGAAGAAGAGATAGTTATTATTCTTAACAGATGATTTGTGATGATAAGTCTCAGAGTCTTTGCTGCTTTGACTCTACAGGAGATTTGTAATTAAGGGCTGTCAGCAACACGATAGACCCCGTAGAGTTCAGACCTAATGGAAGTGATGATGGTGATAGAATAAAGAGTTGATGAAGCTCATGGACCTGATGAAGACTGGGAGGAGATGGGGAGGTGGACGGGTGTGTAACAGCAACATGAATGAACTGAAGGTAGAGAGACATCATGGTAAAAAAAGACAGCAGCAGACGATACGCCTACCATGACATTGTTCTTATTGGATAGAGACCAGCTGATTAAACAGATGATGTCATGATTGACGGCATGAACAATGACAGAAAGTAAATAATGAGTGAGCTTGCGTGGGAAGTGATTGGCAGATGTATGAGAAATAACCTGGGGGCTCAGAGATGCAAGAGTTTGGTCTTCTGACTGAACCTACGCTACATGCGAAGCGCCCAGGGAGCTTATTGTGTTCCAGTGTCTTGCTCAAGGATACTTCGTCTGGCAGACAGGAGCAGCTGGGGATCAAACCACCAACCTGGTGATTGAAGGACAATCGGCTCTTTCCCCTGAAGCCAAAGCCCTATGTCTGCACACTTAAAATGTCATTTCTGCCACTTAAGTCGTGTCCCACTGCGTTCCTGTCATTGCCATTCACATTGCAGTAGTTATGATTGAGATTATTATTGGTCGTTGCTTTAAGTGACACCTTGTTTGTGAGAGTGTGTGCTCTCCTAGAACTTCCTGTGATCCCTCACGAGCTGACAGTTGACTTCAGACAGTTGATTCTGGAGCGGAGCTCTTGGGCTGCCTCCCTTACAGCTAAAAGCCATCATCTCTTCAATCCTCACCCAAAGCAGTATCTCCAGCCTTCAGAAGCTCCTCTCTCTCTTTGTGTCTATGTTGGGCTCTCACTCTGTCTTTCAAGTTGTACACATGCCTGCTTCTCTCTTCCATCCTGCTGTCCTCTTCTCTTCTCTCTCTATTTGTGTCTTTCCATTTCTTTACCTCAGGGGGACTTATTTTGGCAAAGAAGGATCTCCCTCCCTCTCTGTCTCTCTTTCATTCAAATTCAAAGAGCAAAGAGGTTTCAATGCTGCCAAAGCAGCAAAAAAATAACAGTACAAAAGTACACAATAGCAGGAGTCGGGATTGTGGGAGCTATTTACTCATATTATACGTTTATTTTATTCACAAGTAATATTGTTTACTTATAGTCGTTTGTTTATTTAGGTTGGATTTAGTTGATGTATCAGAATAGTTTTTTCCATGCTAGTTTACTTAGTCTTCTAGTTTGTTAATTGGTTAATTGCTGTGGACACCCAAGTATATAAAGGAGTAGACCGCTATAGGACCATGATGCACCTGGGTAGGCCTGTGATTTTTCACCAGCCAGCAGCCACAACCAGCAACAGCAAAGACAGCCATGATGGCGTGTGAGGACGGGGTAGGCAGCATGGGAGGTTATTTTGTTCTTTTGTTTGCTTGTTTGTTTAAGTTACAATAAAACATCAGTAAAACTGGAACTCCTGCATGGACCCTGCGTTATTTTGAGCTGCGTAATTTACATATACCTGCAGTGCATCAGGGGCTTTTTCATTTTGGTTTATTTTTGATTCATATTTATTTTTATTTTTATTTACGGGACAATTGGCCACTACAGGGATATTTACAAACTTACCACTATCTAAACATTCATACCCATTCATAGCTCTGAGGAACAGCCCGTCGGAGCAATTTTGGGATAAGTGTCTTACAGGATATAGGATGATGATTTATGTCTGTTTTCTCTCCTCGTCTGGTTGTTCATAAAGTTGGTTGTTGTTTTGTGTTGTCTAGTTTTAAATGTGTAACTTGTATAAACTTTAAAGTGATTAAAGGAACAACGTGGTTTGAGGAATTTGACATATTGCTGGTTTTTCGTCGGAACCTTTTTGTAAGATGTACAAACCGTTAGATGAGGATATGTTGATGTTTGCAGCGTTTCTGCTTGCTTGCATATTCTGGGCAACATCGTCAAACCTTTTAACGTCATGCTGCATATGGTTTAGCAGGTGAATTGTTTTTCTACAGATGGCATAGTTATGGACAGTAGAAGCGAGAGAAAGAAGTTCAGGGCCACATCCTGTTACCTCCACCAAAAGCAGGGGCGGGCAAACCTTTTGGCTCGGGATCCACAATGACTTTTAAAATGTGACAGACGGGCTGGGTCGAGCATAGTAAAGCTGCATTCACACCGAACGCGTTGTGAATGTTACTCGTGCCTAAAGGGGGCGTGGCTTATCTCCAAAAAACTGTTGCTTTATACTTGTTGTGTAACTTCCACATACATGGGAACATCAGACTCCACGGTGTCCGGGTTCATAATATTATCCGTAGGCCCACAACAGCGTCTGAATGACGCCGCTACCAGCGCTCCTTCAGGGGGACCGGCAGCAGTTTGATAGCAACGACAGGACGGCGGTGATGCCGGCGAAGCTTCTCAACTCTGACTGGCTGACGCCACGCGTCAAACGCGCTATTTGCATCGTCCCGCTGAAAATGAGCTTTTTTGCAACCATTCATGTCCGTGCGTTGACTTTGCATGTAAGCTACTTACGCGTCACATTCACAACATTCTGGTGTGAACGCAGCGTTAGCATGCTTGGTGGAAAAGTGCCAGCTAATATTGTATTCTTTGAACTGCAACGGTTTATTAGCAAGTAAGATAACATACAGCCTTTGAATAAAAACATATTCATCAGTTGTGGTCCTCATGAAACACTCACACTCTGTGGACTTTTCTTTGGTCCACAATGACTATAATGTTGTATTAAAATGGTATATTTAAAAATGTGGGATGCACTAGGCTACCTGTTTCAGTTGCATATATGCCCATTGAAAATGATCCCATTTTATTACAATGCAATACATTAAAGTACCATATGTGTACTACTGAGCATTAACATGCATTTCATGGAGCGGAAGACATGATAATAACTAGTTGCCTATAAGTATTGTAATATGTATGTTGAAAAAAGTCCATACAAGCCATATCTCACGGCAAAAAACAATCCGAGGTGCGTTGGTTCCTTTTTAGACTATCGGGCTCTCAAGTCTCACGCATTGAACGTGACTGTCCCTCCCGGCACAACAGCTATTCGGCGCCGCGTATTTCTCGTCGCGCGCACCCCCCCTCGAGTGCTCGAGTTCTCCGAGACGGACATATTTGCAATCGGCTTCTCTGCTGTCCTTGCTGGAGAGTGACGTGATTGTAACGGTTGATTTGTGTCATGTTCAGGTGCATCGCGTAAAAAACCAATAGGGTGTCGGATGGTATATACTTCTCATCCAACCACAATCAAATTCACTCTATCCGGATGGCGCGATTTATCTGGCTAGCTAGCCGGAATGAAAAACAAACCCAAATGAAATAGTAACGAGGCTATTTTTAAAAAGTAGGGAGTAGAAAGTACAGATATTTGCGTGAAAATGAGTAGAAGTAAAAAGTAGTCTGAAAAATAAATACTCCAGTAAAGTATAGATACTCAAAATTCCTACTTAAGTAGAGTAACGAAGTATTTGTACTTTGTTACTTGACACCTCTGCCCTTGACAGATCAGTAGCTCCGCTCGCTGAGTTTTCGTCTGTTGTGGTGAGAAGTAAATGATCCTGCCTGCAGACGGTTATCGCAAAGCACAACTGTTATGACTGTAATATAGGATTATGGTCATATTTGTAACAAACTTGTTGGGCCAGATAAAAATGATCAGTGTCTATAAAGCTAAATGGAACGTTATCAAATGTTGTCTCTATCCCTGTTAACTTTCTTTCAGTGAACTTAGTACGCTTAGCAGTGTTGGATCTATGTTACGTGCTTGTAAAAAACTAATATAGTCTGTTTACCTCAGCTGAGCAACGTGGGGACGTAGTTCATGCAGCGTTTAGTCCGTGTTGGATCTGCGTGTCGGTGTGTAACCGTTACTCTCCTCCAGTGAACTCATACTGACGAGTTGTGATGTATTTTACAGAGAGGATTCACAGCTGCCAGGGTCCAGAGGACATCGCTGCAGACCACCCTTTTATTCATATATTCCACTGTTTTTGTGAAGCTTATGCTGTGTTTACATCGAACGCATCAAGATTTTGACGCGCGAGCAGATTTCATGCAAGTCAAAGCACAGCCGCGTAGAAGCTGCGTAGACGCGTAGAAGCAGCACGAACAGCTCGCAGGTCGCGAGGTGAACTCGGGGCGACGAGGCAGACCTGAAACAGAAGAGGTTCAAACAGTTTGTGAGAGCGAGCAGCCAAAGTCCTTCTTGGTTCATGAGGGAGTTCAGGTCGTGATTCGGAACCTGATTAGAATCACTTCATACAGAAACGGTTAACCCTTAATGGACGGCCGCCGTACGCAGCGGCACGGGGATCTGAACTTCACTAAACATGCACATGAAAAGCATCTACAGACATTTTAGATTTATATTATCAATACCACCTTAGTAAAGTTATGTTTTCACAAGAGATATGAAGAATTTCCCAAAAAAGAAAAAAAAAATCGAGCTTCCATTTTTCAGCTATAGTCATATTTTCTCTTTACACTTGTGCCTTATGACAATGTTGCCTCATGATATAGAGCTGAGACTATTCTGAAATTCATGATGTAACACATGAGTAGGAATCTTATATGAAAGTCCCTTAAAAAGGTGAATTCTAGAAATTGTCAAATTTAGAAAATAGTGTTGGAAGAGTTAAAAGAGAATCACTTTTAGGTTCTAGAGAACTCCACTAACTTTAAGAAGGATCCTCTAGACAACTTGGTTGCGAGGGAAACCCTCAAACCTGAGATGTGCTCGCTGTGGTTCTCATCGCTCAACAGGAACTTGACCAAGAGCTCATCTACTGAAGAGCCGTTTGCTGAAAGGACTTGGTGCTTCGGGGCATTTGTTCAAGCACGCAGAGGGGAGTCATATGTTTTGATCCTTGCTGCGATGAGACCTATTAATGCACTTAATAATCAACTCTCATCCAGGATTAGTGTCAAACGAGTCAGCAGAGGTTCAGGCAGTGAAGGAGCAGCGTTGTGGGGGTTTCAGAGTCCCTCCGAACCCGTCCTGCATGAGAGAACATTGCAGATACTGAATACAGAACAAAACGTCCAGATGCATCACAGATAAGAGGATGCGTTGCTCTGTGAAAGATTATGTCCAAGTCCCGAGTGGGCGTGGGGAGAAAAGTCCAGAATCCAATGAGTTATAATGAAAAAGATTTAATAAAAGGTGATGACATTCAGCGAATGCAATACTTGATCAAGGTCCTCTGAGTGTCGGCAGAATCCACAACCGAGGTCTCCTCCAGGCTCAGGACACGAGGCCCTGCTCCTGTTCAGTACTCTGCAGTCTGAATGAAGCTTACCGCCTAACCCAGTTACTCTTCAGCCAATAGCTGAAAACAGATTACAGGGACTACCTCTTAAAGCTACAGTAACACAATTCTAACACATGCAGTAACACTCTTACTACTTGAAAAGCCATTCACTCCTGAATCATTCTACAGGGATACAAAACATACAGTGACCATCTTATTCATACAATTACACATCATTCATCATAATATCCCTAATTAATGATCCTTTCCCTGTCTTGTATTGTAATGGTTATACAAGTGCAGTCAAAGTTAGACAAACTAAACTGTTACACCTCGACAGAACACGTCAGAGCTCTGGTGCTCCGTTACTAAATCTTTGGGAAATATTACGTTATCTGACGGTGTACAGTCTATTTTTTGATGGACGGCCTCCTGATCAGGACAAGCAACAATAAACTGTAACACATGTTTCCAGACCGCATAAGATTTTACCCAATTATCTCATGATCACGATGCTGAAGCTGACTGGACTCAAGAACATCATCAGACAAAATACCGTAAGCTTTTTACTTGTGTGTGTGTGTGTGTATATAGATATACATATATATACACACACACACTGATGGATACATGGAACATATGTTCTGCAAACCAAGTAATATTACCTTAAATGACATGTACTTTCTCATTGCAAATTATCTTACGTTGTATTCTTTTGGAAAGCCGTCTCTCTTTCAACTATTGTAGCGGTGGATGAGTCAAAATGAGTCATTAGCGAGCTATTAGCTGTCATCATCCTGAAGTGTCCTGAGAAAAGCTTCATCCTTTAGTGTTTAATGGTGTCAGGACCCACAGGAAGAATCAATGTTGCTCTCTGGGACATAAATCCCTCTCGGCATTCCCACAAATGTTAGCATAGTTTTTTATAAGCCAGGACCTTGTAATGGGCCATTTACTGACTCGCATACCGAGTCATCCGACTTCTGGGATGACAAATGACACCACTTTAAATTTAATGGGAAAAAGCACATGATGAAAAAAGTAGAGTGAAGTAAAACAAAATATAAAAATCTTAAAATGTCATAAGAGAAAGGTTATCATTATGCCACGAGCCCATTGTGAACATAGCTCCCTGAGTCAAAAATAATATGTGGAAGTATGCTCTGATAACTTCCATACAAAAGGATGGAAAACACAATTTTATAGATTGAGATTTTGCTGAAATTTAGATGAGTAGAATTAACATATGACTTATATGTTATGTAAATATGAAGCAAGGACAGTAGGACGTTGTGCAGGGTGTGTGAGGGTTACACACCCTTGTCTGCTCCTTCTACATGCATTCACATAACGTGCATGTGTCAATGCATTGTGCAGGTATTCTGCTGGAGGTCAAACATCAGAAAGCAAAGGGAACTTCACATCGTTCGTGTCAGACTGGCTGGTTTGTGTCTTCATAAACGAGGTCATACACAACCATCTCTCGGGTATCGGTCATCAGTAGTGAAGTGCATGTGTGTGTGTGTGTGTGTGGCAGCATGTATGTGTGTGTGTGTGTGGCAGCATGTATGTGTGTGTGTGTGGCAGCATGTATGTGTGTGTGTGTGGCAGCATGTATGTGTGTGTGTGTGGCAGCATGTATGTGTGTGTGTGTGGCAGCATGTATGTGTGTGTGGCAGCATGTATGTGTGTGTGTGTGGCAGCGTGTATGTATGTGTGTGTGTGTGGCAGCAAGTATGTGTGTGTGTGTGGCAGCATGTATGTGTGTGTGTGTGGCAGCATGTGTGTGTGTGTGGCAGCGTGTATGTATGTGTGTGTGTGTGGCAGCATGTATGTGTGTGTGTGTGGCAGCATGTATGTGTGTGTGTGTGGCAGCGTGTATGTATGTGTGTGTGTGTGGCAGCATGTATGTGTGTGTGGCAGCATGTATGTGTGTGTGTGTGTGTGGCAGCATGTATGTGTGTGTGTGTGGCAGCATGTATGTGTGTGTGTGTGTGTGTGGCAGCATGTATGTGTGTGTGTGTGGCAGCATGTATGTGTGTGTGTGTGGCAGCATGTATGTGTGTGTGTGTGGCAGCATGTATGTGTGTGTGTGTGTGGCAGCAAGTACGTGTGTGTGTGTGGCAGCATGTATGTGTGTGTGTGTGGCAGCATGTATGTGTGTGTGGCAGCATGTATGTGTGTGTGTGTGGCAGCATGTATGTGTGTGTGGCAGCATGTATGTGTGTGTGTGTGGCAGCATGTATGTGTGTGTGTGTGGCAGCATGTATGTGTGTGTGGCAGCATGTATGTGTGTGTGTGTGGCAGCATGTATGTGTGTGTGGCAGCATGTATGTGTGTGTGTGTGTGGCAGCATGTATGTGTGTGTGTGTGTGTGTGTGTGGCAGCATGTATGTGTGTGTGTGTGGCAGCATGTATGTGTGTGTGTGGCAGCGTGTATGTATGTGTGTGTGTGTGGCAGCAAGTATGTGTGTGTGGCAGCATGTATGTGTGTGTGTGTGGCAGCGTGTATGTATGTGTGTGTGTGTGGCAGCAAGTATGTGTGTGTGGCAGCATGTATGTGTGTGTGTGTGGCAGCATGTATGTGTGTGTGGCAGCATGTATGTGTGTGTGTGTGTGTGGCAGCATGTGTGTGCGTGTGGCAGCATGTATGTGTGTGTGTGTGGCAGCATGTATGTGTGTGTGTGTGTGTGGCAGCATGTGTGTGCGTGTGGCAGCATGTATGTGTGTGTGTGTGTGTGTGGCAGCATGTATGTGTGTGTGGCAGCATGTATGTGTGTGTGTGTGGCAGCGTGTATGTATGTGTGTGTGTGTGGCAGCATGTATGTGTGTGTGTGTGGCAGCGTGTATGTGTGTGTGTGTGGCAGCATGTGTGTGTGTGTGGCAGCATGTATGTGTGTGTGTGGCAGCATGTATGTGTGTGTGTGTGGCAGCATGTATGTGTGTGTGTGTGGCAGCGTGTATGTGTGTGTGTGTGGCAGCATGTGTGTGTGTGTGGCAGCATGTATGTGTGTGTGTGTGGCAGCATGTATGTGTGTGTGTGTGGCAGCATGTATGTGTGTGTGTGTGGCAGCGTGTATGTATGTGTGTGTGTGTGGCAGCAAGTATGTGTGTGTGGCAGCGTGTATGTGTGTGTGTGTGTGTGGCAGCATGTATGTGTGTGTGGCAGCATGTATGTGTGTGTGTGTGGCAGCATGTATGTGTGTGGCAGCATGTATGTGTGTGTGTGTGTGGCAGCATGTGTGTGTTGTAGCGTGATCGGAGATCTTGCCGGGGGAAGAGGAGAGGAGGAGGAGGGGGAGAGGAGGAAGGCAAGACCTCTTAGCCTAACACGGTGGTTACTCCTTTGACTATTAAAACAGTGATCCCGACAGAAATAACAATCTTCATCCAATATGAGTAGAATGTCTTTTATCTCACTCCGGGCTCAATCGTTAGGACTTTTGATTATTTGGAGTTAAGTTGTAGGTTTTGTTGAGGGTGTTTCACAGCTCTGTGCTGTCAGGTCTCCACAGTGGGCTGTAACTTGTCTCAACCCGTATAGCGAGTGTGTGCATCGTCTACACTTCTCTCTGCCTGTTTGACACCATCTCATCATTATACTAACACTGCAAAAGTTTTACACCCAAAGATACTGACCTTAAGTCTCTTCAGTAGGTTCAGTCGTCACTTCTGTATCTCACGGTTGGTGGACAGGGAACGAGCGTTGAATTGTTCTAAAGAACCAGAACTTTGTTTGGTGTCAGTCACTCAACGGTAAGGCTGAGATTTATTATTTGCGCTCCAATCACCTACAACAATTTCAACTCAATGAAACAGTGCTCAGTGTAAAAAGAAAAATGAAAATAAAAACTAAGTTCAGAGCTGGTTGAAAACCACTTTCTCTGGTTCGTGTTCCTGTACTGCTGCCAGGCTCTCTGCTCCTGATAGCAGAAGTTTCCTCCAGACTCTAGCTGGGTTCCCTGTCCTCCAGACTAAAGCTGGGTTCCCTGTCCTCCAGACTAAAATCTGGGTTCCCTGTCCTCCAGACTCTAGCTGGGTTCCCTGTCCTCCAGACAAGCTGGGTTCCCTGTCCTCCAGACTAGCTGGGTTCCCTGTCCTCCAGACTAAAATCTGGGTTCCCTGTCCTCCAGACTAAAGCTGGGTTCCCTGTCCTCCAGACTAGCTGGGTTCCCTGTCCTCCAGACTAAAGCTGGGTTCCCTGTCCTCCAGACTAAAGCTGGGTTCCCTGTCCTCCAGACTAAAGCTGGGTTCCCTGTCCAACAGACTAAAGCTGGGTTCCCTGTCCTCCAGACTAGCTGGGTTCCCTGTCCTCCAGACTAAAGCTGGGTTCCCTGTCCTCCAGACAAGCTGGGTTCCCTGTCCTCCAGACTAGCTGGGTTCCCTGTCCTCCAGACTAAAATCTGGGTTCCCTGTCCTCCAGACTAAAGCTGGGTTCCCTGTCCTCCAGACTAAAGCTGGGTTCCCTGTCCTCCAGACTAAAGCTGGGTTCCCTGTCCTCCAGACTCTAACTGGGTTCCCTGTCCTCCAGACTAAAGCTGGGTTCCCTGTCCTCCAGACTCAAGCTGGGTTCCCTGTCCTCCAGACTAAAGCTGGGTTCCCTGTCCCAACCCCTGAGGGCTGGGACACAGTGGATAAGGTTTTTCTCCTGTTCTAGTAAAGTTGCATTTTAAGTCTAGTCTTCTCTAAATCTGTTCTTCCAGACCGTGGTCTGGTGAACAAGAAGAGTAAAAAGCAAAGTCCGAAGAGAGAGAGAGAGAGAGCAAGAAAAGAGAAGAGAAGAGACCTTGTCCTCTCTGTGCATCACCTCTTGTACCTCACAGACACACTTAACTCCTCCTTTTCTTTAAGGGTCAGTCCTAGATCTTGCCTCTAAGATAAGCTGAGGGTTTGTTGCCTGATATGGTCACACTGGCTGCTGGACCCTAATACACAGGAGAGCTTTTTACATTTACCCATAGTATAGAAAAGATTATAAAACACAGCAACTTACAGCATCCTATGCATCTCATATAGTCTAATCACAAGCTGTACTTCAAATAAAGACCAAACAGTACATATATTCATTCAGTGGTTAAAAAGATAATGGTTATACATAAAAAATCTAAATAGTTATACAAGAATATCAAAATGGTTATACTGAAAAAGAAAATAGTTATACGTTTTTAATGATTACACTTTTTTACTTTCATAATTTCTCGATCTCTCAACAGTGTGTGTGGCAGCATGTGTGTGTGTGTGGCAGCGTGTGTATGTGTGTGTGGCAGCGTGTGTATGTGTGTGTGGCAGCGTGTATGTGTGCGTGGCAGCGTGTGTGTGTGTGTGTGGCAGCGTGTATGTGTGTGTGGCAGCGTGTGTGTGTGTGTGTGGCAGCATGTGTGTGTGTGTGGCAGCATGTGTGTGTGTGTGTGGCAGCGTGTGTGTGTGTGTGTGGCAGCGTGCACAAACATCAGGCATCCTGGCGTCATGACTCACCATGTCCTCCCCAGCGAGGCCGAGGCAAACGCAGGAGGCCTCGTGGCGGCCAGGTGAGGCTCGCCCCGCTGACCCGTCAGAGAAGTGAGTCGGTGACACGTCGGCACGCCACGCTGAACATGATGCAACGTTCACTGGTCATGAGTCAGGTGGATGAAAGGCTTCTGCTATTAATTCCCTTTGCATTTGAGCCGTTGTATGTCAGCAGCACGAACAGAAACATGCTAAATAAAGTCACACCTGCCTTCTGAACAATCTGAAAAGCATTTAGATTGCTTCTTTTTGTCAAGTAAAAGTACTTCCTTCCATTCTTGAGGGAAGCTCCACGCCGTGTCTGTATGGAGACAGAACCTGATGATTTAAATTGATTAACTGTGACACTGTTGACATTTCCAGGCTACTGATCCTCTCTGAGCTCCGTGATTGTTGTCAGACAGGAGCGCTGTGCGTCTGCAACCTGTCTGAAGCCGGACCTCGGCAGCACGGGTCTGCTTCTGGGCTCTGAAGCAGTATTCCTTTTAGATTGACACTTTGATTTGCTGCCTGTCGTTTTCCATCCTCTCAGACGCTGGTAGAAATGTTATTCATTCATTTGGAAAAATGATTCCTTACTAAACTGACAAATATCACAACAAATACCATATTTTAGCAATTAAATACAAAAACATGACATTGTAAAAACTAGTGTTTTGCCACTCAGCACAGAGGAAGTCATGTACGACAATACAGCTTCTACTGAAGCTTATGATTCATGAGATGATACATTTCATCATTGCCCTCAAGAATTAAAGATAGCAGTCTAATTTCCTGCTTTCTACTGCCTAAGTACATTTTATAATTATAGCCTACTTCAGTATATTCATCTTGGGAAATGAAAGCAGGTATGTACATCAAGTTGCTCTCCATCCAAACTCCACTTAGCTCCTGCTAAGTTAAACTTTACTCTAAGTATTGGAAAATGATCAGTGCAGGGGAAACATCTCAAATCCTAAAATAGCACCCTGGGCGATGTAGATACTGTAGACACATCGATCCACGTACGTAGGTACACTTTTTATTGGGAACATTGTATTCTACAAAATGGCCACCAAACCACTGCACGTGCTTTAAGAATAAACTTCCTTCTCCACAGGAAAGTTGTCAGCTTTGGTTAATTGATGCTACAAAACAACTTTGGTTTAGGAAAGATCGTCATTTGGCTTCAAATAACCTATAAAAGGGAAACCTTTAATTACTTGTTCTCTTATTAAACAAACTAAATGTTCTCATGGTATTGATCGTATCTACACAACAGCGTGTCATTTCTGTCTCTACATTGTCACGTTTACAACTCTACTTTGCTCTCAGTAACGCGCACGCCGGAGCTCCGCCCCAATGCGCACGGACACGTGCACGCACACAAGTGAGCAGAGCGCCCTGAAGGTAGTGAACATGGGACGAGCCGCTCGGCCGCGAGCAGCGCCGGAGTCGCTCTCCGGCTCCGAGTGCAAGTGCAGAAACGGAAAAAGGGATTATTTCAGTTTTCTTTTTGGTTTTAGGAATGTTCTGTCGAATATGTCGACGGCATGAACAGGAAGTTGTGAGAGGAAAATAGGCCCGGCCATTTATAGATTCTCCCTGCCAGTCCTACAGAAAGGACACACCTGGTGTCTGAGCATCGTAGAATGGCCTGTGGGCGCCAGTCAGGTTTGACAGCAGGTAAAAATGGTTTATTCTATTGTGATTTGATTATATTACATGTTTGGCTCTTCAATGCTGATGAATGGTAACTTTTCCAACGTTTTTTAGATTGGCAAAAGCAACAACTATAGTCTCATCGTATTGTTTATGAAATGTTGGAAATTCTCGCCGCTGTTGTTGAGAAGCCAATATTGAGGAACATTTCTCAGTCACAAGCCATACGCTTGAGGATTGACGAGACCACTGATGTCTCTAGACATTCACGTGAGGTAGGTCTACTCAAAGAGTAACATTTCATTGAACAATAACATTTTAATATACAGATAATTGCAATGCCTCATCTGGACATTTTTAGATACATAGGCAATGAGGGGAAGGTCTTCTGCCAATTCCTGGATCTGATGGCTTGACTGACGGAAAGGCAGATTCAACAGTGGCAGCACGACAGAACATCCCCACGCACTTAATCTTTGGCCTTGGAACCGATGGTGCTGCTGTAATGACAGGTGTCATACCTTGTTTTTTGAACTGTTTTAAATATTTAATTTCTTCTTAAATTAATAAATACATGTATTCAATAGGAAGACCAAATGGAGTTGCAAAACAGCAGTCAGAGGAATGGCCATGGCTCCGAAGTGTCCACTGCACATTGGCTAGCTCTGGCCCGTAAGGAGCTGAAGAGCTGCCGTACGAGGCTGCGTTCAGAGCTGCACCTGTACTTTAGGAACAGCGCAAGGCGCTGGGCTTCTCTGAAAGCCGCTGCAGAGGTCCTCGGTGTGCCTGAGCTGAAGTGAAGGGAAGTAAGTTATGCCTCAGATAAACTGACATGTGAATACTGCATTTACATAAAACATGTTAAACCCATTGTTTTTTCTGTCGTTGACTCACAAGTAAAGGACACACAATGGCTCTCCTGACAGGAAGCAGTAAAAAACGTATTTAAAAAAGCATAACTGCTGTACTGGGTGCCTTGGCAGAGCAAGTAAAGACCCGCAAATGTCCTGCTGCTAAGGGGCTGTACTCATTCCTTGCGCCGTATTATCACGAAGATATGAATATTTACAAAACGTAAACATTGTCAAAACGCGTCGAGCGTTTCGAAAGTGTTGAACTCATGAAGTGCTTCGGTGTGGCACCTGCCTCCCGCTCCACACTATGACTTGGAACTGGCTCTGATTTGGGCAAATGTTCTGAAGCTCAATGTCATAGCAACGACCATTGTCTCACTTGTTGTCACGGTGATTAACAACCAACCCTCATATAGACCGAGAGCCAAGAAGCATCTCACTATTACTGGAAGATGAGCCATTAATCTAAAGCGCCGCTTTAGCAGAACTCTTTGTTTCACTTCACCGCATTTTCTCCTTGTGTTTCATTGTTCGTCTCTCTCTCTCTCTAGTCATCTAATTCC
>NW_027175821.1:21756120-21863620 GCF_023055335.1 Clinocottus analis
AACAAATTCAAAAAGTAAACTGGGGGCTGCTAGGTGGCTCGTCCCGTTGATTCGCGGTTGTTTGGACAAGCGTCACGGTCTGGTATTGAATCTAGACCGTGCCACGTGATACTGCCCAACATGAAAAATACATTTTCAATAAGTGTGAGACACAGTAGACAATTGAGTTCAAAAGCAACAACTCAGAGACACGTGGCAGGCAAAGTTCTTTACTTGTATTCAGGCAGGGGTCAAAACCAGGAGAAGAATCAAACAGGCAGACAAATCCAATCAGGGGCAGGCAAAATCCATGTAGTCACGACAGGCAAAAACAGGGTCAGAACACTAAGGAAACAGTACTGGGATACGCTGGAGAGTTTGGCACAATGGACAAGACAATCTGGCAGAGCGCAAGTGGAAGTGAGGGGACCTAAATAGTGAGCTAATGAGGCCACTGCAGGTGAGAAGGGCGTGAGGACCAGGTGACGGTGATGAGGGGTAATCATGGGTGAGTGGCGAGACCTGGAATGACAGGAGAGAGGTTAGAACTGGCAAACAGGATGAAAACAGTTAACATGAAGGGGACTCCGTGACAATAAGGCTCCATTCTCAGAACAGTCATGTACAACAAACAACCGGACCGATGTAGTGCTTACTAGGACATGGATGCACTCAAGTTAACAAACAAGCAAACTTTGGTCTAGTGTGAATGAAATAATTTGCATTTCCAACATATCCACATAATTGGGGTGGATACCGACATAACCGTTTAATGCTGTACAATAAACAAAATGTCAGCTATTTTTAGAATTCAATTGGGGCATAGTACTTGTCAGCAAGACAAGTACTATGCCGTTGCCGACATGACAATCAAAAACTAGAGGCCATTATAAACATTTTATAACAATTTCCGTAGACGTAGACTAAACTTGTGTACATGGGATTCAGGATTAGTGTGACATGGATCCTCTTTCACTCTTACCTCAATGGGACAACAACCTAAAACCATTAGGTTGCAACAAAACATGTCTGATAGGTTTCAGATCACTGCCCTATACTAAATATCTTTTCTAAGCTGTTACATTTCCTACCTCTCAATTTTAAAATTGACATTTATCATCTATGGCGGCGCTTCCCAAAGTGAGAGGTCAAATTAATAAAACGTTTTTAATTTTCAATTTTGAAAAGTTTGAAATGAATATAAAAATATTTATGATTTAAATTAAGTGTTATTCTTTACTGGTGTAACCGAGCGTTCTTTTTGCGGCTATACTGTGTGCTACTAATAAAATCAACCTTTGGAGACTTTTCAGGTCCGTGGGAGCTGAGTAGGCTGTGACGGCATCAACCTTTGAGGGGTCGACTTTGACTCCTTTACTGGAAACTACATGCCCAAGAAAGGTGAGTTGAGTCTGGAGAAGGTGGCATTTCTTCACGTTGATGGTCAGGTGGGCCTCATGCAGTTCAGGGAACACTGCATGGAGGTCCCGCTGCTCCTGGGACTGAGGAAAGACGGTTATATCGTCTATGTAAACGAAGCAGATCTTCCCTTTCAACTCCCCCAGGACTCTTTCCATCAACCTCTGGCGCCTGCATTCCTTAAACCGAATGGCGTGACCTTGAACTGGAATAGGCCAAGATGGGTGATCATGGCGGTCTTCTGCTTTCTCTTCACATCCGTCGCCACCTGCCAGTATCCACTATGGAGGTCTAGGGAGCTGAAATACTGAGCCCCCTGCAAGGACTCCAGAATCTCATGCACCAGCGGCACTGGGTAGGCATCATGGTGGGTTTTGGCGTTAACTCCCCTGTAGTCCACACAGAAACGTGGTGTTCCATCTTTCCTCGGGGTCAAAACTACGGGGGAGGAAGAGGATGGTTCAATGACGCCATCACTTCGCATTTTGTTAAGTAGTCCTTCTATAACTGCTTGTTTTTGTGGTGACACTCTGTAAGCTCTCCTCCGTAGTGGCAGCTCGTCTGCAGTCCAGATCTTGTGCCTTGCGACCTCGCTGGCCCCAGTGGTCCACACCGTAGACCACTTCTGCAACAGCGGCCTGACCACCTCCAGTTGAGCCTCCCAGTGGAACTGCAGGCTGTTTGACTCCGTCTTCCATTACCGCCATGTAAAAGTTGACCGCAGGCTCTGCATGACTCCATTTGAGAGACTTACGGGTCTTGGGTAAGAACGTATGTTTTTATGATTCTACACTTTATTACAGTGAAGCTATTGAATAGTATTTGCAATAAATATGAATAATTAATAATAATTCTTAAAAATGACATTGCTCCAAAAATAACAACTGTAGTAGATCAAGTGGGAGCCCATTGATGCTGAAAATGATTTTTGTTATTCTACACTTTACTACAGTGAAACTATTTAATATTATTTGCATTGAATATGAATAATAATTAATAATAATTCTTAAAAATGGCATTTCTCCAAAAAATAAGAAATGTAGTAGAATGGTGGGGAAGGGCGGGGGGCACATTGACATAGGAAATGATTTTCATGATTCTACACTTTATTACAGTGAAGCTATTGGATATTATTTGCAATAAATATTAATAGAACATCTTAAAAAATGACATTTCTCCAAATATAACAAATGTAGTACAACAAGGGGGAGTCCATCTATGTATAAAATGAGTTTGGTAATGTTACGATACATAACAGTGAAGTTATTGAATATTTTGGTAGTAAGTATTTTCCGCATTGCACTTTGCAGACGGTCCCTGTGCGCACTCGTCACACAGCTGCTCATATGCTGCTGCCCCCTCGTGGGTAGGGGAGGGGGAGCTGCACTCGTCTGATTGGCTACGTTTGAAAAACAGACATTTGTGAATCCAGCCACGGCAGGGGAGTCTCAAAAGTCTCAAAAAAAAAATGTGGAGCCACAAATGCAGTGCGATCCACAAATAAATCCATCCAAATTTTAAAATATGTTTAATTTTTTTTTACATTTATATAAATCATTTGAATGTATTTGTAAATCAAATATATTTGTGAATGTATTTAGACTGTCCTGACCCCATACAATAGTACAACTGATGTTTAAAACACTGGTTCCCTTATTAAGGATTCAGAGGAGAAGGTATCCTGAGAGCAAAGTTGTGGCGACAATTCATGAAATTGCTGCGATGCCATCTGCCAAAGATCACACAAACTGCTCAACAGACTGAGAATTAATAGTAATTATGTGACAGTAGATATGACAATTTACAGGCGAAAGCATGACTAGTGGCAGCTCAAACTGAGAAGCTGTCAGCGGAAAGTTTTATGTATTGCTACTCTTTTTTAATGAGGCAGGAATAGAGTCGTAGCTACTATTGTCATTCTAATTTTCTCTCCCATGTACAAGTGAAATGCTTGCACTATAAACCATCGTAAAGAAGAGCAGCGCTGAAACATTAGATGAGAAATAAAACAAGCAGAGCACAGGGTAAACAGGAAGAACCTTCATGGAGCAACAGAGGAGGATCCTCTCCAGGATGGACAGAAGCAACAGATGTCATGTGACCAGAATGAACAACGTAACAGAGTTACAGCTCATGAAGATGACAGACACTATTCATATAATGAGTAGTACACACATGGTACAGGTGAGTAGTATACACATAGTGCATATCATGAGTAGTATACACATGGTACATGAGTAGTATACACATGGTACATATGAGTAGTATATACATAGTGCATACAATGAGTAGTTTACACATAGTACATATAATGGATAGTATACACATAGTACATATGAGTAATATACACACAGTACATATAATGAGTAGTATACACGTGGTACATATACTGAGTAGTATACACGTGGTATATATAATGAGTAGTATACATATGGTACATATAATGAGTATATGGTACATATAATGAGTAGTATACACGTGGTATATATAATGAGTAGTATACATATGGCACATATAATGAGTAGTATACATATGGTACATATAATGAGTAGTATGCACGTGGTACATATAATGAGTAGTATACATATGGCACATATAATGAGTAGTATACATATGGTACATATAATGAGTATATGGTACATATAATGAGTAGTATACATATGGTATATATAATGAGTAGTATACATATGGTACATATAATGAGTATATGGTACATATAATGAGTAGTATACATATGGTATATATAATGAGTAGTATACATATGGCACATATAATGAGTAGTATGCACGTGGTACATATAATGAGTAGTATACATATGGTACATATAATGAGTATATGGTACATATAATGAGTAGTATACACGTGGTATATATAATGAGTAGTATACATATGGCACATATAATGAGTAGTATGCACGTGGTACATATAATGAGTAGTATACATATGGCACATATAATGAGTAGTATACATATGGTACATATAATGAGTAGTATACATATGGTACATATAATGAGTATATGGCACGTATAATGAGGAGTATACACGTGGACCAGAGAAGATCACGAGGTCCGATACTGTTTTGCTGTAAGCGTACACCGACTGCACATTGATTTTAATGACCTCCGAATGGCGAAGTCGATTATTATTCAGACAAGAGAAAGGGCATCGACGTGTCACATGTGGTTTTAAAAAAACACGTCGTACAAAACCCTTCACCGTGATTTGTTGAATCATGTGTCTGTGACAGTTAGTGAAGTAAACTGACCACGAACGCCGTAAACTAATGTAATTAATGAGCCTCCTGCAACGGTCTGTCGAGCTGACGGCGTCTTTAGCGTCCTAACAATGTGTCGCCATGGTAAACAAGCTGGATCAATATGTCCAGCTATTGGAACGGCACACGGGGAGTTTGGTGTTTTTCACACAATACATTTGCATCAAGAAAAAGCAATTAAGCCAATTAAGGCACAATAAGAAGACACACATAATATATATTTGTATATATTTGTCAATAGGAACAAAATGACTGAAGAAGTCATGAAAGATTGTAATCATATAATAAAGCACCTGTGAAATATAACAAGTATACGCCCGAGTTGAGGCTTCATGAGCCAGGAACAAGCAGCAGAGGTGATATCACTCCTCTGAGGGAGACAGCGTTCCAGTTCAGACTTCCACCTCAGTTACTCTGTGGAGTTACACAACTCATCCATCTTGAAAGTTGAGCATACAAAAGGTAAATTTCCCATTAAAATATTAATTAAGTTTAACCCATCTACTCAGTCATCCGTGACAGATTGCTTGGTTGGCGCTGCGCTCGCTTCAACGTATTCCTCTGACTCATCCTGTGTTACAATGTGCAGAGCCGACTGGAGCCCACTTCTTGTTTGATTTTCTATCTGTGTCATGGCAAAAAAGTTTCCATTTGTACATTGTTATCTTTAAGGAAACACGGCCGTCTGCAGCGCTCATATCTTTAAATACACACGAAGGAACTGCAGCGTCATCGATGCCTCCAGCCATTTGATCTGCAGTCGTAACCTGCAGCTGGATTGTGTGATGTATGATTTGATGCTGCTTTTAAACGGGGATACGACGGGTTACATCACAGTAAAAGTTAAACTATTAGCCATCACATTACTCTAATCTACAGTAAAGTTAGTATGACACTAAGCTATAATCCTTTCAGTTGAGTTCTGGTTGATCTGGTGGCATCCATGTGCCAGATGGAGGAAGCACAGTTTAATACTACAGGTTCCAGATGCTCTTTGAGCTGCTGTTTTATCAGAAATACAACAGGAGACCAGCCGTGTATGTGTTTACGATGCAGTTAAACAAACCATCTTAATAAACAAAGAAGTCAATTTACAATTGGCCTTTCCTCCTCTTGCCACAGTGAGGTCCTGCTGCACCGAACATGAACGCATCAGCAGCTGCTCACTGTTCCATTGCTTCCTGGAATGATTCAAGATGTCAACAATGACATCTGTCTTATTCTGTAGAAACATGTATGGTGTATTACATTCCTGAGACTTCTTCCCATTAAAGCCCCCATTGTTTCACCAGACCATCCCAATTCTCATGGCGGTGTCCTCAAGGCTTCTGTACTGCCTGCCACCATGGATCATGTCCGTCTGGAGCCGGTCCTGCCTCCTCCATGGCCCTGCTGATGCTCCTCCTCTATACCTCCTTCTGCTTCATGGACTGTGGTTATCTGGATCTGGTGGTCCATGCGTATACTACTCATTATATGAATAGTTTCTGTCATATTCATGTAGTGTTATGTGTACAGATTGTAAAGTCCTCCGAGGATAATCTGGCATTTGTGATTTTAGGCTATACAAAATAAACTGAATTGAACGGTGACATCTTGGAAGTGAAGTTGGTTTCTAAACAATTAAATATTCACATTACTCAGGGGTCCTGGTTTAGGGAGCAAGCAGCTGCTCACATCCAGCATTCGTAGCAATGCCTACAAAAAGTCCATTCAATTCAACAGCACCTTGTAAAATCCTCCACTAGCGGTCGGCACTCCGTAGTCCATTTCTTCAGGGGAGTCTTGTATTAAATCCTCTTCTGTGGGCCAGGTCCATTTTGTCCCAGTTTATCTCACCACACAGACCTGTTGATGACCTTCACACAGTTAAAATACAGTGATAGTTGAGCGGCAGATGACAGCCAGACAAGAAGTATTGCAGACGTTTGTTTATGAGTTTCCTCAATGATTACTCTATTTGAAGTAACTACTGCAATTGTTCCATATTGTGTTGCTTGGGGCCCTTTCCTACTCCATTCCTGCCTTGTAGTCAACCTGTCTTGACTTGGATTTTGTTTGACTTTGTCTCTCTCTTCATGCAGACAAGTAGGAGAACTTTGTCTGTAGACCCGAGTAACATAAGCACAGTCCCCCCAATTTGTTTCCACTTTCCCTTTTCACCCCGCCAGTATATCATAAAGACATACACCATATCTATAAGTTCATTATGTATGTATCGGCATCACAAACATCAATCGTTCGTATATTAATTTCAAAGCTTCGGACTCTAAAGTCATGGCGTCCTTTTAACCACTGCCTGTTTTACATTCATTGTCCACTTGATGGCGCAATAGAGCAAATGAAGCATATATATGTTATATAGAGAGCTGAGACTGTTCTGTAATTCATGATGTATGGGTATAATATACAAGTACCTTTTTAAAAAGGTGAATTTAAGAAATTACGTGAAATCAAGAAAATGACCTCGGTCCCCGGAGGGTTTAATGACACTTTGTTGTCTTGGTGCTCATATTTGTCATGATTTCGTCTTTGACTTTGGCTTGTCTTTTATTGTTGTTTGTTGTTTACTCTTCTTTGTAACGTTGCACAACAGCACTGGCTGCAGCCTCAATGTCAACTGGGAATGTCATTGCAGTCACTCATTGTTGGTCAGTGTCACAGAGAAACTCCCTCAAGTAATGATTATGGCAATCATCAGGTCAAAATGACAACTCCACAAACATGATCATTTATAATCTAACTGTAACCTAACCATGATTATTGTCAGCTTTAATAATGGCAAATTACATTTCATTTAGCTGACGCTTTTGTCCAATGCAACTTATAATAATGATATATTTGTTGTCGTTGTAAGGCTCGTCATGGTCCTACTCCCTATTTACATTGGTGGGAACATAAGTTTGCACACATTAAAACCTGCTACGTGTGCGTGTTAGAGGAGCACGGTGTTTGGTCATGGTGTATGTACATCTTGTAGCTCACAGGTTTGAGATCCTGTTGCATTGTGGAAGCGTTCAAAGAGTCAGCATATGGTATAATTACTGAGTGACACACACATGCACCACACGGGCTCACACTGCCTTGGAGATGATCAAAACAGAGTTTCTTTGCCATCAAACAGAGACCGTCTCCTGATGTTTTCTGCTGCTGACATTCTTCACTCAAACTAATTGACTCTCAGAATATAGGCAGTAGTACAGAGGTGGGCAATTATTTTTCCCAGGGGGCCGCATGAGGTACAGTAAATATTGTGGCGGGCCGGACCAATAGCCTGAACTCATTTATGGACTCTCCGTGACGGAGTTTGACAGGACTTCCCAGCATGCAGTTCTGTGGTATAATTTTATAAATGTGAAACCATGACTTAAGTTTTCATCGCTGACAGGTCAGTAGCTCCACTCAGTGAGTCGCAGGCTGTAGCTGGGGAAAGTAAATGTTTCTGCCTATTGATATGTATGGCGACGTGCTGCCGTTTCAATGGTTTCAATGCCACGCCTGCCCATAGTGCCAGGTCTAACATTAATAATCATTATAATTATAAAATATAATTATAATTATAAAATATTTAAAAATTATATTTTTATTAAAATTAGAACTAAATTACTTGGTGGGCCAGATTAAAGCGTCCAATGGGTTGTACTTTGCCCACCCCTGCACTAGTATGATTCTACGCCTTTAGTGTCTCACACAATACAGTGTGAGAAGCGTGTACCTTCTTCTTCTAATCGACCACCAACTAAACTCAGTGTACAGCCGGTCTCCATGACGACCGTACAGCCGGTCTCCATGACGACCGTACAGCCGGTCTCCATGACGACCGTACAGCCGGTCTCCATGACGACCGTACAGCCGGTCTCCATGACGACCGTACAGCCGGTCTCCATGACGACCGTACAGCCGGTCTCCATGACGACCGTACAGCCGGTCTCCATGACGACCGTACAGCCGGTCTCCATGACGACCGTACAGGCATCCTGATATCCAGCAGCAGAATGAGGTTGAGTTTCAAACTTTAAATGACTTTCAATAATTGCCTGCAATCACTTTCCCATGTTTCAATATCCTGCTGTTAACTGTTTGTTATCACAAATAATGAGTGATTGCCACTATTCATCTCTAATATGGAACTGATAAGCCCCACTAGCACTGCATCCTCTCTACTCACATACACTCACACTGGAAGAGTTTAAGGGAGAAACTTCAAGCAAAAATATTTTATTTGAATGAACTTTTTTACATGCAGGTGTTATTTGTTTTTTTTTACTTATATCATTAACCCCGTTAAGGCCTTAAGGTTTATTTTATATAACATTACCACCAATTACACTGTTCTATATTAAACCACAATTGTCTTTACAACCTGAATTCATTGACTTCCTTTTCGTTTCATCTTCTCTTTCCATCGGGTTGAACAATGGCCGTTTCTCAACATGCGTTCTTCTCTGTACTCGTGTTCTCGTGAAACGTCATCAGTCGTTGCCCAAGTACTGTTCCAATTCAAAAATCCGTTTCTCGCCAAGCACGGTGAAAATGCCCGGATGTGACTCCGCCCATTTTACACAGGATGCATCGGAGGAGACTTGTGCGTATTTGAGACGGCCAATATCCCAGAATGCATTTCGCACCACAAAAGGAGAACAATGACAGACGAGAAAACTCACAACTGAAAGTTGACATTCTGTGAATACTACTGTTCAGTCACTAAATATAATTTTAGAATGTTTTCAGGCGAGAACTTAGTAGTTTGAGCATCAAATCTGTGATCCATTTGTCAAGAATCTGCCGAATTTAGAAAGATATGCTGTCAAGTTGAGGTCCTATTGGCGGGACCGGTGTGACCCGTAACCACCAGGCCGTCCGTGCTCTGATGCCCGCCGAGAGAGGCCTGATATGGGCAGGACTTTTTGAGATGAACCGCTGGCTCCGATGTCTCCGTAGCGGTGAAACATGAGATATAAGTCAGTTTTTAGGGTCTAATTAGCAAACTTTATTAGTTTATTATTTATTAACAGTAACGTTACATCAGTTTCACTGGAAGGTTAAGATATAGAACTTAAGATTTTAATTTAACTTTTACTTTAAACTACACGCCTCTTTGGTCCATGTTCAGTACTAAGGGTCCCTGTGAGGGACAAACCACTCCTTCTTTGGTCCATGTTCAGTAGTAAGGGTCCCTGTGAGGGACAAACCACTCCTTCTTTGGTCCATGTTCAGTAGTAAGGGTCCCTGTGAGGGACAAACCACTCCTTCTTTGGTCCATGTTCAGTAGTAAGGGTCCCTGTGAGGGACAAACCATTCCTTCTTTGGTCCATGTTCAGTCTGTTTCTTACCTTAAAGATGTTAAAGACCAGCAGTTGATTCACTTTATACAAAAGCAATAAGTGCTTTTCATGTTTTCAGTTTTTCTTCCTCGTTGGTAAAAGTCTGTGTTGTCTTGAACAAGTGACCTGACGTCTGGTTGAAGAGGTGGAGGTGTGGAGGACAGCTGACAGGTATCAGCAGCAGCTTTGAGCATTAATGTTCAGTCCTCTGAGCTGCAGAGCTGCTGGTGACGCTTGTGAAGCTTTGAGAGGCGACTCGCTCGCGTGGTGCTCGTTGAGGACAGAAACTACAGAACAACACGAACAATACGAGCTTTCACGTCTGGCTCAAGTCGGCAAATCGTCCGGTCATGCTACGGAAGCCCGAGGGTGGAAGTAAATTATCGCCTTCAAAGTAAAAGCCCCCCAACTTATTTTTTTTTTTAAGGAAATAATGCAGTTAACACATGATCAAATAATTAACGCTGTTAATTGATTGAAAAGTTAACGCGATATTAATGTGTAACTTGCCCAGCCCTAATCTATATATATATATATATATATATATATATATATATATATATATATATATATATATATATATGTGTGTGTGTGTGTGTGTGTGTGTGTGTGTTTGTGAAACCAGTGCCATAAAAGCAGGGTTGTCATATTTTGTTTGACTGTAAAATGATTTTTCAGTGAAGAATGAGAGTAAACTCATGACAACCACAGTTGAGGCGGTGATGTCATCAAGTCAGCTGCTGTTCCAAAAGCAGAAAGGCGTCCTGCGTCCTCTCGTCTGGACTCCCAAGTTCAAACCCTAAAAACCCGTCTGCTCTACATGTTGTTGTTGTTGTTGTTGTTGTTGTTGTTGTTGTTGTTGCTGCTGCATTCTGGTAACTGGAGACATGAAGAACGCTTTCAGTTTGACTTGGGAAGTGGGTTGCCATGGAAACGCTTTGTGTAACAAAGTTGGTAGAAGGAAGAACATCATTTGACATATGACTCAAAAGTAATAGACATTGAGCGTTTTTTTTACATTTCATATTCATTTTCATACTCATACATTTATGATGATATTACACGTTGAATCTGGAGGTGTTTGATCACTTTCTCTTCCTCATCTTCATCCTGCCATGTCTTCTTCATCGCTGGCTCCAGAGTCTCAGCCTTGAGCCGTTTCCCTCTGCAGCCTCACATGAAAGTGGACTCTGTTCTGGAAGTCTGCTGAAGCCGCCGTCAGGACGCGTTTTAATTGTCTGGCTTCCTCTCTTCCTGTCGGAGAGCTTTGGTGATTGTCAAAACATCTCATTTCACTAATAAACCTGTTTTTCACACATATAGATGTTTTTTTTAATCTTGTTTATGACCAAAGGTTGCACTGAAAATGAATAACACCCAAAAACACACCTTGAAATCATTATTATGCTTCTGGGAATCTGAAATAGTCATCGCTTGTCAAAACAGGTTATTGTTTTCCTGATGTTGCTGTTACTGCCTCCACCTTTCACTACATCCACCTTTTACTGCCTCCACCTTTTACTGCCTCCACCCTGCAGCGGCTGTCAGAGCTCCAGCGCATTGAGGCCCAGCAACACACACATGCACACACACACCAGTGGCAGCAGGGCCTTTTAAGCCTTTGAAGGCCTAAACAGAATCACCAAGTTATAGCTATTTTATAATATATATATCTATATATATCTATATATATATATATATATATATCTATATATCTATATATCTATATATATATATTTATATATATATATATATACATATATATATATATATATATATATCTATATATCTATATATATATATTTATATATATATATATATACATATATATATATATATATATATATATATATATATATATATATATATATATATATATATATATACATATATATATATATATATATATATATATATATATATATATACTTTTTTTAATTTTTTTTTAAATTTATTTTTATTTTGAATAATTAAAAGTCATTTCTCTTTTTATAGGGCTGGGCAAAGTTGAAAAAAAAAGATTACTGATTAATCACATGATTTTTTGTTGTTGTTGAGATTAGGCTATTTCTCCAGCAGCACACTTTCAACGTCACATGAGACATCACCAGGGCTATGAAGGACCTGGAGAATGATGTAGTGGACCTAGAAAGTTTAAGCAAGTCCGCAGGAGATCGACGACATACTGAAGAAAAAAAAATGGCTCCGGCCGACCTGATAGATGTTAAAGTTCAGGGTGCACTGGTGAGGTCCTGATTCCAGACCACGGCGGAGATGGATACTCCCTGCAGCGTCTTGGTCTTCATGGTCTCACTGCAGAGTTCTATCAAGCCTACTGGGACATCTTTTCAAGTGACATTCTTGATGTGCTTCATGAAAGTCTGGCCTCTGGTTCCATGCCGGTGTCCTGCCGAGAGCTGTTACAACACTGCTGACAAAAAAGGGACCTGCAGGACATCAGAAGCTGGCGCCCTGAGTCTCTGCTGTGTGGATTAGAAGCTCCAAAGGTCTTTGCCTCCAGGCTGAGGGGAGCTATGGAGCAGGTCCTGCATCGGGACCCGACCTACTGTGTGCAGGTCCATGGTAGACAACATCCACCTCATTGGAGGTCTCCAGCTCCGCATAACCTTCTTCCTTTTGGCTGTTCAGGAAGGAAGATTATGATGGTGTAGCTGTGCGCCTGAGAGGGTAAGTAAAGTACCTTTAGTCAATAAATTGACTTTTTATTTCATTTGTTCATTTATATTGTTTGTATAAAAAGTGATTCACGGGCAGCAGAGCAACTTATGCTGGAAATTTGATTCCCTCACTACAAGAGGGCAGCTGATAAACACTGCACCGCAACTCCTCGCTCCCGATTGGGACACAGGGTCTGGACGTCCACGAAGGATCTTCTCCTTCATGGGGAGTCTCGCAAGCTCATGCCCAGGTTCATCGGTTCCTTTCCCGTCTCCAAGGTAATCAACCCCGCGGCAGTCCAGTTTCAACTCCCCAGAGCCATGCGGGTCCATTCTACCTTCCAAGTCGCTAGGGTCAAGCCAGTAAGAACCAGCCCACTGGTTCCCGCCTCCAAACCCCTTCGAACCCCCAGATCGTTGACGGCAGCCCAGTCTACACTGTGAATCGGCTATTGGCGCTCCGCCCCAGGGGTCGAGGTCACCAGTTCTTGGTCGACTGGGAGGGATATGGACCAGAGGAGAGGTCCATATGCCTCCAAGAACATTCTGGATAAGTCCCTCAGAGTGTGTGTGTGTGTGTGTGTATGAATGATGGTGTCATCAGCATACAGATGAATCCTGGAATTAAGATGGAGCCTTAAGGCACACCTTTAGAGATGGTAAGACATCATGTTTTTTTCGGTCTTCATCTGCTGGACACGACCAGCCAGGTAGCTAGCAAACCAGTTGTAACATTTACTGGACAAGCCAATGCTGGTAAGTCTTTGTAGGAGAATGTTATGGTTGACGGAGTCAAAAGCCTTAGCTAGGTCTATAAAGGCAACTCCGCAAGTCTATGGCGGTGGTGAGGTCATCAAGGACCTTCAGTGTAGTGGTGGTACATCCCCCAAACAAAGAGGTAGTTCAGTCTATTAATCGTGTGAGACAGTGGGAGCCAAATTAGTTTTACAAACCTTTCAGCCACTCAAAATGAGTCAAGTGGCCCGTAGTCAGTGTGACCCGTAGCATCAGATCTGCTGCGACTAGAAATGACCGCTCTGGTTTTGCTGGACTTTAAATGCCTCCCAAAACATGTCAGCAAGCACACAATTGATTTGTTCTTTTTTCTACACCAATCTCCTACCCCGTCTTCTCTGAGTCTCTCCCCTGCAGTAATATAGAGTAGAACAAATGAATGATAAAGAGTTACAGAGCCCTATATATTTCCAGATGTTATGTCATACGTCTCAATCATGCAGCAGGTTGCATCCTAATTAACTGACTCGCTCTTGCACACACACACACACACACACCAACCAAATGCCATTCTCTCACATCACATGAAAGCATTAGGTAGTTCAGTGTCTTCAGATAAAAGAAAGGAGGGTGGAAGGAGGTCAACTAGATAGAGAGGTGGATCTAATGTGTTCTGTGTGGGAGTGTTCAAAGTCATAGTATGAAAGGTGTATATATATATATATATATATATATATATATATATATATATATATATATATATATCTCAGTAACTACTCTCTCAGAGCGTTAACTAGTCTGTTCTCAGAGCGTTAGCTAGTCTGTTCTCAGAGCGTTAACTAGTCTCTCAGAGTGTTAACTAGTCTCTCAGAGCGTTAACTCGTTTCTCAGAGCATTAACTAGTCTGTCAGAGTGTTAACTAGTCTCTCAGAGTGTTAACTAGTCTGCTCTCAGTGTTAACTAGTCTCTCAGAGCGTTAACTAGTCTGCTCTCAGCATTAACTCGTCTCTCGGAGCGTTAACTAGTCTGCTCTCATAGCGTTAACTAGTCTGCTCTCATAGCGTTAACTAGTCTCTCAGAGCATTAACTAGTCTCTCAGAGCATTAACTAGTCTCTCAGAGCCTTAACTAGTCTGCTCTCCTGATCCTAAGCCGTATCAAGGTGGGACTGGACAGCAGGAACAGGGACCACTAACACATTATTCGCCGCTGACATTCTCATCAAAAGTTCCCCCCAAAATATGAAAGTTTACACGAAACATGAGTAAGCTATTCTAGTGTGTACGTAAACAGCTAGGGCTTTTATTGTGGAGGGGAAACGGAAAGAGAGGAGGATTTGTTGGAGTGAATAAAGAATAAAAGAATAAAGTGGTTGCTGCCTTGTCTTACCTAACGGAGCTGCGAGTTATTTTATTATTATAAAAGTACAGACGCAAGAGAAACCCCGCTACACGTTTGGTAAATGTCAAGCTGGAAATGACAACTAACGGTCGCACAATTGAAATCTAGCTGTTATTTTGAGTGCGCACGCTGGTTATTGTAAACAGGCTGTACAGTACTCTATTGTCTGAATAAACTACGCCCATATATATATATATATATATATATATATATATATATACACAGTTAGTCTAGTCACTCTTCTTTTGCAACTCGCTAAATTAATCATACTTGTTATATTGAACCGGATACCTCTGTGCGTCTGAGCCTCTTACTCTTGACCCATGTCAGAGACTACGTGAGAACGTACTCCTTCGTGAAAACCCACTCCTTCTTTGGTCCATGTTCAGTAGTAAGGGTCCCTGTGAGGGACAAACCACTCCTTCTTTGGTCCATGTTCAGTAGTAAGGGTCCCTGTGAGGGACAAACCACTCCTTCTTTGGTCCATGTTCAGTCTGTTTCTTACCTTACAGATGTTAAAGATCAGCAGTTGATTCACTTTATACAAAAGATGAATCATGCCAAACTCACTTTATTCAAGTTAAGTGGGCTGCACATGGTGTTGTGGCTAGCACTGATGCCTCACAGCAGGAGGGTTTGGGGTTCGGATCCCGGTCTGGGCGGGGTTCAGATACTGGTCTGGCAGTCTGCATGTTCTCAGCGTGGGTTCTCTCCGGGTTCTCCGGCTTCCTCCTGCAGGCCAAAGACATGCAGCTCAGGTTAGTTGGACTCTAAATGTCACGTGAGTGTGACTGGTTGTGTGTTTCTCTGTCTGGAGACTGGAGACTTGTCCAGTTGAACCTCCTTTGGCCAGTGACCGTCGGGATCGCCTCCAGCGACCCTGAAGAGGATTAGCGCTTCTGAAAAAGGATGGATGTAATTTAAGTTCACACAGCACTGGCGGGGGGCAAAAACATTTAAGAATGAAAAATATTTTTAACTTTGTGCAGTGACACTATTACATTAGTCTGCAGGTGAGGGTGAGTTATGGTCTGACTGAAACACTATTCTGTTTTACTCCATTTGGTGTAGTTTGAATACTTCCATACAAGAGAGTAGCCGAAAGTTCAGCTAACGTTAGCTACCGAGTTTTTGATTGAGTTAGAAGTTCTGTTCATACTGTCACAATCTGGGAATAGCAGGTTTGGACCCAAATGCAAAAAACATTGAATAGGAGGCAGCAGGTGGTGTATCATGATACAATTGTGATGTCATAAGAGGAATGGTGATTTATGGGAGGTACATTCCTTCCCGGTGGTTGCAGCAGGGACTACAACCAGCATGACATCATGTGATAAAACTACAATTCCCACTCAGCAGGGCAAGGCGGCTGCACAGCTGAAAGGGATGAGGCTGATGAGCCTGCAGGAAGCTGGTGTGAGGCTGAAGACAGGACAGGAGCTCAGCAGAGTTCTGATATTTTGTTAAAGACAATGAACCAGGAGAAGACTGAAGCACTTATGTTTGTTTTGTACAACGACTTTTGTTGGAGTTAAGTTTACCTTTTTGTTAAGAAGAATCTAAATACAGAAACTTTGACTTAAAGAAACCCTCGCCTGTCGTCTTAATTTGTGTACCAACGCCTCACATCACGATCCCATCCTCTCGAGACGTCACACAATGAAGATCAACTCAATAGGAACACTCTCTTTTTTTCTTCTTTTTTTTACTGTTTATATCTTTCATGCTTTTTATCTTTTTATCCTGTATTTTGTAAGGCGACTTTGGGTGACTTCAAAGGCGCCTCCAAATAAAATGTATTATTACACTAAACAATGGGAAACTTAGATGTAGACGTCCACACATTCCTGCAAAGTCCATGAGTCTCGAAGTCCAGAGGCTCAGGTCTGTTTCTCTGTCAAATCGTCAAGCGCTTGAGGGCTTTATGCATCCATCCCATGAGCAATTGACCTGTATAAATATTCACGTGCGTGTGTCGCCCATAAGCCCTCTGTAAAAACATAATATTGGGTTGAGTCTTCAAGCTCCATTTAAGGCTAATCAAATGCAAATTTTGAAAACGAGAACAAATTTGAGATAAAGAGAAGCTAATCCAAGAAATGGGCTCACTTGTCTGTTGGCACATGAACTGGATTCCTCATTGGAGGATTCTTGGAATGTGTCAAGACAACAACTTTGTTCTTGTTCAGCATTTCATGAGAAACAACCGTGTTGTGTGGAACATATTGGCAGCCAAATAGTGTCTATTTAGGATGGTTTGTGCGTCTGGAAGAACGATTAGAGGAAAGCCTCGAGCCTGCTTTTGAATGTGTAGCTGCGAGACATACAAACTGTGTAAATAGTTGTATTTACAATAAGCAGTAGCTGATGCACAGTCAAGAGTTAGAGATGCTGATGAACAACCAAAGAGCTCCAGGTTTTAATCTTGCAATAGACGCCACCTGCTCAGGAGAGACGTACTGCATGTGTGAATGGGCTTGTGCGTAATAGTCAGCATCTTTGTCTCCTTGTGATTCTACAGTTTTGCAGGGAAGAGTGTGTGTAATTATTGTAGGTGTGCTTACTTGTAGAATGTTAGAATACTTGTCATTGTCGCGAAAACAACAAAAAACAGTTTAGCAGCTCTTGCTGTAAAGACAAACATTGAAAACAACCATAGACACATTCACATCACAAGTAGACAGATGCATAAGTGGATGTGCCATTACATATTGTTCAGCCGTTAGTGCTAGTTTGTTTTTTATGGAATGCATATTCAGTTATTTGAATGTATTTTTTAGTGAGTGACATTCGTCTGCTGTTGAGTTTATTTATACATCCACAGGTTTAGCGGAGTTGTGAAATGTCAATCAATGAGTCCCCAGTCAATCACTCAGGCCGCCAGCTGCTGCTGCAGTCGGACAGAAAGCAGGTCAGGCCTGTCAGCATCACTTCACCTGGCACATCGCTGCACTTTGACGATACTGGCCTGTCGACAGCTTAGATACAGTTCAGCGTCATAATTGCATACGTACATTTCATATATAATTGAGATGAAGCTGAAGAGAAAATGAGAAACAGGCCTTCTCTTGGGAAGGAGAAGGGAAAGGTAGAGCCTTATTTCAGAACCTTCTGCAGCATTGCCAGTTTGTTTGGTCACAAATCATTCAGAGTTGACCCAACTTCCCCGGCTTGAAACATTTTAAAACTGGCCTCCTGTGTTTGATTTAATAACGTGTCTCAATATAAAAGGACTCCTGTGTTAACTTTAGTCCTGTACTAACTTTAGTCCTGTACTAACTTTAGTCTGTCTCAATATGACAGAGGACTCCTGTGTTAACTTTAGTCCGTCCCAGATGGATCATCTTGTTGATGGTACTATTGGCTCATTAAGAGTGACTCTGGACTCGATAGCTCCTCTAAAAAAGAGGAGTATTAAACAAGGAGACTAGCTCCATGGTATCACCCTCAGACCCGCATATTGAAGTTAGCATCGCGGACGCTTGAGCGCATATGGCGTTTCTTCTTTAGCATAGTGGCCAGGCTGGTTGAGTCATAGCTCTGATCCATCTATTCCTACAGAGCTTAGTAGTCATGATTTTATGAATTTTTTCAATGATACGATTCTGACTGTTAGAGGCAGGATTGATGTTCTCCTGGCCTCGACTATTGCTGGTCCATCCCCAGGTGTGGTGGACTTGGAGGCGGTTGTGGGCCGTGATGTGTTTTGGATAGATTTTCTCCCATTGGCCTCCACCAATTGTCTTCAATGGTTTCTACTTCTAGATTCTCTACCTGTCTCCTGGATCCTGTTCTGACGAAACTCCTTAAAGAAGTTTTGTCTTTAATTAGCACCTCTATTAGATATTATTAATGGGTCTTTACTAACGGGATATGTACCACAGTCTTTTAAAGTGGCTGTATTTAAACCTCTCCTTAGGAAGCCCACCCTCCATTTAGAGGTGTTGGCTAACAATGCTATGCCGATGATACTGCACTATATCTGCCAATTAAGTCAGATGAAATCCACGAGGTCGCTAAACTTCAAGCGTGTCTTAAAGACATAAAGATCTGGCTGACCTGTGACTTTCTGCTGCTGAACTCTGTTAAGCATTGCAGCAGCTGTAGCTCAGCGGGGTGAGTGGTCGTCCTGTCACCACAAGGTAGCCGGTAATCCCATCGTAGTTCACATGTCAAAGTGTCCCTGAGCAAGGCACCAAACCCCTGGGCACCCCCACAGGGCAGCCCACAGGTCTGTAGATGATACTGTGAACATGGCCCTCCACTTCATCCTCCAGCATCTGGATGCAGCAACTTTCAATAAAATGCTCTGTATTATTGAAAGTCTCGAGCTCATGTCTGATGGAAAACGTTGTATCTCTCAGTGAGTTACCATTACTTCTTCCTGGATCAGTGAGGGACTGATAATGAATGGGAGAAACATATTGGCTGCTTTGTTTCTGCCACACGTTGCAGACTTAATATTCCCTAATAGGGGTTAACTGGTCATGTTTTTCTTTGGCACCCTTTCTCCTGGACAGTATTGAATTAGAGTATGTTAGTTCCTTGTTTGCTTTCACCTGCATTCTTTCAGTTAGGATTTAAATTGACCATCACTGTTAATTCCAGCAGGAGCTTTACAAATATAGGAGAGAAACACATGTTGTTTGTGAAGAGCAGCCAGATGAAAGGTCCCACAGGTCATTGGAGAGGAGAGGAAACAAGTCTGGCAAATAAACACACACAAAAAGAGACCTCGCCACCTGAAATACTAATGAGAGCTATTGACTGTTGTTTGGACTCAGAGCTCTGATGACAAGGGAAAACATGGCTCACCATATTGAACAGATTAGTTCATTTTGTTTGTCTGATGCATGTCTGCGGATGTGTTTATTTTATTCATAAGGAAGATAAGATTGAACAGGAAGAGACTGCTTGTAATACAAAAAGGGATATGACAGGTGTGTGCGTGTCATTTCATTGTTGTCCATCCCATTCCTGTGTCGGCCTGATGATAGTAAAGCCTCTGCCAAATGTCAGCTGTAGTGAGCAGGATAAAAGATGAATGGATTATCACACACATGCTAGCCAGCAGGGAACATACTATTACTAGTTAACAACTCAAATAGCCTCATCAGTAGGAGGACATTGTGAAAACCAGGCTTGTCTTATGAAGCAGCTCATCCCAAGCTTGAGAAGAAGACGTGTGTCCTGATAGTGTAAGATGTGGCGCTCACATATTTCAGATAAAAACACCTCAGAGTTCACAAAGCACCTTTCTGAAGCAATCCAATTAATGTGTTTGTGTCTTGCAAGAGCAATCAATGCCTCAAGGGAAGCTGCCTGCAATCCATACATTAATGTATTCAAACATGTCTGCAGCTGGAGGCCTTGTATTAGAGTCTATTACAAGTTTGCAGACCATCCGCTTGCTGTTTGTCACAAGAGTTATGACAACATGAGCTGTTGACCTGATGAGGCACAAATGATGCTACAAACCACAAATGTTTGCCAAGTATGCACGGCTATTGATTAGTTGACAGTCATTTGCATTACAGTGACAGTATTGCAGCCAGAAAGGACAGGAAGCTGCTGACGCTGCCACGTATAGACGCCACACAGAACTCTACTAGCACACAGATAGCATGATGCCAGTCCGGTTACTGGGGAGCTCTTGATAACTGCAACAAGGTGCTGGCAGAACGCTTCAATCCTGATGAGAGGATGGCCGAGTTGTCAATATGTCTGCCCGTTGACTCCACAGGAAGTGGAAGGGCAGAAGTAATGTTTCAGTGTACAACTCTGACATGTTTGTGGCTGGTTGTGTTTGGACTTCTGTCAGGTTCCTGTGTCTCTGCTGTGGAAACACAAGAACGCTAGAAAAGCAAAATGTGCATTTGTGTGTGTTTTTGTTAGCCTGGGATGGCCCAATGGATCTACTTTTAACCACACTAAAACGCAAATTTTGTGTTGACATTATCTTAGCATTTACTATCCGGCTCATATATCTACTTTATATAAAAGCTCTCATCTGGAGTCCACAACGCAGTCACAGATGGTCTGGTTGTTCAATCTGATCACAAATTCTTTTCAATATGTAAAAATCTACCATTGTGTTCTCTGGTGCGCCTCCTAGTGGTGCATACAGTCAGGTCACAGTTCCACACAGCCGACCTGCTGATTACATGTTGTTCAAGCATCAAACTGTTCTGAAATAAGCACAGGACCCCCTGTGCTTATACGCAAAACAAACATGTTTTGATAAATTATTGTAAAAGGTATTTCTGCACATCAACCTCCATGTTGGACACAATAATGACAACAGTTCACACCATTTTTTTTTTCCAGTTCTAGCAGCCTACTGGTAAATGTGTGGCTGTGATTATGGCATTTTCCATACAACAGTAACATAATAATTGAATGGAACCCAGATTTTAGTGTAAATATTTTTGTAAGACCGTTGCCTCCGCTTCGGGATCAAAAGTTACTTTGGGCTACTGTACAAGGAGCAGCAGTGCATTCTGGTCTGTTCATGTGCTGCCTGATGCCGAGTCACCAGAATCAGATCAAAGCCTCCTTCCTGCCACATCGGCTCCTTTACGCTGTGAGGTGCTTTACAAAGACATCTATGGGTTTTTTCAAAGAAACACATTTTTGTTGATACTCATGCTGATCATATGCAAAAGTGCATTACATCAGCAAGAACGCATGACGACAAATACAAAGGAATGATAATTGTATCCTGGAGCAATAATACATACAAACATCAGCTAATAGAGTGTGATATCAGTTTGACCGCTCTCAGGTTCACCACACTCTCCATAGACTGCAACATTCAATTCAGTTTACAACTCCCCAAATAAAGACAGTAAAACCCTTTCACAGGGAAACAGGAAGAACCTTCATAGAGCAACAGAGGAGGATCCTCTCCAGGATGGACAGAAGCAACAGATGTCATGTGACCAGAATGAACAACGTAACAGAATTACAGCTCATGACATGAAGATGACAGACACTATTCTTATAATGAGTAGTACACACATGGACCACGATCCAGATAGCCACAGTCATCATAGCATGCAGGACCAGGTCCAGACAGCCATGATCCATGGAAACTTGAGGCGAGGAAGCACAGAGGCTCACAAAGGAGTAGAGTCAGTAATGTGCATTGAACGACAATAATTTATACAGAAGGAAAGGAGATGAGAGAAGGAGGACGAGCAGAGGAGGAGCTCAGTGTATCCTAAGATGCCCTCAGCAGTCTAGGCCTATAGCAGCATATCTAAAGGGAGGGGGGGAAGCCTTCTGACTGACTCACGGGGTGGATACCCTCATGAATCTAGAGGAGAATTGTCTGACCCAACCTCTGAAAGAAAGCTTCCTGGATCAAAGATCGGGGTCAACTGTAAGCGCTGTCAAAGAGGAAAGTCTTAAGTCTAGTCTTAAATAAGGTGACCGTGTCTGCTCCCCGGACTGAAAGTGGAAGCTTATTCCACAGAAGAGGAGCTTGATAACTGAAGGCTCGAGCCCCCAACCTATTTTTTAAGACTCTGGGAACCACAAGTAACCCTGCATTCAATGAACGTAACTCTCTAGTGGGGTAGTATGGCACTATAAGCTCTTTAAGATATAATGGTGCATTACCAGTTAAGGCATTATAGGTGAGGAGCAGGATTTTAAATATAATTCTAAATCTTACAGGAAGCCAGTGCAGAGCAGCTAATACAGGAGTAATGTGATCTGTTTCTAGTCCTCGTTAGTACACGAGCTGCAGCATTTTGTATCAACTGGAGAGTCCTAAGGGCCGTACCAGAGCAGCCTGATGAGTTACAGTAATCTAGTCTTGAAGTAACAAATGCAAGGATTAACGTTTCTGCATCATTTTGAGAAAGGATATACGTGATTTTTTTTTAAATATTACCTAGGTAAAAAAAGGCAATTCTTGAAATATGTTTTAAGTGTGGACTAAAGGACAAGTCCTGATCAAAGATAACTCGATGCTGGATGGCATCCAGAGAAACTACATCATTAGATAATTGATTTCTGAAGTGCTCTGGACCGAGTAAAATAACTTCGGTCTTATCAGAGTTCAGCAGCAGAAAGTTACAGGTCATCCAGATCTTTATGTCTCTAAGACACGCCTGAAGTTTGGCGACCTGGTGGATTTCATCTGGCTTAATCCACAGATATAATTGAGTATCATCGGCATAGCAGTGAAAATTCATTAAATGTTTTATAATAATATTCCGTAAGGGAAGCATATATAAGGTAAATAAAATTGGACCAAGTACAGAACCTTGAGGAACCCCATAACGGACGGAAGTGGTCATTGAGGCTTATATATTTACATCAACTGAGATTGAGCTGATGAATAAGACTTAAACCAGCTTAATGCTGTACCTCTAACACCAATCAACTGGCCTAATCTCTGAACAGAGACAAGTCCCCTATGTGATGCAACTAAAAGGTCATTAGTAATTGTCACTAGTGCCAAGTGTTATGTTGTATGGTACTTTCTAAATCTTGACATGAACATGCACCTCAAAAACACAACCATGGCCTAAATGACTGTGTTTTGTCTCGCTCTGGCAGTCAGTGCGTGTGTTTGTGTGCGTGTGGTTATAGCCAGATGCCGCTGTAAGAATTGACAAGCACATACCAACCCCAGAGACACACACACACACACACACACACACACACACGGGAAGACGTGGGTGAGACTGAGGGGAATGAAGAAGGAAATAAAGACAGCGGTAGAAAGAGGTTTGTAGGAGAAGCTGACAGCTGTCTCGTACACACACAACTCCAAGCCGTCTCAAAGGAAAGTGCAAATCATGAACGATTTCCTCACCCTCCCAAAGGGAAAGCATTCCACGGCATAATAAAGGAGTGGAGAAGAGACGCCAATAACATTTTTTGAATAGAAATTTGATTGCTTCAGGATGCACTTGGTGTATCGATCCCTCACGCACACAAACACTCGTGTGGATACACTTTGAAGGTCTTTCAACATTTGAGAGGATACTCTGTAAGAAAGAGGTGGAGTCTATATTTACATGAACAGTAGAAGACGTGGATATGGACACAGCTTGATTAGTGTGTTTGATCTCCGTGCAAACACACACACTTCCAGAGCGCTGCCATGCTGAGAGCGATCAGTGGCCATGTCACGATGTGACTGATGGAAGCTAAGGGTGCCAGTAGGCCAACGAGAGGGCATTGATTGTTCTGAGCCAATGGGCACAAATGTTTCCATGGAGCTATTTACAAGATGTTTATAGTGATGACAAACAACACACAAATGAAATAAGAGTAAAAGCAGACATGATTGTCTCCTTTCATTCAATCCTCTAATTTTAACTCATACAAGTTACACATTACCTCAAACTAGACAGGAAACAACTCAAACTAAAATACTATAATATGTAACATAACTGTCAGACTAGGACAAACAAGGAAAACACGGACACAAAACCTCCTCCACATTGAACCCACTACAACAACTATGCGTCAGTGAATACTGTGCACTAAGGTGCTCTGGGAAGTTGCAACCCCTCGTTCTATTTTGAGCTCATACAAGTTTGAATATCACCCCATAGAAACATTTGCATGTGGTCAGCATGAGCGTCCATCATTTCTGTCACATTTATGTAATGTGCTGTAATTCTGTAAGGTTACGGATTAAACAGAGCGTTTATTCCTGTCCAGGTTTAGTACACAAGTAATACATCTGGGGAGGCAAAGTTATCAGAATCGGTGAGCAAACTCACAAGAGAACATTTCATTTCTAAACGGTTCTCCCCAGGCAGTGGCACTGAGAATCCAACCATAATTAACAACTAGACATGAAAATCCCTCACCTTTCGGCAAAATTCGCTGTTTTGAAACCAAAATAGGTGACCTACGTGAATCATGTAGATTCAATGAGTTTTTTTGGGGGGTGGGAGGGGGGGGTTTATATTCAGTGAACTGCGAACAGATGCACATGCCAGAAGGGTGCGCCAGTGCATGGTAATATAATATTTGATGGTATATCTAAGTTAAGTTACCCAGGAGCTCTCTTGACACAGACTTAGCTAACGTTAGCTAAAGCTTGATGAATTGAGTCATTGAACACAGCAGGAGAGAACGCAACGTTAGCCAGCTAGGAAAGGCTACGGTGGAAAGTTATTAGGTAACGCTGCCGTTAACTCGCCCGAGACGGGTGGCATGGGGCCGCGCCGCACAGACATTGACGTTTTAAATAAATTAATATCTTCGCGATAAATCGTCACAGAGATATGGTTTTAAATCTGGCGGAATCATTAGACGTTACACTTCCTTGTCCTATTCTTGCGTCATAGTAGGTGATTCACACATCGAGATATCAATATTCTACACACAGCTGTGTTATATTATACACACACAGCTTCACTGTGAGAGAGAGAGAGAGGAGCAGGCAGTTACCTTGGGCCGAGCCGAAGCTATACTAAAGAGCACCGCACAGCTTCACAGCCTGAAGGATACCATACCTGCGATAAAGAGGACAACGCCAATAAAAGAGATCCATTGAAAAAAAGGTAAGTGTATTTACTGAACTTTGCAATAGCATATTTACATAGTAACGGAAACTGTAAGCCAGCTAGAGCTGCTGCTAACACGGAGCTAGTGATAGCAAGCTAACACGACGTAGAGGGTCTCTATGAGACTGAACAGTCTGTAATTAAATATTGTCACGATCCCCGTTAACTTTCCTGATGTTAACTGAGTCGACTAGTTCTGTTAAATCTCTGTTATGGGTTTGAAAGACTGAGAGTATCGTGGTTCGATTAGCGATAGCTAACCCAAATTAGCGATAGCTAACCCAAATTAGCGCAGCGAGCTAACGTGTTTTAGATGGCTTCAGGTTCTCTATGAGACGGAACAGTGCATAATAAAATATCGCCACGATCCCCGTTAACTTTCTTGAAGTGAACCGAGTACGACTAGCAGGGTTGGATCTCAGTTGTGTGTATGTAAGACTGTAACTTTGTTTATGTTAGCTTCTATTTGGACGCAAGCAGAAGCTTTTTTTAGCTTGTGACCTGACCATAGATGGCTTTCTGTTAGCTTAGCATTTGTTACGTGTTGGTGTGTAATCGTTACTCTCTTTCAGTGATCTTACATTAACTATTAGTGATGTATTTTACAGAGAGGATTCTCAGCTGCCAGGGTCCAGAGGACAACATACAGCATCGCTGCAGCAGCTCCAGTCCGTCTCTGCAGATCACCAGCAGGCCGCAAAGCCAGCCACGGCTCATCCCGGACATACAATAATAAAATTGGTTTCAGACATTTATTTACATGTGTCTACCATTTTATTTATATATCCCACTGCTTTTGTCAACCTAAGACCTTTTGGTGAAACAATTCCAGCACCTAAACAGTTGAACCACATGAGTAAAGGTATGTTTTCACAAAGATATGAAGAATTTCCAAAATAGTATATGTATTTTTCAGCTTTAGGGCCACAATATCACTTTACACTTGTGCCTTAGGACAATGGTGCCTCATTATATAGAGAGCTGAGACTGTTCCCCAATTTTAGATGTAAAACACATGGGTATGTATCATATGCAAGTGACTTTAAAAAGTGAATTTAAGAAATTATATACAATCGAGAAAATGACCTGAGACTTCTGTGAGTTAATGAGGAGGTAGATTCTGAGGTGAGGGGACTGAGGGGCCGATCACACAGGACGAGACTTTTTAAAGCTCAGCCGCTTAAAAAACTCCTTGACAAAAACGCACCGGGCGTTTTTTAATTTTTTTTTAAAGATAGAACGGTGAATACCTACCCGTGAGTTGTGTCTGGATGACGAGAGCTTTCAGTTGTACTTTCAGCTGAGCAGGAGTCAGCTGGAGCGTCTTCTGAGCAGCAGAGTCCTGTTTCCATCTAGAATATTAAAGCTCTTTACATGCGTCACTTTCACACGTTCATGTACTCTGTGCATTTTACTTCCTTACTTTTATTCTTTTTTTTTGCTTTTTACTCCCTGCAGAATCAACTGCAAATATGCAATACTCCCAATTAAATATCAGAAGCATGTGTTTATATTAGACAAGTTTCCATTGTTGTGGTTGAATTGTTGTTAGCCAGTGCTACTGCATGTCATACTGCTAAAATCTCACGTTTCCATGGCTGCCCTCTGATGGACTGACGGCTGTCCTGTAGTCATTGAAGAAGCGTGCTGCTGGAAAGGAGTCAACATTTGGATTGAAGATCATCGATTTAATACATTTTAGATTACGTGGAAGCAATCAATATTTAGTCATTATTCCCTGGCACATATTCTTAGAACAGCTGGACTGAGTGTGTCACTGGAAAATCCAACATGACATCGACAAGTAGTGTGTATGAAAGATCCAGATTGTCACTGCATTAACTCGACATCATCATTGACTGATGGCAGCGACCATCGTGCACCACTGTGCACCATCATACACCATCATACATTGTGCACCATCATACACCATCATACAACATCATGCACCATCATACATCGTACAACATCATACACCATCATGCACCATCATATATCATGCACCATCATATACCATTGTTCACCATCATACATTGTGCACCATCATACACCATAATGCACCATCATACATCGTGCACAATCAAATACCATCGTGCACCATCATGCACATTCATACATCGTGCACAACCATGATAAACCTAATTCACTTATTAAACAACAAGCTTAAGGAAAAGGAAGAACCTCATTAGTCGTTAGAACAATAGCTGATGGCTTCCAAGACATCATACACCATCATGCACCATCGTGCACCTTTTATACATCGTGCGCCATCATATAACATCATGCACCATCATACACTTTCATACATCGTGCACAATCATGCACCTTCATACATTGTGCACCTTCATACATCGTGCACCATCGTGCACCTTTATACTCATTGGTCGTCAGAACAATAGCTGATGGCTTCCAAGATGGTTATTGATGACAATAAAGCACAAGTCTTGACATTGGTAAGTTGTTATTGTATTATAGAACACAACAACCCCCTTTCACTAGTTGTTATGATTAAAATATTGATTAATGAGGCTTTAAAGAAGTTGCATGATAGGTCATAAAACAAGTGAAGTTGATATGATTCCACCTGTGCTCACGTTTTCTTTGCACTCGTTAGTGTGTGCTTACATATTTACTGTACATATGAGGAATATGTGACCGTATGTCTGTGTAGGTCAGCAGATAAGTAATGAGTAAGTTGTATTCAAATGGTGAATTTTCCTCAGAACTTTTCCATTATTTTGTATTTATTGTGTGATTGCCGGGATAATAAACAAGGAACCATCAAATGAAAAAGAGAAGAAAAGACCGGAGAGGAGGATGATGCTGACCCTTACACCACAGATAGAAACTCATTTGTCTCACTTTCTGAAAATCACATTACATTAATCACACATTCAGCCAATCAAAACAGATGACTCAGACCCTCAATCAGCACACGAGCTGTTATGGCATTGACATGATTGATCATCCTACTTATTAACAGGAAATTGACAGCATCCTTCATGGGATGTCTTAATGTGTCGTTGGGCCACTGGAAGGACCTCAAGGTCCCAACTGGGATTTAGAGTTGAAAGTAAGGCAGTGATGACTTTGCTTCATGGATTGTGTAGTTCATAATGCCATGTGTTGTTCAAAAAGAGGACATGCACCTTCTGAGCAATACTCTGTATACATTCAGTATTTGGATGATGACACAATGTTTCTAATTTTCTTCTTTACACGACTGCAATGGATGCCAAATAAAGTATCAATATGTGGTTGAAGTGTAGACTTTCAGTTTAATTTAATGAATGTGACACAAATATGGCAATAACTGTTTAGGAATAACAGCCATGTTTACAGAATCCCCCACATGTCGAGAGGATCAAAAGTACTTGGACAGTTGTCTTATGGACGGTTTGATGCTCATGACAAGTCTGCAAATATCAAGTCTTTACTTACAAACAAGCAGACCCGACCTCCATTTCCATTGTGATCGTGGCTGGGATATGGACGAGCTCCATGTCTGCTCCTTGAATGGAAGTATCAAGCCAAGCCTGTGACTCTGCATCCAGCAGCTGTAGAGATAACTGTGAGCATGTACAGGAATTCCTCTCCAACATCAGCATATCTCTAGATGGCATTAATGTTTGGATCGCACGACTGATTTATTGCATGTTAAGGGATGCAATGTGCACATACAAAAAAGTTTGGAGTCATTAGTCCATATAATTTCATGTTATGACTATTTAAAAATAGGACACGCCCCTAAGAGGTTAATTGGTCTGAATTTTCTCAACGCAATGAGATATTCAAAAAATCTCAACGCAGTCTTTAAGGTACAAGTCCATTCATGTTTTGCAGATAGTTTGGTATGAATCAGACCAAGCGTTCAGGGTAAAATTGCAAAAACGTGTTTTTCACAAAATTCAAAATGGCGGAAGATTTTGGTAGGTGGACTTTATGGGTCTGAGAGGCTTTTTTGTAGAGCAGGTGGAGCTGAACATGTGTGAATTTTTTCAAGTCAATCGGACAATCTGGGCGAGGGGCGTCGCCAGTCCAATTTCTAGGGGGCGGTAGAGAGACATTTTTTGGTTGGTTTTTTTTACGCCTATATCAGACGCCGATTTTCACCAGACCTGACAAGCGGTCCAAATTTGGTTAGTTTCGGAGTATGACAAGTCTCCCAAAAAGCAGTCCAAAAGCTTGACGGAATAATAATAAGAAACAGAGGAATTACAATAGGGTCCTCGCAGGACTGACTCAGTCGCTCAGACCCTAATGAAAAATACACATCAGCGTTGATAAAGGTAATGTAATGAGCAGACCTTTACCCCTGAAATACTGGCATTGGAGGTCAGTGTGCAGAAATCATGTCTCCACAGGATGAGCCGTTCATCACAATATGAGTACCAACAAGTATAAGATAAAATAGTCCTTTATTAGTCCTTCCGTGGGGAAATTACGGGATTACAGCAGCCTTCATTCACAGAAATTTAAAGTACAGATAAGTAAGTAATATAAATAAACAGTAGAACAGTAATAAAAACACAATTCAACAAAATTAAACAGTAAGAAACAAAAATATGAAATATACAGATGGAATAAAAATAAATAGTAAAAAAAGTGTATAAAGTGGAAAAGTATAAAAAAAAGTATAAAAGTATTGCATCAGGTGGGGTTAAAGTGTTCACAGTGTGGTTTTGTGGCCTGCTTGGGGCTCAGCTGGTTGTGCAGCCTGACAGCAACGGGGAGGAAGGCCTTGCTGTATCTCTCCCTAAAGGCTGAATTATACTTCTGCAACTACAACTCCGGCTGGCCATGCAGTCGGATCTATGGACTCGTTTTGGTTTATAGTTCCCGTGCGTTTTCCGTACGCCAGAACAGTAGGTGGCGCAACGACCGTTTAGAGTCGACCTGCACGCCAACGTTCACCGATATCTCCCTCCTGGAATTCACCGCCACCTGCGTGTCCTGATACTCCGTCAGACGGGTTTTATAATTCCTCATATTTGTGGACCTCTTCAGCCAAACGTTCTTTCCATTGTTTGTGTTTCTGCTGTGGCTTTTAAAAACAGAGGTATTATGCTATGAAACCGGAAATGTGAGACTCAGAAAGGACGTGGTTAGCAGACCAATCACAGCCTTGTGGGCTTGCGTTGCTCTGACGGATAGTCAGAAATTTGGGGTGACGGACGCAAGCACGCAAAATGGCCGATTTGACCACGCAAGGTCAGCCATGCGTGTCTTGCGTGCTTGCGTCTCTGTGTAAAACCCGAGTATAAATCAGCCTTAAGACACCGGGGATGAATCAGCCGCTGGCTGAAGGAGCTGTGCAGCGCGGCCAAAGTGTCCTGCATGGGGTGGGAGGCGTGGTTCATGAGGGCTGATAGCTTAGCATCATCCTCCTGTCCCCCACCACCTACACTGTCTCCAGAGGATGCCCCAGCATGCTGCTGGCCTTCCTCACCAGTTTGTCCAGTCTCCTCCTTTCAGCTGCTGAGGTGCTGCTGCTCCAGAAGACCACTCCGTAGAAGATGGCTGATGCCACCACAGAGTCACAGAAGGTCTTCAGGAGAGCTCCCTGCACCCCAAAATACCTCAGTCTCCTCAGCAGGAAGAGTGTGCTCTGTCCTTTTTTGTAAAGTGCGTGTGCATGGTCCGACCAGTCCAGTTTATTGTTCAAGTGAACACCCAGGTACTTATAAGACTTCACAATTGTTCATTGGTAGTGGAGGAGGGCGTTTACTCCAACAGAAGTCCACCACCAGCTCCTTGGTCCTGATGGAGTTTCTCTGTATTCTCTGTCATCATCGGCGGAGATGAGGCCGACGATTGCAGAGTCATCAGAAAACTTTTGCAGGTGGCAGTTGGCAGAGTTGTGGTTGAAGTCCGAGGTGTAAATGGTGAAGGGGAATGGAGCCAAAACGGTTCCCAGTGGGGCTCCTGTGCTGCAGGACTGACTCACACATCCGTATCCGCACATACTTTGGACGGTTGGTGAGGTAGTCTTGCGGGCTGTGAATGGCTCGCGTAGGTTTGACGGAGAGTCAGTTCACCTTGCACTTTTGGACTGAGTTTTGCAGGCTACTGGGGGCCACGGTCAGCCTGTCATCAGGATTCCATCCGCAATCGAATGGACAGGCGGAACGTATGAACCAAGAGATAGAGACCGCGTTACGATGTCTCTCATCCCGTAACCCGCAAACTTGGTCCACACAACTCCTGTGGGTTGAGTATGCTCACAACACCCTTCCAAGTTCAGCCACTGGGCTCTCCCCTTTCCAGTGTGCCCGTGGATACCAGCCTCCACTCTTCCCGGCGCATGAACCACAATCCAGTGTACCTTCTGTCCAGCGGTGCCGACGCATTTGGAGGCAGGCCCGCTCCACGCTAGTGCGCACCGCCGAACGCTACCAACGGTCAGCCAATGAACGTTGTGTCCCCGCGCCTCAGTACGCTCCAGGACAACGGGTCTGGCTGTCGACTCGGGACCTTCCCCTCCGAGTTGAGTCCAAGAAGTTGGCTCCCCGTTATGTGGGTCCGTTCCCTGTTTCACGGGTCATTAACCCTGCAGTCATCCGGCTGCGTCTACCAGCGGCCATGCGAGCCCATCCCGCCTTCCACGTCTCCCCCCGCCACCTCCTGACTCATCGACGGGGGCCCTGTCTACACAGTCCGTCGCCTGCTCAAGTCTCGGCGATGGGGTAGGGGACTACAATACCTTGTTGATTGGTAGGGGTATGGTCCGGAGAAGCGCCAATGGGTCCCTTCCCGCAACATCATGGATCCTTCCTTAATCACGGCCTTCCACAGGGCTCATCCAGAACCAGCCAAGGGGGACGTCGGGAGCCGTCCCTAGGCAGGCAACGTCCCTCTAGGCAGGCAAGAACTTTGCCTGCCATCTGTCTCTGAGTTGTTGCTTTTGAACTCAATTGTCTACTGTGTCTCACAGAAATTGCAATCAGCAGTGTTTAAAAGCACGAGGCTGAAATCTATTCCGTTTTGAATGTGTGGTTAACAGTTTTGACAGCAGTTTGTTAGCATTTGAACAAAGTGCTGTAAATCCACAGTGTTGTGCAGGTTGTGGTTAAAGTCATGGGATAAGTGTGTAGAGTTTTGAAAACTGTTCAAGCAATGAAAAACGAACTTGAGTTTGGTCCAGATGAACTGCTGCTGTGCAGACTGGAGTTAGAGTTTTGCACATCTGACTCCAGTTGTGCCCACTGTCGTTTAGCAATCGGAAAAATCTGTAAGAACGGTACTAATATGAGAAAAATAATAGTAACAAAATAGATATAAGAGAAGGCTCAGTAGTGAGCAGGAGCTACTGTAAAAGGAAGCCACTCGTGCCGGAAGTAAGACCCTGGGAAGAGCTTTTACTTTACCCTGCATGCATTCTGACAAACACTGTGTGTGTGTGTGTGAGTGTAGCAACATTGTTAACAGGATCCCTAATGTAGCAAAGGACACATTCTATTCCACACACACGCTGCAGATGCAACCCTTGCAGTTTCCTTTGGGGCGGTTCAGCCGCTGTCAGCTCTTTGGCTATGCCTTCTGGTTTCTTCTCACTCTGGTGTCCCTCCCTTGTTCTGTTTCTGTGTCATAGAAACCTCTCTCTTTCTCTCATCCAGCAGAAAAAGGCTGCTGTCAGTGTTGATGTCTTCCTGAGTGAACAAGAAAGAACAACAATAGAGTCCTCTCTTCAGCGCGGATTACATCTCTGTGTTATTGAGCAGAGCTTGGCTATTTTACCACTGAGAGCTGAAATGAGTCCTTCACAAAACGGTTTCTGCATGTCAGGGATAACTTTAGAGGAGGTATTTTTGTCACACTTTGGATCAAAATAGCCACTTAGCTTTATTTCAACAATGACATCGCCTCATCCTGATGTTTAAGACGAGTGGAAGGTGTGGATCACCTCTGTCTTGTTCTGGTTGGATGTTCTGCTGACAGATCAGATTTGTTTCCAATATATATAAAAATAATATATATATATATATATATATATATATATATATATATATATATATATATATACACATATATATATATATATGTATATGTATATATATACCCTAACCCTAACCCTACTAACCCTAACCCTAACCCTAGCTCTATGGCATGCATAACAATCCTAGTAGCATCCAGTGAAAGACAGTTTCTAATATGTTTAAAATTAGCCAGATTATAGCTTATAGGTTTGACCATTCTCTTAACATGTTGTTTGCAATTCAAATTTTGGTCCAGTGTCATGCCAAGATATTTAAAATCAGTAACAATATCAATCCTTTCACCTTTGATCAGAATATCAACATCAGGAGGTTGTTTCATGGTTTTAGAGAAACACATCTCTTCTGTCTTGTTGACATTTAGGCTCAGACATGACTGATGAAGCCAGTGTGAGGTCCTTTCCAATGCAATTGTTAGTTTGACAGCTGCCAACTCAGGAGTTTTAGCGTGTGTGTAAACAACAGTGTCATCTGCATACATTTGTATTTCTACATTATGACACTGTTCATGGAGATCATTAACATACAGACTAAATAATAAGGGACCCAACACTAACCCTTGTGGAACACCCATTTTACATTGCAGGTTTCTGGACAGTGCACCACCAACTTTAACACATTGCATCCTGTTTGATAGATATGAAGATATCCATGCCAGTGCTTCAGATGAAAAGTTCAATTTTGAGAGTTTCGATAGTAGAACATCATGATTGACCGTATCAAAAGCTTTACTTAGATCTAAAAACACAGCACCGACCACTCCTCCTTTGTCGAGGCTTGATCTGATTTTCTCTATTAAGTGCAAGGTTGCAGTTTCTGTGGAATGATTAGTTCTAAATCCAAACTACATACGATGTAGTCCAAAAGTGCTTGTGTTAAGAAATGTTGTCAGTTGTTGAATGACGACTTTCTCTGCAACCTTTGACAGCACTGGCAATATGCTTATCGGCCTATAATTACTGGCTTCAAGTCGGTCTCCAGATTTAAAAACAGGTGTAACAATGGCACATTTCCAGTCATCAGGGAACGAGCTGTGCTTAATGGACAAATGAATTAAATGAGCAATGGGAGGAGTTAAAGTATCTTTGTGAGATTTCACAAACATGGTGTCAAATTGAAAAGCATCTCTGCATTTGGAGCTTTTTAGAGAGCTTATGATTTTGTGAATTTGTGCCTCGTTGGTTGGTACCAGCTGGAACATCTGACCTGCAGCATCTGTTGGAACAATTTCCAATTTCCCTTTTGTAAAGGATTTTCCCAGCTCATTTACAGACTCCAGGAAAAAAGTGTTCAAAACAGAAGCAACAGCAAGCTGATCATTAATCAACTCTCCCTGTACTTTAAGTTTAAGATCTTCTGAGAGACGTGTCTCCCTTCTTGTAAGATCGTCTATGTTCTTCCAGATCAGTTTGCTGTTGCCTTTTGCCTCAATCAGAATATCGAGATAGAAATTGGATTTAGCGAATCTTAGCTCATCCAGGCTGTTGGAGAAAATCATCATATAACATAGCTTGGAAACATTACATTTGGAAACATAAGAAAACGTAACATGTAACTTGTTAAATTGAACACATCTGGTTTTGTAACCAATAGTTTCTAAAAGTTAGAAAGTTGACAATGACACTGTCATGAAACTTGGGGTGAGTAAACACATTTTCTGTACACGAATTGTGTGTTTAGTCAAAGGTGATTGTGACCCTGACCACAGGTCACACCCAAAGAACATACCATATTTGGAAAGCCTGATGAGCTTTGTTTGTGTTTTAACCTATTGATCTGATCGATGGAAAGGGATCTGGGAGGGCTGAACTACACTATAAAGCCCATGCTGAAAGTCTTGTTGTCTGTGCCTGTTGAGGTCATTAAACATTTCCCGCTGGGTTGCAACTTCAAATCAACGTCTCTCCTCGTCATTTTCGCCACAATAAGGAGAGCCCGTAAGATAGCCGCGTTTATAACTCCGGCTGGTCTCTACTCGTCCACTGTCATGCCATTTGGACTTCGGAACGCGCTGGCTACTTTCCAGCGCCTTATGAATCGCGTTATCTGGGGCTTGCAGGGCTGTGCAGTTTACTTGGATGACACGGTGGTTTATTCGGACACATGGGAAATTCATTTGGCGCGTATCTGGGAACTGAGCAGTATGCAGTTTCGAACACCAAAAAAGAGCTGATGCGTTTTCTGGGTCTCGTGGGCTACTACCGAAGCTTCTGTAGAAGCATTTCGATGGTGGTGGCCCAGCTTACTGATTTGTTGAAGGTTAGGGCAAAGTTTGTTTGGTCACCGGGCTGTCAGAAGGCATTCGAACAGGTGAAGGCGCTCCTCTGCTCCTCACCAGTTCTGGCTGCTCCGCGGTTCGACAGACTGTTCAAGCTATTTGTCAATGCCAGCGAGGTAGGGGCAGGGTCCGTCCTCATACAGGCAGACGACCAGGGTAGGGACCGGCCTGTGGGCTTCTTCTCCAAGATGTTTAATTCCTGCCAGCGGAATTACTCTGTTGTGGAGGAGGCGCTGGCGCTAATCATGACACTAAAACCCTTTGATGTGTATGCGGGAGGCAGTGGTACACCATTGGTCGTTTTCACTGACCACAACCCACTCACCTTCCTGAAGTTGCTGCAGTGTTCCAACCAGAGGTTGTTTAGGTTATTGCTGTTCTTGCAGTCCTACTGTTTGGACATCCGATATTTGAAGGGGACAGAGAACGTGGTCGCAGACGCGCTGTCCAGGGCTTCCCATGGCTCCCCAGGGAGAATGAGCTAGGTTGATTCCTTGATGTTTGGAATGCTGGGAAACCTCAGGGCCCGGCTCCTATGTGGGGGGGAGGAGCCCGGGGCGCATAAGGCTCTGCCCCGGTGACGGCTCTCGCTCTCTCTCCGTGGCGATGGCTGGCCTGTCAGCTGACAGCGATCATTTGTTTGTCTGCATTTCTGGATGTGTTGGGGCTTCGCCAGCCACCTTAGTTCATCAATAAACCCTCTCCTTGGTTGAAACGCTGCGTCCAACCAAACAGCTTAGGTCTAAATATTGATCGCGAGGAACAGTACAAGCCCCCTAAGGCTCTGCCTTAGGGGGCTTGTACTGTTCCTCGCGATCTTTATTCACACTCATGGTTTCCACACCCAGCATGCAACATTACTGATCGTGATCTGTATTCACACTCACGGTTTGTATGTTTCTTGCAGGTTTTCAGAGCTTTTTGGCCATTTCAGGACATTCTGACTTAATTTTAATGTAGAACACCAGCACTCCAGCAAACTTGAAACTTACATTTAGGTTTCATTTTTGGAGCAACGTTCTTATGTAGCATCTTCACACGTGTCAAGAGTAAGACGCTCAGACGCACAGACGGATATATCCGGTCATTTTTCAAAATAAAACCGGCCTTTTTTCCCCATTTTGAGCGTGATTCAACAGCATGGCAGCAACATGTAAATCCTTTAAAGGAGTATACTGATATTGTTTTTTACTCCTATATGACTATTATGCACCTGGGCCGCAGAGTTAGTTTAGGTTCTGTTACTTATCTTATTGTTTTGTTAAGCACCTTCAACACCCCTACACACACACAATCCCACACCCAGCATGCAACACTACTGTCTCCATACTATCTCAGGTTCAAACTGCAGCATCTTTTCATTAAATACATTGAAGATGTTGAGAAAGTTCCTCCATTTGGGTGGCGGCTTGTGATTATGGGTGGTGGTGGGTCTCTGAGCCAGACCAGCTGACACCCACTGCTTTGGAGAATTTACGTTTTGGTGCCATGCTGTTGAATCACTCTCTAGTCTAAAGTCTGGAGCAGCAGAGTTGTGCACTAGCAACAGAGTGCATGTGAGCAGCAGAGACGTGCACTCGCAGCATATATATATATATATATATATATATATATATATATATATATATATATATATATATATATATGTTAAATGTAATTTAATGCAACGTATGTGGTTACTAAAGAAAAGTTTGCACCTTCAAATGCGGGGGGGGGGGGGGGGGGGGGCACCATGAAGGAGTTACGCTTCGGACACCAAAATGGCTTTGTGCCATTACACTTCAAATAATTACGCAAACAGCCGTTAGTGGCAACACGCTCTGTCTACTGCAGTCACACGTCAACATGCTCGCTGGTGACAAAGGTTTGTAATAATGACATTTTCTTTCATGGCAATCAAAGCTGACATAATGAGTGCTGAAGGAAGTACGAGTACCTCCCCAGAAATATAAGTACACTTCAAGAAATGTGACTGGTCTGATTGGTGGAATCACAATTCCTCCAACATTTTTCCAGCTGCTCTTTGGTCTCCGTAACCATGGACCAAATATCGTTTCAGGTTCGCAGTACTTTGGGTAAAAATAGCGTTACACTTCTATTAGCTCCAATTCAAAATGATCCAGTGAGTGTTAGTTGCCATTGTTTGAAGAACACTAAAGGCAACACTGCTGACTCTCCGTACAGTCTTTATAGATCCATACATATGAAATCTGAACAGGAAAGACATCCCATCCTGGTGATGGCTCTTCGAACCAAGAAATGCAAAAATGATTTGTGAAACACATTTTTTCTAGACATGCTGTAAATGATTAACCCATTAGGACCTTTAAATATTGATGGATAGATTTACTACCACGTAGGGAAACAAAGCATGAGACCACATGAACCTTGGACATCACTGATGTTGGATAGAACACACACTCTGACAGTAATTGGTGACAAAGCCCCCGTACATCTCATTAACAAAGCGGTTCCTTCTTTCACATCCCAAAGGAGTAAATGAGAAATGTGTGAAGTGAGCTTCATTTCTCCCTCGAGGTCTCAGTTGACGGGGCTTTAAATAGACGGCTGGGATTACACAGCAGAGAGACAGCAGTACTTCAAGTGGAATCATGCTGTCCTGTAGAACTGCGGGTACTGTCAACATGGACTCCTCTGTGAGTGCTCAGTCTCTCAACTCTGAGCACTTCATGTAGAAAAAGAAACACTGAATTTCAATCATCTACGTCTGTCCAATCCCCACCAGCGCCTTCTCTTTCACGCTTGTGTCTCTTCTCATTTGGAGGGAATATGAACAGCGTATCATTATAGCTTCTGACAAAGCATGGCATCGTCTTGTTTCCTCCGTCACTTTCTATACTTTTGATCTGCATTGTTGCCGTGATAGCTTGTGCCGTGTTGTTCTCATTCTCTTCCCTCCCCACTGACTTTGTGTTTAGTTCTCAAAGAAATAGTGCCCCCCAGTGTTGAGGAAGAGGAGGGTGACAGAATGAATCAAACGTCCAAATAAAAGGTAGGAGGTTGTTATAATAATTTCATTTATAAAGCACATTTCACAAGTGCTGTACAGATTAAAAAACACATTAAAAGATGGAGCAGCAAAAAACACATTCAAACAGATAAAAGCAGGTCACAGGTATTCAAACAAAACCCCTTCTCAAACAGGTAAGTCTTTAGTTGTTTTTAAGAAGACATCACCGAATCAGCAAACCAAATGTGTGCAGGTTGTGCAGCAAGTAGTTCAGCCACATATGAAGGAGTCTGACCGTGGAGTGCTCTGTACGTGAGGATTTTAAAGTGGACCCTGTGCTCTGCGGGGAGCCAGTGAAGAGACCTGAGAATGGGGGTGATATTTTTCTCAACAGTACTCTGGAAGCAGCATTCTGGATATATATATATATATATATATATATATATATATATATATATATATATATATATATATATATATATATATCTATATATATATATATCCAGAATGCTGCTTGAATACCAAGGCCTAGCCTCTTAGCATGTAGCACTGCTCTTACCGGAGTTCAACAGAGGCTTACACGTCGAAGCGGCTCCTCTCTCTCTCTCTTTCAACTCGCAAGACTCTCTCCTAATAACGGAAGAGTTATCAACATACTATGGGGATGAATTGTAAATTTATGAGGTTTACAACACGTTTCATACCCAGGTTCGTCAGCTCACTCGTGTTGCTCTCTGCTCTGTGTCTCAGCGTGAGTGAACACTCACTGACAATGACAATGAATACATAGCTGGTGCGCCACCATGTGGTGGGGCATGGTAACTACATTTAAATCACATACATGGGTTTAGTGACCATAAGGGTTATATATATATATATATATATATATATATATATATATATATATATATATATATATAACATAATACAGATACATAACATATATATATATATATATGTATATAATATATATATATATATGTATATAATATATATATATATATATAACATAATACAGATACATAACATATATATATATATATATATATATATATATATACATAACATAATACAGATATAGTTTATAAATGTATGTATATATATATATATATATATATATATATATATTTATATATATATATATATATATATATTTAACAGGTACTGGTCAGTAGTAAGGGTCCCTGTGAGGGACAAACCACATCCATGTTCAGTCTGTTTCTTACCTTAAAGATGTTAAAGACCAGCAGTTGATTCACTTTATACAAAAGCAATAAGTGCTTTTCATGTTTTCAGTTTTTCTTCCTCAGTGATAAAGTCCAGTCTGTGTTGTCTTGAACAAGTGCACTGAACATCTTGTGATGTGAGGAACGTTCTCCTCTTTGAGAGAAGAGTAAAGATCCAGAAGTGATCCTGACTTAAAGTGCTCTGCATAGTGGATCAGATCTCGGGGTCAGCAGCTTTGAGCATTAATGTTCAGTCTTAACTGAGCTGCAACGAGGCTCCTGAGAGATGGAGCGGCTTGTTGCAGCACCGCTGCTCAGAGAACACAAACTACACAACAAGACTTTCACATCGTGCTCAAGTCTAAAAGTCCTCAACGCTGCCTGTTGGTGAGGCTACGGAAGCACACACACATACATAAACGCCCAGGTCTGAACTACGCTGTCTGGAGAGATTCAAAGTGCAGCACCTGTGTGGGCCATGATAATCCCCTCCCAAAAAAAAAAAATGCAGTTAACGCATGATGAAATAAATGACTCCTTTAAAGGATTGCTGCATTAACGCGTTTTAACACATTTTTAACATGTTTTTAAAGCGTTAAGTTGCCTAGCCCTAGTTCTACACGTATATTGTACATGACACATTTGCGCATACAGCACATAAATCCTCATAAGTATATATTATTTAATTTATACTAGTGCCACATGGCACATTTAAATAATGTGATTGATTTTCGTGATGATGCACTTCAAATTAGCTGATACATTTCCCCAACACTCATTTACTTGTCTGATATTTTGCGATGCTGATGTGACTCTAGCCGACCAGCGGAGGCGGAGTCACGCTGCGTGCACAACAGGAAGTGTTGTAAATATTCACTAAGCTTTGAATGTGAATGCACCATTAGACTTTGCCATGATTACGGACTTAAATTCTTCACATGTAGTCATGATCACCTTCTGCTCGTCAGTAGAGAAAAGAGACGCTCTTTTTCTGATCTTATTAGCCATTGTAGAAAGAGAACATCATAAATTCTGTGCTTGATTTCTCCCCCTTTTTGAAGAGGAGCGTGCACACACAATTATCCAGATGACTGACGTCTGGCTCGAATGAACAAGACCGTGTGAGCGCTGATAAGCCTTCGAGGAACCGTGTTAGCCTGAAGTCAATCATCTCGCTAATTTAAGCTTCATAATGGGACATTTGCGTGACTTTGTTGGACTAGAAAATAGGGCCCTGATCTAAAATGTTTCTGCAAGGTCCAATTGGCCAAACACAATCATAAACTCTAATGCAGAAAAAATAATATTGAGCAAAAAGCTGTTGTAATCCTGGCATTAGAGCATACATTTCATTCAAATGAGTACATCTAATTAACTCTGTAAAGAAACTAAGATAATGCATGTGCCTGTTATTCATATTCTGAGCGTGTACAAGGATTATGAGTCATGCTATCTTTTAAAATAGCTGAAGGGACCTACAGATCTTTACATCACTTGACAGCCCCCGCACACACACTCTCACAAAGGACAGATAACATGGTGTATAACAAGGGTAGTAGTGGGGAACGAGGCATGCCTTAACTCTAATTATTCTAGGAAAAGGCTTGTTACATTAAATGACAACATAATGGGCGGAGGTGAAAAATGGGGAGTGGCAGGAAACACGATTTGTGACTGGGTTCATACATAGACAGAGAACGAGGTTTAGAAGAGAGGAAATGAAGGAATGGTAAATGAGGGATTGATTTTACTGTTGTGACAAACACAAAGTGAAAACTCCAGAACACAAAGCAGAATTTTGATCATAAAACATTAATCAAATTTGCTTTCTTTGAAATCAACATTGTGGGTTATTGTGATTTCTAAGTATTTCATATATCAAAGCTGATGTAAACACAATTGTTCTTTATTCAACAGCTTTCAAACCATGATCCATCCGCCTGAGCATGAGATGCTGTCCCTGGCATGAGCAATTGCTTGGATCTTGTTTTCTCTGATTTACTACAGCATTCAATACTTAAAGGTTGACAACAACGGGGACAGTGCACAGGGATTTATGTGTATCTGATCTTTCCTTCACCTGCATTAATCATTTTTATATTAACAATGGATCAATCCAAAAACAGTGAGTCATAGCTTAGCAACCATAATTGTAAAATGTAATAGTGGTCCAGACTTACATTAAATTAGTTAACTTTACTCCGCTATCAATAATATCACTTCTTACTCGTTTTTACCAAGTAACAGTTATTTGAATTTTAAAAATAACCAATTGACTTATTGGTGGTCAATTACCTAATGGCATACTAATTGAGTAAAGCTAACACCATACACTCAAGTAACATAAAAGGGCTAGAGTCTGAGCATGTGCAGAAGAGTCCATTCAGTCCATCACGCTCAAGACACAGAGGATCTATCTGACTCAGAAGCTGAGGCAAGAAAGACGGCTTGGAAGAACAATACGTTATCAAGCAAACAATAACTGTTCTTACTGTTTTTTTCCAGACTGGATCACCGAAGGATTGTGTAAAAAAAATTCAGTAAAGTGCAAATTAAAATATAGCCCTTTAATCTGTGAATGATATGCTTCAGCAGTCTTTGCAGAACCAGAAGTTGGTCTTCATACCTGCGACAGCTGGCTTCCACAGCACATTTTGAGTTGCCCGTCAGTGACACGACAGACCTTTTCTGCATCTGTAGTACTCTGTTCTTTCTCTTGAACAATCCCACAGGCTTTTCCATGAGCGTTGAATGTTTGGTCTTTAGACACAGCTTTAGCTTTGAAGCCTTCAGTGCTGCATTAGCTAGCGAGGCTAGCATTCGTGTGGCTACCGTTTGCGAGGCTAGCTGCGCTGCCTTTATGTCATTTTTCTATTTTCAATTTTGTTTAGTTATTGTTTGTTTATTTCAAGACATAGTTGGCAATATGATTTTCTCGTTTGTGTTATGACATGACTTATGGCCAAATCACTTCCGGGGCAGGACTTCTGGTTTGGCAACTTCCTGTTAAATGGTGTCAGGTTTTAGAACTTCCGGTTTAGTATTTCCCAACTCCGGCAGCAAAAATGCGTGAGTCATAGTTGCGCCAGCCAATCAGAGTTGAGATGGTCCGCTCGTCACCGCCGTCCTGCCGGTGCTGAACCAAACTGCTGCCGGTCACCCGGAAGGAGTTGATAGCGGCTTCATTCAGGCTGTTGTGAGACTACGGATACTATTATGAACCTAGACACCATTTTATGTTCACACGTTTTAGTGACTTCCACAACAAGTACAAAGCAGATCTAGTGGTTATTTAGTCCGGAGCAGTCAGGAGGGAGCACCGACAGACTGGACAGGCAGAGTGAAGGAGCCCCTGCACTGCGGACGGGAAGCCGCCACGAAGAGGAGGTAAAACCTGGGAAAATGTCTACTCACCTCTCTCCTTTGATCTGCCCCGCAGCGGGCCGGAACGACCTCAGGAGACCAAAGACCGAGACCGGGAAGAACCTTTTGTTGCCTTTGATTCCACCCTTTTTCCCCGAAGCTTATTTATTAAAGGACACTTTTTGTTGAATTACCGTCTCTGGGTTTCCTGTTTTATTGTCGAATCTTGCCTCCACGTCCCCCGGGTTGCCACAATGTGTACATGTGACTTTGCCTGTACATGAGTCCCAGCCTCCCCTGTAGTCAGAATGTATTTAGTGTAAGTAACTACTGTTAATGAGAAGAAAATAGGAATGAAGCATCATAATTGTTGAGAAAAAGACAAATTAATACAGGTTGTTTTTAAAACATATATAATAGGGAATATCACCCCTCATTCCATTGTTATTATAACCTGGTGTGTGTGTGCGCGCGTGTGTGTGTGTCTGGCTGTCAGTTGGGAAGCATCACTCTAGGAGACATGCAGCAAACAATTTCATTGTTATGATGGTTATTTTTGAATAGTAATGGTCTGAAATTACCATCAGCTCACTGTTTGCATTTGTTGCTCATACATAATGCATGGTGTTAGCCAGTAACTTCTTCTTTCAACCATTATACCAATTGCCACTGCACTTTACACCACCATTATAGTCATTGGTCTACGGAGGATACAATTGTTTTGGTTCCCTTTCTGAACCATTACCATTAGTGTCGATATTTTCTGAAGGCTTGTCCAATCACAAATCTATCCTGTATCTGCCTTTTGTACGGATACTGATAGCCTCAAAGATAAATGAAACTGAAAACGTTTGATTCCTTACATTGTTGTTAGACAAGCAGGGGATATTGTGTTGTCTTAAGGTTAAACAACAAAGTTGCAGAACTAATTTATTTTAGGTCAAATATTTTGTCAGTAAACAAAGGAGTGAGGACTTCTGGCCCCTGTTCCTCGTAGCTGGTTCAAGTCCATCAAATGTCTTTTATCCAGCTTAACCTAAGGAGATGATGGACTACAGGATGTGTTGGTTCCCTGAAGGTGGATCCTCCCTCAAACGGTCTCGTTCATTCTAACCAGACGTCAGTCCTCAGGATAACTCAGTGCTCCTCTTCAGAAGGGAGAAAAGTCAAACGCCAAATTCACAATGTTCTATTTTTAAAATAGCAAATAAACTCAGATAAATAGCGTCTCTTTTCTCTGCTGATGAGCAGAAGATGATCATAACTACATGTGATGAATCTAAGTCCATAATCATGGCAAAGTCTAATGGTGCGTTCACATTCAAAGCGTAGTGAATATTTACAACACTTCCGGTTGTGAACACAGCGTGAATCCGACTCCGCTGGTCGGCAAGAGTTATATCAGGATCGCTATATATCAGACAAGTAAATGAGTCAGTGTTGGGAAAATGTATCAGCTAATTTGAAGTGCCTCATCCCCAAAATCAATCACATTATATTTATTGAAATGTGCCTGCTGGCAGTAGTATACACTTAATATATATCTATGAGGATACATGGACTTTATGCATGCACATATATATATATATATATATATATATATATATATATATATATATATATATATACATATATATACATACATATATATATACATACATATATATATATGTATATATATGTATGTATATATGTGTATGTATGTATATATATATATATATATATATGTATGTGTGTATGTATGTATGTATATGTGTATATATATATATATATATATATGCATATATATATATATATATATATATATATATATATATACATACATATATATATATATATATATATATATATATATATATATATATATATACATAAAGTTTGGAGTCACTGGTCCACATAGTTTTAATGTTATGAGTATTCAAAATCTTTTAACGCAGCCTTGAAGATACAGCTCTATACATGATGAACAGAAAGTTTGGTATGAATCGGACCAAGCGTTCTAGGATCAAAGTGCAAAAACGTGTTTTTCACAAAATTCAAAATGGTGTAAAGTTTTGGTAGGCTGACTTAATGGGTCTGAGAGGCTTTTTTGGAGAGAAGGTGGAGCTGAACATGTGTGAATTTTTTCTAACTGGGTTCCCTGTCCTCCAGACTAAAGCTGGGTTCCCTGTCCTCCAGACTAAAGCTGGGTTCCCTGTCCTCCAGACTAAAGCTGGGTTCCCTGTCCTCCAGACTCTAGCTGGGTTCCCTGTCCTCCAGACTAAAGCTGGGTTCCCTGTCCTCCAGACTAAAGCTGGGTTCCCTGTCCTCCAGACTAAAGCTGGGTTCCCTGTCCCGACCCCTAAGGGCTGGGACAGGGTGGATAAGATTTTTCTCCTGTTTTAGTAAAGTTGCATATTAAGTCTAGTTTTCTCAGAATCTGGTGAAATTCTAATTGGACCGAGATCTGCTGAAAAACTTCTCCTTTTTCGTCCTCTCTGTGCATCACCTCTTGTACCTCACAGACACACTTAACTGCTCCTCCTTTTCTTTAAGGGTCAGTCCTAGATCTTGCCTCTAAGGTCAACTGAGGGTTTGTTGCCTAATATGGTCACACTGGGTTCTGGACCCTATTACACAGGAGAGCCTTTTACAATACCCATAATTTATTATAAAACATAGCAACTTATAACATCCTATGCATTTTATACGGTCTAATCACAAACTGTACTTTAAATAAAGACCAAACAGTACATATATTCATTCAGTGGTTAAAAAGATAATGGTTATACGTAAATATAGAATGGTTATACAAGAAAAAAAAAATAGTTATACGTTTTTAATGATTACACTTTCTTACTTTCAGAATTTTATCGATCTCTCAACAATTTAAAACCTGATGATTATTAAAATAAAATGTCTTTGTTTTCTTTTATTACACACTGTTTTAAGCATTCAAAACATATGATAGTGACAAATACTACGAGATTTTGCAAGTTACATTTCACAATATATTTACCAAAGGACATTTTCTGACACAATTATTGATAAAAAAAATACAAAAAGCACCAAGCAGACTGTCATGATTACAGATGTAAAACGGTTCAACGTAAAGCAACTACTTCATAGTACTTGAGGAAAACCATGTTCTTTACCCCAAATCCATGTACAACGTGATCTCATTAAGATCAAAGAGAGGAGATTGGTTTGTGTGTGTCTGCAGTTCTGTAGTCTGCTTGAATGGTTTTAGGCAGTGTTTGGAGTGTGTGTCTCGTGTGGGTCTCTAGTTATTCAACTCAATATTGGTGTGGCTGTGTGCCCGTGTGTGTGCACGGTGCAGTAGATCTGTTTCCTTCCGGCGTATGTATGTGCTTGTGTGTGCTCTGATGATTAGATGCTAAATGATGCTGTTTGTTGTGAGTACAGCTCTTGAGTAGCTTGCCTGCTAGCTATAGCACTTACGTACCCAATGGACAGCAAAGACCATTTGCAATACTGGTCATTCAATCACACACAGAACCACAACGTTACAATTCAGACGTCACACACAGGATACACAAACTACAAAACTGAGCCTTAAGCACAAACACACAGAAACTGTTAAAGTGATGAAGTTTGGAGTCTAACTTCTAAAAGTGCCTCTGGTATAACAAATACACATTTAAAGTGATGGACTGTCAGAAGCAGCATTTATCAAACTGAGAAGCACACAGGCGTCTTTCTTCAGAATGAATGTAACAGTGACGGGACAGCGCTGCCAGAAAGCTGCCAACAGCGCTGAAGGACACTTTTTTGACAAGGTCAGCGCATGTATAGTCGATGATGGATTTATTAATTTAAGATTTTATGCAAGAAGATACAAAACAAGTCTGCATTAATATTATAAAGGAAAATAATGTCGCAACAATGCTTGGATTTATCCTCACTGTCATGAAGGTCCTTCATTTTATAGCTGCAGTTGGCAACATTTTAATGTCAAACTACTCACAATGAAAATTTCCTACCTACTGTAAAATATCAAATGAAAGCCTGGATTGCCTCTATGCCCACAAGAAATTGAAAAATAGTAGTTGATGTTTTTTCAATAGAGGCCTGGGTGTGAGGATAGCTGTACTCCCAGTGAAGTGAACCTGTCGCAAGGTCTGCAGTTTAATCACAAAGGAAGACGAAAATGAAACACAAGATGAAAAGAAACACATGCAGTTATGCTGTGTTCACACCAACTGCGTCAAGATTTCGACGCGCGTCTAGATTACATGCAAAGTCATTGCACAGCTGCGTAGAAGCTGCGTCGACGCGTTTTTTCCAGCAGGCAGCGCGTCAGACGTGTTGAGGCAGCACGAACAGGAAGGAGCGCTGATAGCGACTGTGATTCAGGCTGTTGTGGAACGACGGATAATATCATGAACCCAGGCACCATGGAGATGATGTTCACACTATGTGGAAGTCAAACATTTAACTCAGCTTTAGTCTCACCTCTTGAGTGACTAAAGGGATGAAGACTCCTGAGGCTCAACAGCTAGTTTAGCTCTGCGGCTAATCTCTGCTGAGCGGGTAGCCTAGCTTGCTAGTTACTGCTTGATGAGTTTTACATCAAGTTACAGAGAAGATCGTATTTTGAGAAATGGCCGTTGTACACATCTTAATGCTGATTGGCCAAGACTTGACATGTCACATCAAAGATGTTCTATTGTGAAGATGACCACAACATCTTTTCTTGATGAGAAAACTCACAACTGAAAGTTGGTATTCTCTGAATACTACTGTTGTTGACTCACAGAATGTAAATGTATTTTAGGATATTTTCAGGCAAGAAGTTAGTTTAAGCATCAAATCTGTGATGGGTTTGTCACGAAGCAGCCGACTTAAAAAAGAAAGGTGGCGACGCTCGCTCTGTTTTCACAGCACAGGACAAGGATCAGTGCAACTCCTACAGTCAGGGATAATTCATAGAACAATATACGTAATATTAAACATGCCATGTTTTCTTGATGGATTTTACTCAGTCTGACTGACCTTGACATAACTAGACACAACAGGACGTTGAGATGGAAGCATACAAAGGTATATTTGTGTCTTTTTTATGCAAACCCCAAAAAAGAATTTCAGAGTAAATTTCTTGTTTGGAAGTAAAAATATAAAAACTGAGAATAAATTATTTGATAGTTTTGCTTATGAAAAAAAAACTTTGCTCGAAAAAAAACAACTAAAAGCTACGACTTAAGCTGCTAAATAAAGCAGGAGTTTATATTGGTGGGTTCGACATAAAACCACAGTGGGCTACATTAGAATCATTTTGACAAAAAAAAATGTAATGTGAAATACCTCAATGTTCTCCTCACCGTAACCTCCCGGTAGTGTGCCGAGAGCCGGGTCTAAGGTTTCTTTTAGAGCAGGGTCACCAACATTTTTAAACAGAGAGCTACTTCAAGGTACAAAATAATATAAAGGGCTATTGTTTGATACAAATTTCCTGAACAACAAAGTTCCACAGATCACCTTTTAATAATAATATATGTGAAGTGACTGTCTGATCACATATCAATGTTAATTAAAGCTGCGAGCAGCTGTGAGCGGGCCCTCGCCAGCTACAGCATGTTGGGGAGGCCTGCGGGTCGCCATATCAACAAGCTCTTGATATGTTTGATGACATTGAACCAGTAATGATCAGCAATGATCCACAGAGAATTTTGTGAGAATCGAACACAGCGTTTAGGAAGATTTGGGGAAAAAAATAGTTTTTCATAAATTCAAAATGGCGGAAAATCTAAGTAGGCGAAGCTTAAAGGTTTCAATCTGTGTTTTGTAGAGAAGAGCCCCCCAAACATGTGTGCCAAATTTCAGGTCAATCGGTCATAGGGTGTGAAAGCTGTGGGCTTTGACAATTAAAGCGTTGTAAAAAAAAAATAAAAGTGGGTTTTTGTAGGGGGCGCTATCTGACTTGCTGTACATTTTAGAGAATGGTCCCAAAAGACTTTATTTTAAGTCTAGATGTGGTACATATGCGTACCAAGTTTCATACATGTAGGTCAACCGTAGCGCTGATGCTACTTAAATGAAAATTTGTAGGGGGCGCTATCGAGCCAAAGTGCCATTTTGAAGCATTCAAATCACATCTGGCAACTACATCTTTGCCTTTATGTGTGTGCCGAGTTTAGTTATGTTCTGAGCATGCTTAGTGCCTCAAAAGCACCTTCGTTGTTGACGGCGAAGGATGGGTCGCCACGACAACGGCGTTTGAAGAAACATCAAAAGCTTTGGGGGATGTCCTCACGAAAGTCCTATGTTTGTGTAGAAGTAATTTGATGTCGATCTGATTGACCTACTTAGAAAAATGAGCCAAAGTATAGAACATTTTACTTCCTGTTACCACTAGGTGGCGCTATGACTAACATTAATCATTAGACTGCACATGTCTTCAGGCCTGGAGGCTCATGTGGAATCTGGAAAGGATCTGATGATGTGGAGTCCAGTTACATGGGTTTATTCGGTCATGGCGATGGATTGCACTTCTGTGATGCTGCCACTCGACACCATTTAACGGATCTGTACAATTTTCAAGTTGATGCATTATCAATGTCTTAACTCTCATCTGCCACATTTTGAGGGATCTGACTAATTTGTGAGGAGTAGGGTATACAAGTAGAAAACATGTAATTTCCTGTTGCAACTAGGTGGCGCTATCACTAGAATTAAAAATTACCATATGGATGTTTTCAGGGTCAGGAGGTCATGACATGTGAGAAATATGGAGCAGATTGCATAATGTACGGCCGAGTTATAACAACTTTCATTTTCATGGAAAATGGCGTCTCTTTGGCGTTGCTCTGCGCGCACATAGTTCGATATTTTTAAAATCCCTTGATAACTTTTCATCTGCCAAGGTGTCAATATCATATTGGCCGAAGATGAAATCAATCGAATGTAATCTCTGGGAGGAGTTTGTTAAAGTATGACGCCTGGAAACAAAGAAAATGACAAAATTGAGCGATTCACCCTAGCGCCCCCTAGTGTTTAAAAATTCTGAAAAAAATGTGATTATGTTTAGGGACACGATGTTGACATATGATATAAAGTTTGTGAGGATTGGCCAAGTAAATTGGAAGTTATGGGTATTGACGTATTGACGTGAGACACTAATTATTAACAATTTCCACAACAAGGATGGAAGGAAAAAAATGTTTTCATCACTTTGTGAAAAAAATGAAAATAAAGTTATATCTGTGCAAAAAATAACAAATATGTAGTTTCTACTAAATAACTTATTGTGGAAAACAAAAAGCTATTTTTTTGCGAACAGAATGAGAGCCGATATGTGAGCATCAGGTTGCATCAGTGTTAGTGGCTCAGTGAGCTGCTTTCCTCTTCAAATATTTTTAAAACAGGGTTGTAGATTTGATAGGGACTCTCAATTCATGCTCAATGTTAAGCTGAGGTCTGTTTGCTGATAAAAAGAAGCAACAGCAGTTAGCTTTAAATAGTGTTAGCTTAAAATAGTGTTAGCTTAAAGCAGCAAATCAGATTGTGAGAAGCATGCAACATATTTTTCGCCGCTCTGTCTCTCTCTCTCTGTCCACTGTGTGTGTGTGTGTGTGTGTGCTTACCTGTGTGCGCGTCCGTGTTGGGGGCGGAACTCCGCTGCTTGAGATACAGAGAAGAGTTTTAACGCGACCATGGTCGATTGATAACATTTTTGTTTTTGACGAAGCTTAATTTTTTTAATTTTTAGAACTCGTCTTGCGGGCGACTGACGTGGTCCCTGCGAGCGACAAGGTGCCCGCGGGCACCGTGTTGGCTACCTCTGGTTTAGAGCTACATTTCTATTTGAGAGCTAAGACTTTTGATTTGCAGCCAAACATCTTAGTTTCATAAACAAAACCAACAAATAATGTATTGTCAGTTAATGTATATTGATGAGAAATTTGTTCTCAAATTATTTGTTTTGCTTGCGTAATGAAGATACAGATAAATCTTCATAGAGTCATGAACGAGCCTTCTGCACATCTTTTAGGAACAGCTGAAATACTACACAGAACGCACGACTTCATCCAGAAGCTCAACAAGGACAGGAGCAACAGAGGTGAAAGGAAACACATTTTATTAAAATACAGCATGATGCCTTTAATGAGCTCCATCATTAGAAACACATTTACAAGGCTGCTCGCTGCAGTTAAAGTCATGTGAAAACGTCTGCATTTAACTTTGCTGTTCCACAGTCTGAATGGACTCAGGGAACATGAAGCTTGTCTCAAAGTGTCTTTGTGATGTTCTTGTTGTCTGTTCCTCTGTCTCTGAAGTCTCGCCCGTCTCTGTGTGGCTGTTCATTCATGTCAGAAACCTTCTCCTTGCCTGCTGAAAATTAAGCTTTTTTTTAACTCCCAACATTTTTCTGTGTACTGTACATTATAGTCAAACAACAAATTTGTGATCCAAGTTTGTTGACTATTATTTGGGTTCCTGGCCACAGCACAGGACACTTCAGCCTTTACTAAGCCCTTTTTTTAAAGCCTCTGATACCTGTCTTTGTGAAGGTCGACTTATTTGGACTCTTAACTATCAAAAAAATAAAATAATAATGGATTTCCAGCATTGGCTTATTTGCACAGAATACTCTTACTATAATAACAACACCACCGGCTAACGGCACAAGTTAAGGTGGTTTGGTTGGTGTTTTCAGAGAGATACAACATGAACGCTTTCATTTAGTCTTTCTTTTTAAAAACTGCATTTTAAACTTAAGTGTTTCTACTGTTCATTTGAACAGGTTTTTATAATCTACTCATGTACACATCATTTTTTTTACCACCAATAACAATGCCCTGTGGAAATATTTAATATAAATTAAGCAATATGCAATATTATGTTAAAAGTTCATGGCTGCAACCAAAATAAATGTGTGAAAGAAATGGAAAATACAATGTTTGAAATATGTTATGATACTATTTAGGCAAAGCGATGGTTTGTGCTAAATGCTAACATCAGCATGCTAACATGCTGACAGAATGATTAGCATGTTAGCCTCCTCATTAGTACTAAATACAGCAGAGGCTGATGTCATTAGTTTTTTCCAGGGAAGGATAGAAAAGTCCTGACGTTATTTCAGGGCGAGCCTCTTTTCCTCTTTTCAATGGCAGTTCTGAAAAAATAAAACATATTTCATTTGATTTATTATGAACATCTTCTCCAGCTCTTCCTATTTCTTTCATATCCACAATATGCAACAATGGCCTCCTGAACTTGAATGTTTGGGGTTTTCTCCTTCAGTTCTGTCGGTCTTGCTGCTACGTCGATGAGCCCTAGATAGTGGGATTGTCTCGGACTTGAAGAGATTGGTGCTTGTTAGAATACAACAAATACTCAAGAAACAATTATAGAGGACGTTATTTTTTGTTAAATTATGTTCTGCAGTGCAGGAGTCCAGGCCTTTCTTTAGATCTCTATTTGATCATAAAAACAGCTAAAAACGTATTAGACAAGTTGAAATGTAGACCATATATGAAAGTGGATGGACTCGTCAGGTGAATCAGCAATGATGTCTCAGCTGAGTCGGCAACCGGATTCAAGCTGACACGTTTCTTCGCCATGGTTATTTTTTTTATTGTGGCCCAGTGACGGCAGTGTCGGGTGCCAGAATCAGGCCAGTGTATTCGGCATCATTCATCCCGAGTCTCAGGCGAGTTGGCAACCAGATTCGGGCAGACGTGTTTATTTCAGCGTGCTGAGCTTAAGCCGGATGTGGGCCAAGTCGTTCTGGCTACCTGGGCGGTCACAAGATTATGAAACAGAGCCACAGGAACTGATCGATCTGCTGATCGGTCAGCTGATTGATCTTCAACGTGACTCTGTCTTAAAGGAGAAGTTCAACTCTCTTAAACTGGATGCTGCTGCTGTTGATTGTCTCAACCTGTGTGTGTGTGTGTGTGTGTGTGTGTGTGTGTGTGCGTGTGCGTGTTTGTGTCGGACATGGAGGATTCAATTACGTTGAGTTTGTTTAGCCCAGACTCACAGATTTGCCTCAGAGAATAGAATATACGTTAATATGGTATGCAGTGGTGTACAGTAACAAAGTACAACTACTTTGTTACTGTAGTTAAGTAGTTTTTTGGATATCTGTACTCTACTATTTATAATTCTGTTGACTTTTTACTTTTAGTTCACTACATTTTGCAAAGAAAACTGGTACTTTTACTAATCCGATACATTTCCCATAAAACCTTCATTACATAATGAAATTTATCTTTAAAAAAATGAATGATGAGACCAACATCTGGGACTGTGGTGGAACACTAACTCCACAAAGCAGGTTTGGAGAATCACAACATTATGCATTGCCTCGACGTCCTCTAGTCCAGCTACCCCAACTTCATGTGCCATGGACCGGTTACGTATAAGACATCAACACGGATCGGTTACAGATAAGACAATATGAACACGGACCGGTTACAGATAAGACAATATGAACACGGACCGGGTCTCACCGAAGACCGCAGCGACGACACCCGACGTGTGTGCGTTATGTCCAGTCTACTCTGTGACTTAAACCTTCAGTCCAGTCTACTCTGTTACTTAAACATTTAGTCCAGTCTATTGTGTAACTTAAACCTTTAGTCCAGCCTATTCTGTAACTTAAACCTTTAGTCCTTATAACCTGCACACAGGCAGGATGTTTGTGCTTTTTTGGCAATCTCAGGATACTCTGCTTTGGCTTAATCCAGAACACCGGCAGAGTTGAAACAGACTTAAGTTTAATTTTTAGGGAAAATGTAGGGAAATGTTTACACGTGTCGAGATGTTCAGTCTGAGGTTACACACAGACGGATGTATCCAGTCATTTTTCAAAATAAAACATTTTATTTATTTATTCCATTCATTCTTTCAGTGCAGCCCAGTAGCAAGGGACCCACAGACCCACGGACCGGTACTAAGTGACCAATACCAAGGGACCCACGGACTGGTACCAAGGGACCCACGGACCGGTACCAAGGAACCCACGGACTGGTACTAAGGGACCAGTACCAAGGGACCCACGGACCGGTACCAAGAGACCCACAGACCGGTACCAATGGACTCACAAACCGGTACCAAGAGACTGGTACCAAGGGACCCTCGGACAGGTACAAAGAGACCCACATACCCACGGACCGGTACTAAGGGACCGGAACTAAGGGACCCACGGACCGGTACTAAGGGACCAGTACTAAGGGACCCACGGACCGGCACTAAGGCACCGATACCATGGGACCAGTACTAATTGACCAGTACTAAGGGACCGGTATTAAAGGACCAGTACCAAAGGACCGTTACCAAGGGACCCACAGACCCACGGACCGGTACCAAGGGACCGGTACTAAGGGACCCACGGACCGGTACTAAGGCACCGGTACCAAGGGACCCACGGACCAGTACTAAGGGACCAGTACCAAGGGACCCACAGATCCACGGACTGGTACTAAGGGACCCACGGACCGGTACCTAGGCACCGGTACTGGGCGAGCTGAGCACACTCATAAAAGCACTGTTCCAACTCCTTCATGGTGTCATATTTCTTTTTGGATAAATATGATGATAAGTTCATAGTCGATGCTAAAGTATACGTATGTACAATATATGATGTTGAACATTGTTGCTCCTGGATGGATCACAGCCAACACAATCATTATCAACACAACTCCTGGTCCTTGGTCATGGAGGACACAGAACTTAAAAGAATAAACTTCATAATTCTCAAAATTCTAAATGTTTGCTTTTTATTAACAGCATGTACTTGCACTTTTAATAATTACATTTTATATCAGAAAAATACTTTCAGACCTTTCCTCAAGTAGTATTCTAATAGGTGACTTTGACTTTTACTGGAGTCATTTTCCAGTGAGCTATCTTTACTTTTACTCAAGTATGGCTTTTGAGTACTTTATACACGATGGTATGTAAGGTATTTATTTATGTATTACATTATTATTGTCTTTTGTTTAAATGGCTGATTGACACTACCTAGCAGAAGGTGGCGGTAATGCACCAATGAAATGGATGCCAACCGCCGTAAACCAGAAGAAGAAGTAAGAAAAAAAAAAGCGCAGAAGAAGAAAAAAAAATAGAAGCAGAAGCAGCAAACGCGAGCACGCGCAGCTGTATGCGGCCCGAGGAGGCGGGCAGAGGAAGGAGAGAGGAAGCGGAGAGGAAGCATGGAGAGCCCCGAGTTCTCCTTCACGCTGGCTTACGTCGTTCTCTCCCTCTGCTTCGTGTTTACACCCAACGAGTTCCGCTCGGCCGGGTTCACCGTGCAGAACCTGTTCTCGTCCTGGCTGGGCAGCGAGGACCTGGGCTTCGTCCAGTACCACGTCCGCAGGACCAGCACGACCGTCCTGGTCCACTCCGCGCTGCCGCTAGGTGAGCTCTGACGCCACTTCCGGGATCCATAGCGCTCTGTTGCGACGGGGAATAACTCAATACCAATCATAAATGACCCAAAGTGAGTGAATAACTCTCAATACTAATCATAAATGACCCACAGAGTGTAGATAACTTAATGTTAATGATAAATGACAACAGTGAGTTAATAACTGCCGCTATGCTGCTAGCAGCTCGTACTGTGTGGAACATTAGAAGGTGTCCTCTCTCCATAGACACACATGGCGTTATCATTCAGAGCTACAGCTCCTGTCCTCGTCACCTTTCTGCATCCCAAGTCTCCTAACTGCTGCCCACTTTCCTCACTTGCATTCTTTCCTTGCGTCATAGTCCCTCCCACCAGGGATGCATGGACGCAAGGAAACCATGCGAGGAGAGAGGACACGAGAACATATGTTTTAAGAGACATGAGACGTCCCGGCGGGGCCCCGTGTAGTCTTGCTGCGGGCAACAGAGGTCCAGCCGGCGGTCCGCGTGGCCCTGCGGTTCATACAGGTGTGTGATGTCCTCTCTGCAGGTTACTACATGGGGATGTGTGTCGCAGCTCCAGAGAAGCAGCTGGGATACGTTCACCAGGTCAGCGTCTGCACAGTCTTTGATGTTTGGGTTAACCCGGGGGTCTGCAACCTGCAGCTCTATAGCGCCGCCCTCTGGTTCCCTGGAGCTTTTTTAAAAATGTATGAAAATGGAAAAAGATGGGGGGGAAAATATATTTTTTGTTTTAGTATGGTTTATGTAGGAGGACAAACATTCTTAACGTTTTACAATGGTGTAAAAATGTGTAGAAAAATATGAAATTTCAACACTTCTGTCAACAAAGATTTGTGTCATAGCCTGCTACACGTTTGTTTCAGTTTGGCACGGTGCCAGGCAGGGTGTTGCAAACAAACCTGCGGATGTGTGACGGGCCATGAACCCCAAAGGGAAAAAGAGAAAGTTAGCTGAGGAGAACAGAGGATTCAACAGTTCTTGGACCAAATCATTTGCTTTCATTGCCAATGCGGAAGGATTGTCTGCATGTTAGCTTTGTAATGAGAAGATGATCCGAGTGTCTGTTGAGTTCACTGCACAGGTTCACTGCACCTGAGTTTATCTCCCCCTTTGGGCTGCATTCACAAACAACCCGACTTCTGCTGTATTCACACCGAACGCGTTAAGATTTCATGTAAAGTCAATGCACAGCCGCGTCAAAGCTGCGTAGACGCGTATTTTCCAGCGGGCAGCACGTCAGACGCGTAGAAGCAGCACGAACAGCCCGCAGGTCGCGGAGCGAACTCGGGTCGACTCGCGAGTTGAAATGTCCCAACTCCGGCTGCAAAAACGCGTGAGTCATAGTTGCGTCAGCCAATCAGCGTTAAGATAGTCCGCTCGTCACCGCCGTCCCGCCGGTGCTGAATCAAACTGCTGCCGGTCACCCGGAAGGAGCTGATAGCGGCTTCATTCAGGCTGTTGTGAGACTACGGTGAACCCAGACACCATGGAGGTGATGTTCACACATTTGTGTTACTTCCACAACAAGTATAAAGCAGATCTAGTGGTTATTTCCTCTATAGTCTAGAACAAAAAAGATCGCTCTTTTCAAGGAGAAAAGCGGCGGAGATTAGCCACGCCCCCTCTGTGGCGGCGCAAGTCTTGCTGCTTTTGGTGTGAACACACTATTTGTCGACGCGCATCGAAAACAATCTCGACTCAAGTTGAGAATTTTTTTTGACGCGTTCGGTGTGAACGCACCATTAGAGAAGAACGGACCGCAGCGCGGGCCGTTACCGGCCCCTTCAGCCCCGTTATCGGCCTCACATCGCCGGCCAAGCAGTCGTCAGACCGGCCGTTACCGGTTCTCACACCGCCCCTTTTCTTTTCCTCTACAGAGCTTAGGAATTCAAATTTGTAGCCTACTTAGTCATTTTGATAGAAGGCTAATATAGACACTTACAGCATGTGTTGCCTTCATTATAAGGCTTATATAAGGCTTTTAATTTTTTGCTTTTTATTTTTTTGGTCCAATATGGCTCAACATCTTTGGTTGCCGACCCCTGGGTTAACCCCTTCACTGCTCATGCACATCCAATGAGAGCGTGTGCACAGAAGTCAACAGAGCTCCGCTAATGGGATGGGGAGCGCTTTACTAGTTTAATATTATTAATTCAAATCTTTCCTTTATGAATGTATCAGTCCAGATGACTCGACGCTTTAAGAGATTCTCTTTTTGGACTCAGCTATGTTGTTGCGTGTCAGCAGGTGAGTGACAGCTGGAGAGCGTTTCTGCTCCTGTCTCTCTGCATCCAGCTGACCAGCTGGACGCTGGTCATCTACTGGTCTCGCCGTCACTGGCACAACCACCCCATCAGCCGGGCCCTGCAGGCCCATGTCCAGCCCGCTCACTCCGGCTGGGGCTCAGTGGCGTCCAGCGTCAACACGGAGTTCAGACGCATAGACAAGTTTGCTACGGGGGCGCCCGGAGCCAGAGTCATCGTCACCGACAGCTGGGTGTTGAAGGTGAGGACCAAACTTACTTGTGTCCAAACTCCGTTCTCAATTCGCTTTATTTTGTAGAGCCGTGTCTCCAGAGCAGTGTCTCCAGTGCAGTGTCTTTAGTGTCTCCAGTGCAGTGTCTCTAGTGTCTCCAATGAAGTGTCTTCAGTCCAGTGTCTTTAGTGTCTCTAGTGCAGTGTCTCTAGTGTCTCCAATGAAGTGTCTTCAGTCCAGTGTCTTTAGTGTCTCTAGTGCAGTGTCTCTAGTGTCTCCAATGAAGTGTCTTCAGTCCAGTGTCTTTAGTGTCTCCAATGAAGTGTCTTCAGTCCAGTGTCTTTAGTGTCTCCAATGAAGTGTCTCCAGTGCAGTGTCTCTAGTGTCTCCAATGAAGTGTCTTCAGTCCAGTGTCTTTAGTGTCTCCAATGAAGTGTCTTTAGTGTCTCCAGTGAAGTGTCTTCAGTCCAGTGTCTTCAGTGTCTCCAGTGAAGTGTCTTCAGTGCAGTGTCTGCATTGTCTCAAGTGTCTCCAGTCCAGTGTCTCTAGTGTCTTTAGTGTTTTCAGAGTCTCCAGTGCAGTGTCTCTAGTGTCTCCAGTCCAGTGTCTTTAGTGTTTCCAGTGTCTCCAGTGCAGTGTCTCCAGTGTCTTTAGTGTCTCCAGTGAAGTGTCTTCAGTCCAGTGTCTTTAGTGTCTACAGTGCAGTGTCTCCAGTGAAGTGTCTTCAGTGCAATGTCTCTAAAGTCTCCAGTGAAGTGTCTCCAGTAAAGTGTCTACAATGTCTCCATTGTCTTTAGTGTCTCCAGTGCCTTTAGTGTCTCCAGTGAAGTGTCTTCAGTGTCTCCAGTAAAGTGTCTCTAGTGTCTCCAGTGAAGTGTCTCCAGTGTCTCTAGTGTCTCCAGTAAAGTGTCTCTTGTGTGTTTAGTGTCTCCAGTAAAGTGTCTCTAGTGTCTTCAGCGTTTTAAGTGTCTTCAGTGCAGTGTGTGTCATAGACAGCCATGGTAGTGTCTGTTTTTCATCATTGATTTGTTCTTACAAATCAAATATCTAGTTTCTTTCTTTAGTATTCAAATATGTATTTTGATTTAGAATGTTTAAAGTCAGTGGTGTGTTCCACGAAGAGTCCTCCTTGTGATGAAGACGTGTGGTGGCTTTATTACCACCTGTGACACGACCCGTCATCACACTACATGTTATGTGATGCAATGTGAAAGTAATGCACCAACAACTTGTAACTAAAGAGTGCACACGTAGCGGGGTGTAGTCCAGTAGATCCACTCCAAACGTCTTCACCTTATCATCGGTTGGATGGCGTCTCATTTTTTGTAGTTTTGTGATTTGTTAAAAAAGGAAAGACAATAGTCATTGGTCTTCATGCCTGACAGTGCCGTCCTTCTGCAGGTGACCACATATCACGTCTACATGGCCTCACAGACTGAATGTCATGTGACGGTGACAGAGTCCAGGCAGCACCAGCTGAGTCCAGACCTGGCCTCCCCAACACAGATCTTGACCCTGAGAGTGGACAGCATCAACCCTGCTGTCAGACCCTTTGATATCAGGTGTGTGTGTGTGTGTGTGTGTGTGTGTGTGTGTGTGTGTGTGGTCTTGAGCTGTCAGGACAAAGCAGCATTTGACCTGTGTGCCCCTCTGTTTCCAGGCTCATCTCTACGGAGTATGCGGAGCTCAGGGAGAAGCTCCACGCTCCCATCAGGAACTCTCCCAATGTCGTGATCCATCAAACCATGAGTGAACTCTTCCTGGAAACATTCCGAGCTCAGGTGGACCTCAATCAAGCGTACTCACTCCCCAGTGGACAGGTACACAACTGTCTGTGTGTGTAAATCCTGAGCACATGGAGAATGATCCAGAAGAATATTCTCTCTCCATACACAGGAGCTGGAGCCGTGTATAGGCTGCATGCAGGTTCCTGCAAACAGCAAGCTGCTCAGACTCTGCCAGGCAGAAGGTAAGTGTGTGTGTGTGTGTGTGTGTGTGTGTGTGTGTGTGTGTGTGTGTGTGTGTGTGTGTGTGTGTGTGTGTGTGTGTGTGTGTGTGTGTGTGTGTGTGTGTGTGTGTGTGTGTGTGTGTGTGTGTGAGAGTGTGTGTGTGTGTCTGCGCGCGTGGGTGTTATGTTAGGACCTTTTTTTTAAGTTACGTGTAATAATGTGAAATGACAAAAGTATTGATCACGCTGACTGAAATGTATTTAACACTTCGTACAAAGGCCTTTGTTGGTTCAAGACACCTCCTTTATATAACTAGCACACACACACACACACACACACACAGAGTTATTAATAGTACGATGTCTCGTGGACATGTTGTGTGCCTTCCTTCAGTTGTTCATGACTGTTCTGTCTTGTGTGTCTGTAGGAGCCGATAACGAGTGCCAGCAGTGCTTCTGCAGACCCATGTGGTGTCTGTCCTGTCTGGGTCGATGGTTCGCTAGCCGCCAAGACCAGCAAAGACCTGAGACCTGGTTGTCCAGCAGAGTCCCCTGTCCCACCTGTAGAGCCAAATTCTGTATCCTGGACATCTGTGCTGTGCACTAACGAGATTAAACGGATCCAAACGAACTTCTTCTGCTCAAAATAAAGTGTGTTTGAGCAACTTTCAGCAACTCAGGTGATAACATGCGTATCAGAACAAAGGATTTAACTAACATTTGCCTCATTGCCCTTTTTCCCAAAATCCTCATTTGTTACCAGTGATTACGTTGTGCTGCGGACACACAAGTATTACATCTTACCATGGCGGAATTTAAATAGCCTCATTTAGGGGACAATTGAAAAAGTAAATTCTATCCTACTGTGTAAATAATATTGTATGCAGTTAAGATTACATCACTCAGCTGAGGCTTTTACCCAGAGAGACTTACCAGAAGAGCATTCAACCATGAGAATAAACTCAGAACAACAAGAATCAGGAAAGCACAATTTCTTCAATAAAGTTAAACTACAAAGTGCTATGAGTAAGAGACATTTAAATGCTACTTAAGTGCTACTAATGTGCAACCTTCCTTCTTCAAGGTGGAGTCTAAAAGATGTGTTCAGATTCAGCTGCTGCACAATAAGGTACTTGATGCAATATAAACACAAAAGTCAAATCAAACGTTTCAGAATCCAGATGGTACAAAACAATAAATGGAATAAAATACCGATTAAAAGCATAATTAATACATAGACCTACCAATGCCTTTTAAATGGACCGCTATACCAGTGTCTCCACAGCTGGGGCTGGTAGCGTGTAGTAACAAACTTTGTTTGATGAACCCAAGATGATCTCATTTCAGTCATTAGCTCGACAGATACATTTATACATAAGATTTCTCCAAACGGTTTGTAAAGATATATGTCCTTTATTCACAAACCTTTCACTGGCTCTACACCATCTGTCTGTTGAGTAATAATTTCATGGCGTCATTACGCGCTACTTGAAGTCTCTGTAGGTTGGCTTTCTTGTCATTAGACCACAAGTGTGTACAATGTTCCAAACAGGGGCATCTTCACTCCATCTCTCACATACATACATACTATAAATGCATACATTTTACGTCATTCATATCTGTTCTGTAATAAAATGTCCAAGATAATCTATCATAAACACAAAGTTGTTATCAGACAATTTGAAGTCAGGGCATTTTAGACTTTGTCCTTCTTGGTTCTACAGATCGAGATGGCACTCTTACTGGTTTCACACCATAGACAGTACATGAAGTGAGGAGCTGCTGGAGACCAGCACTACATGGACTAAGAATCACAAGATTATCTGCAGACATAATATGATTAACTAAAGTATGAGTTGTCCATGTTCCTCCATGTTCCCTGGGTACTACAGGCTTTCAGCTGCTTGGAAAGGTCATCAATATATAGATAAAAAGAACTGGGGACTAATGCTGACCCTTGTCGGACCCCATTGGTAACCTCAAATAGGGCTGAGTCACCTTGGTCCCTTGTTACTTGCATTGTCAGGTGGGCACACCAGTAATTCAGAATTCACAATGTATTTGGGGACAGCTCTTTGAATTTAACAAACAGCTTTCTATGATTAACACTATCAAAAGCTTTGGAAGAGTCAATAAAACACATGAGAACGCATGAGTTTTGACCTCTACATTTGTTGACAATTTTCTTCCAGGCATGTTTACACAGGTCAGTGGTCCGATCCCAATCTCCAGCCTTACGGACTCAGACTTTGAGGCCATGGACAAATAACTATAGAGCCAGTACAGTCTCAATAATGGTAAATTCACAAATGCGTCTTTTTCAAAATGGATCTACCCTTAGCCGATCAGACGTCGCCCTCTTTTTCAACCAATCTCATGAGCATAGCTTCCCCTCCCCTCGTGGCTACATTTGTGCTGAAGAGGGGGCGTGGCTTATCGTGAGCGGCCGTCATTCAGATACTGTTGTGGGACTACTGATAATGTTATGAACCCAGACACCATAGAGTTTGATGTTCCAACGTTTTTTTACAGTTCCCCAGTTTGATAGAGGTGCTCTGTAGTGGCGCGCTAACATATGTGTTATCACAACAGTTTATTGTGGCCTTTAAAGGAACAGTGTGTATGATTTAGTGGCACCTAGTGGTGAAACTGCAGATTGCAACCAAAACGAAAGGCTCCCTCTCGAGCAGGGGTCGGCAACCCAAAATGTTGAAAGAGCCATATTGGACCAAAAAAACAAAAAACAAATCTGTCTGGAGCCGCAAAAAATTAAAAGCCTTATTTAAGCCTTATAATAAAGGCAACACATGCTGTAAGTGTCTTTATCAGCATACTATCAAAATGACTAAGTAGGCGACAAATATATAATGCGCATTTGTGATTAAATGTTTACTTTCCCTGCAGCGCATCCTGGAGCAACCCTGTCTCCTACAAACTACGTTCCCCCAGAATATGCATGTTTAATTACGTTGAGTAGAAACATATTTTTTGCCTGATTACGTCTGTCTCTGACATATTACAAATTGCTTATACACGTATTTTAGTTTTATTGTTTATTACAAATACATTTATAATCGTATGTTTGTGTTATTGTTTTCTTGCTTTCCCGCAGAATTTTAGCATATTTGAATTTCTAAACTTTGCAGAGAAAAAAAAAGGGGCAGTGTGAGGCCGGTAACGGGGCCAAAGGTGCCGGTAATGGCCCGCGTCGCACCGGGGTCCGGGCCGATAACGGCCCGCTTTGCGCCGGGTCCGGTCTTCTCTAAGTCGGGTTGTTTTGTGAATGCAGCCCAAAGGGGGAGATGAACTCATCCAGTGCAGTGAATCACTGCAGTGAACTCAACAGACACTCGGATCATCTTCTCATTGCAAAGCTAACATGCAGACAATCCTCCCGCATTGGCAATGAAAGCAAATGATTTGGTCCAAGAACTGTTGAATCCTCTGTTCTCCTCAGCTAACTTTCTCTTTGTCCCTTTGGGGTTCATGGCCCAACACATCCGCAGGTTTGTTTGCAACACCCTGCCTGGCACCGCGCCAAACTGAAACAAACGTGTGTCGCAGGCACAAATCTTCACAAATGTTCGTTTTATATTTTCTACACTTTTTTACAGCATTGTAAAACATTAAGAGTGTTTGTCCTCCTACAGAACCCTATTAAAACAAAAAATATATATATTTCCCCCCATCTTTTTCCATTTTTATACATTTTTGAAAAAGTTCCAGGGAGCCACAAGGGCGGCGCTAAAGAGCCGCATGCGGCTCTAGAGCCGCAGGTTGCCGACGCCCGCTCGAGAGCTAGTGTTGGTTTTGTCCCTTCTGGGCTACTGTAGAAACAAGGGACCCACTCCTTATGTACATATATGCTAATAAAACCCTTCTTAGGTTCAGGTGATTATATTTGAATAAAAACATGGTTTTAAATTATATTCAATTTCTACTCATAAATCATGTAAATCATACAGAGAAATGTAATGTATAGTAGTTCTGTTGTATTGGCATAGTGTCTGTGAAGAATCACAATGGTTAATGTTAAAATTGTTTTTATTTGTATTGAATACACATTGACATATTTTGAAATATAACAGGATTATAAACTATAACACATCTAGTATTAACGCAGCTTAATGAATAAGCTGCTTGAACTGCAGTGACTGTTGAAATGTGTTGTCCTTCATGCTCATCTTAGCAGCTCAATAGTGACTATTACCAGGAAATACATTCTTAAATACATAAGTAAGGCAACAGTGATCCAATGCAGAATGGAGTGAGTATGGTATTGGCTGTGTGCACAGTGGAGTCCCTGTGCATCGGTCTTTTACTCAGTTGTTTCTTGGCTTTTATGTACAGAACTCCACAATTTAAGTCAAGTATCGATACCAGTTACTAATGGTGGTGAAAACAAGGTCCATCCTTCACTCCTTCGTGTATCCACTTCCTCAGCTGTCCTCTGAGCCTCATCTGGTCATTAGTCCTCCCAGTGTTCGGCGTCCTCGTTGCTTTGTCGAAGGCTAACATGTCGGACTGGTCCAGCACCATCAGCCTCACTCCTGGAACACAGAGAGGAATGAGTGCATCACTACTTTGATCTGTGGTATCTTTGGTAGAAGGTCCTCTAATCATATTTATTATTGGTAGTATAACGTCATACAGCATGCACAATATAAATATCACTTACAGAAGACATATTTTCAGTGAAACTGAAATGACAGAAGTGTATGTGTACTTTGTCGACTCTGGTGGCTGAAGGCTATGTTGTTGATTCTGAAGTAGTTAGTCATGTTTAAATCTACAGGGAACAGAAATACACACAGTAATCACTTTACATCAGGGGTGGGAAAACTACGCCCACGGGCGAGTATCATAATTCTAATATTTAAAAAAATATAAATATATTTTATTTTTAAAATTATAAGTTATAGTAAAGACCGCTGTAGCACTTCTCTATTCCTCACGAGAGTTTCCTGAAGCACGATGTCAGCAACAGAGCAGCATGGATGTTTCTTAACGCTCATTTCCTGCTCAGCTCTTCTAGGCTGTGTGTTTCTCTCCTGCAGCAGAACACAGCAGGCAGGTCAGAGGTCACACTGCCGTAACGCCGCTTCCTGCATTGAGCCCTTCTGTGACAATGAGTGGACCAAAGAAAAGTCCACAGAGTGTGAGTGTTTCATGAGGACCACAACTGATGAATATGTTTTTATTCAAAGGCTGTATGTTATCTTACTTGCTAATAAACCGTTGCAGTTCAAAGAATACAATATTAGCTGGCACTTTTCCACCAAGCATGCTAACGCTGCGTTCACACCAGAATGTTGTGAATGTGACGCGTAAGTAGCTTACATGCAAAGTCAACGCACGGACATGAATGGTTGCAAAAAAGCTCATTTTCAGCGGGACGATGCAAATAGCGTGTTTGACGCGTGGCGTCAGCCAGTCAGAGTTGAGAAGCTTCGCCGGCATCACCGCCGTCCTGTCGTTGCTATCAAACTGCTGCCGGTCCCCCTGAAGGAGCGCTGGTAGCGGCGTCATTCAGACGCTGTTGTGGGCCTACGGATAATATTATGAACCCGGACACCGTGGAGTCTGATGTTCCCATGTATGTGGAAGTTACACAACAAGTATAAAGCAGAACTAGTGCTTCTTTAAACGGTGACTGTTTTTTGGAGATAAGCCACAGAGATAAGCCACGCCCCTTTTAGGCGCGAGTAACATTCACAATGCGTTTGGTGTGAATGCAGCTTTACTATGCTCGACCCAGCCCGTCTGTCACATTTTAAAAGTCATTGTGGCCCCCGGGCCAAATGGTTTGCCCGCCCCTGGTCTACATGATACACTTAAATGAACTGTACCATACACAGATATGAAATATCCACAAATAATCAAAAAGTATGCAAAGAAATACTTGTTTTTTTATCTATAATTTTATGAATAGATGGATTGAAGATGGATTCAGGTTCTGAATAAATAACTATAACTACCTGCAGAGCTAAAAAAAACTCAAAGGATTGCAGAAGGACAACAATCACTGAGAACTCATAGATCACCGACACCGATGAGGGAGGAGGACAAGCTAAACAGAGCAAAGTACACATCTTCATGACGTCCTGGTCCAGAGAACTTAAGACCTCCGACTGGGCAGACGGTTGCCTTTCCAACAGGACAATGACCCTCAGCACAGAGACAACGTGGCCATGAGAGGGACTCTGACCTCTGCCAATGTCCTTGAGTGGCCCAGCCAGGACTCGGACTTCATTACAATCATGTTTGATTGGGTTTATGCAGTGGTGTATAGTAACAAAGTAGAAATACTTCATTACTGTACTTAAGTAGTTTTTTTGGGATATCTGTCATCTACTATTTCTATTTCTGTTGTCTTTTATACACTACATTTTGCAAAGAAAACTGATACTTTGACTCTGATACATTTCTCTGAAACAACTTCTTTGGCAAGGGGGGGGCAGGTGTCTGATCTTCTAATTTAGCTATACATGGTGTATGTTAGGCTAACATTCGCTAGCTATCATAAATCAAATGAAACAATTAGTGTAGTAGAAAGATCACTCGTGAGTTAATGAGCCGAGAGTGTTTTTATCATGTGTTTTAGTCATTTTAGCTATAATCATTGCAACACTAGGCTAATGTTAGCTGACTTAACATTAGCGAGCCACCACACCATAGGATTGACAGGAGGCGCAAGAGCACAGCATTACGATTTGAACCGCGTCGAAGTTAGAGATGCATGCAAGTGTGTAGCAAGCGGGCTAGCTAAAGTTGATATGTCATGGTGCCACAGCACTTGAAAGAATAAACTTCATAATTCTTCAAATTCTGACCCCAAGCTGTTTTATTCACAGCATGTACTTGTACTTTTTTGTAGTTTTATTTTGTAGTCTTGTGTCTGTGCACTTCCTGCCCTGTTATTGGGATTGTGTGTCTACCTGGTTCCTGATTGTGGATTCCCTGCCCTCATTGTGTCCACCTGTTTCTCGTTACCTCCTTGTATTTAAACCCTGTTTGTCTCCTTGTCGGTTTGTACTGTGTGCCCCTGCGCGTGCCCTCTCAGTTGCATGGCTCTGTTTAATTAGTGTTGTTTGTTAAAATAAATGACTTTGAACAGTTGCGTGGGCATTTGGGTCCCCACTCTCCGAGCTTCCCGTGAGAGTATCTTTACTTGACTTTACTGACTCAAGTATGGCTTTTGTGTACTTCATGCGCCACTGGTTTATGTCTGGGCTCTGGAGACTGACGACGGCTATCTATCAACTTTTTGCTTTGCCAGCTTTGATCAGCTAATCACTGATCTACGGTCGTGTAGACCGAACATTTTAGCACAAAGCTGCACCATTAGAAAATATGAAGCGTCTCAATCATCACGTTTCGCTGAAGCTCTTATCCAAAGTGACTGACACGTTGCTCTATACACAGTAGTCACAGCAACGGGGAGCAATTCAGGGTTAAGTGTCTTGCTCAAGGACACAACGACGTGGACTAGCGGAGCCGGGGATCAAACCACCGATCCTCTGATTGAAAGGCTGGCATACTAACCATTGAGCCACAGTCAACCCTCATTATGTCTGAATGCGCTGAATATCAGTCTATCTACAGTATCATCTGTCCCAAGATGATATTCCAGTTCATATGTTGTTATATAATAGCCATATATATTTTGTTTCATTTACAAATTATGTCATATAATGTATTTGTATGATGTAAAGTTATTCCTTTGACATGAATGGAATTGTTTATAGTAATCTGATGAGGATCAGCTAGGATAAGAGGAAGAGGCAGAAGCGAGTCTCAGGTTTTGTTTCCTTTTTGTTGGACAGCACATCAGCACAGTCTTTGACCTCACGTTAGAACTCCCACTAGACTTATGATTTTGTTTGGTTGAAAAAATACATAAAAGGTCAATCAAAAATAAATAAATGCAATACAACAACATTGCTTTTACTTTGAAGTGGTTTATGTACGCGCTTTTACTTTGAAGTGGTTTATGTTCGTGCGTGTGCTTCCGTAGCCTCACCAACAAGCTCGTTGAGGACTTGCAGACTTGAGCCTGACATGAAAGTATTGCTGTGTCCGCCTCACAAAGAGAAACACAGTCAGGAAGAAAAACTGAACTGAAACCATGAAAAGCACTTATTGCTTTTGTAGAAAGTGAATCAATTGCTGGTCTTTAACATCTTTAAGGTAAGAAACAGACTGAACATGGACCAAAGAAGGAGTGGTTTGTCCCTCACAGGGACCCTTACTACTGAACATGGACCAAAGGAGGAGTGGTTTGTCCCTCACAGGGACCCTTACTACTGAACATGGACCAAAGAAGGAGTGGTTTGTCCCTCACAGGGACCCTTACTACTGAACATGGACCAAAGAAGGAGTGGTTTGTCCCTCACAGGGACCCTTACTACTGAACATGGACCAAAGAAGGAGTGGTTTGTCCCTCACAGGGACCCTTACTACTGAACATGGACCAAAGGAGGAGTGGTTTGTCCCTCACAGGGACCCTTACTACTGAACAGTACCTTAAAGAAAACAGATGTATAAACTATATATGTATGTATGTTAGCTTGTTGTTGCTCCAGAGTGCTGTTATATTGTTCTGATAACATTACTTTAAAATAAAAGCTGCAATACACTAGTTTTTACTTCATTATTGAATTTGGCGCATAATGCGATTAATCAGTGTAATTGTTCCAACTTTGCTATAAATATATGTGCAGGGCTCTCAAGTTTTGAAGGCAGGCAAGCATGACTATATCCCCCTGGAGCCGTCGTCGACGGGGGGAGTGGAGGGGGGAAGGAGGGACGACAAATACTCGCCGCCGGACGGCTCCAGTGCCGCCTGTCATTACATCTTACCCAGATACAACACATGCAAAAGATATGTTTTTCTGATTGACTGTAGCCCATTTCTTTTTCTTGATTGGCTGATGAGTGGCTCCTCATGAAGGGGGGGTGGGGGGCTTGATTCCTCCGTGGTGAGGGCAGCGCGACCAAATCATGTTTGCGCGCTGTGGCACATTAAATAGTCTGGAGTTTTTTTTCAGCGTGAGAAATACGATGTGTGGAGGGAGGGCGGGACTTAAGACCGAAATGCGTGACAGTCACGCTCAATGCATGACACTTGAGAGCCCTGTATGTGTATGATCCTCATGGTACAAACAGTTACGAAGCTGTCTTATCTACGCCTAGATGCTACAATGTTAGCAAAGCTTAGCCCCGATTGATCCAATCCAGTGAGAAAAAGTGATTTGCTTGTCGTCTTGCGGACAGAACTAACAAAAAAGGATTTCAGACTTTTTACGTTTATGTCAGCATTCATCCATTTATTGCAATGAAATCACAGTGAAAGTTAGCTTTGCATCTGGTGTGAACGCAGCATGAGAAAATCACAAGGTTCACACTGAAGCATTCAGTGAGATCAGAGGAGTCAACTCAAACCCTTTCATTCATTAAAAACATGTCTGTCGCTCCACAGCTGTAACAGACTTGTTGTTGTGAACCTCAGTTACGCCGCGATGACTTCACAGCAGACACGTTTCATTTCATACTCATTTTGAGCAGAAAGATGTGCCAACAATAATATGAGGTTATGTGTCAGCACACATAAACAGTATCTTTAATGAAGTACAAAATATACTTATTTCTTGACTCACTACAATGTGAGTAGTAGAAACTCTTCGGACTGAAATGAGTTCCAGTTAAAGTGCTGCACAGCTCCAACCCAGAAGAAGTAAAAACATTTCTTTCTGCTAACTGTGCACACAGACTCAGCGGCTCTGAGGAAAATGAAAAAAGTGTGCCCCTCTCCCACCCCAACACACACACACACACACACACACACACACACACACACACACACACACACACTCCCCCCTGTCTTTCCACCAGCTGCTGATGTCTGACAGGCTGATGATGACTGTGTTTTTTCCCCTCCTTGTTTCAAAGTATGTTGGAGCAGATGGCCTGGAGAGGCAGAGTAGGGGAATGTGTTGGAGACACTGCTGGGGAATGTGCCAAGTGTGTGTGTGTGTGTGTGTGTGTGTGTGTGTGTGTGTGTGTGTGTGTGTGTGTGTGTGTGTGTGTGTGTGGTTTCAGTTCGCGTGCCTTCTTGCTGCCCTCTGCCCTTCATGGCGCCAGCTCCACTTCCCTTCCACTCTAAACATCTGGTGTCTGGAACTTTTGAGAACACACACATACATGCACACACAAACCCTAACACACGTGCACACACAAACACACACACGCGTGCACGCACACACGCACACGTGCACACACGTGCACAGACAGCAAGCAGGGAGAAAGCCCTCAGCGAGTTGGTGTGTAGAGAGCAGCATGCCTGCAGTAGTGTGAGGCTGGATGTGAACGTTTGTTCACTCATATCTAATATAAACATATTCTTTTAAAGAACCACATGGGTGTTAAATGTGTGTGACATCACATTGAGCATCCCTTTTTCTAACAATGTGTTCTGTGTTCTGTTCATAGTCAAATAAAAGGAGATATATATATATATATATATATATATATATATATATATATATATATATATATATATATATATATGTATATATATATATACATATATATACATATATATATATATATATATATATATATATATATATATATATATAAATATAATTTTTCTATATTTTACAAGCCAGAGAGGGAACTTAAATATAATCTTTTTCCATATAATTTCAAGCCTTTTACCTATGTAATATTTCAAAAAATCTGGCACATCCTGATGATGCAGAAACATTAATCCATGCATTTGTTACTTCAAGACTAGATTACTGTAACTCCTTATTATCGGGCTGCTCTGGTACGGCCCTTGGGTCTCTCCACTTGATACAAAATGCTGCAGCTCGTGTACTAACGAGGACTAGAAACAGATCACATTACTCCTGTATTAGCTGCTCTGCACTGGCTTCCTGTAAGATGTAGAATTATATTTAAAATCCTGCTCCTCACCCATAAAGCCTTAACTGGTAATGCACCATTATATCGTAAGGAGCCTATAGTGCCATACTACCCACTAGAGAGTTACGTTCATTGAATGCAGGGTTACTTGTGGTTCCCAGAGTCTTAAAAAGTAGGTTGGGGGCTCGAGCCTTCAGTTATCAAGCTCCTCTTCTGTGGAATAAGCTTCCACTTTCAGTCCGGGGGGCAGACACAGTCACCTTATTTAAGAGTAGACTTAAGACTTTCCTCTTTGACAGCGCTTATATTTAGACCCCGATCTTTGATCCAGGAAGCTTTCTTTCAGAGGTTGGGTCAGACAACTCTCCTCTAGATTCATGAGGGTATCCACCCCGTGAGTCAGTCAGAAGGCCCCCCCCCCCCCCCCTTTAGATATGCTGCTATAGGCCTAGACTGCTGAGGGCATCTTAGGATACACTGAGCTCCTCCTCTCCTCCTCTCCTCTTCTTCTTTCTCTCTTCTCCTTTCTCCTCTTTTGTCTTTCCTTCTGGAAAAATTATTGTCTTTCAATGCACATTACTAATTCTACTTCTTTCCGGGAGCCTCTGTGCTTCCTCGCCTCAAGTTTCCATGGACTGTGGTTATCTGGATCGTTGTCCATGTGTATACTACTCATTATATGAATAATTTCTGTCATATTCATGTGCTGTAACTCTGTTACGGTGTTCATTCTGGTCACATGACATCTGTTGCTTCTGTCCATCCTGGAGAGGATCCTCCTCTGTTGCTCTATGAAGGTTCTTCCTGTTTCCCTGTGAAAGGGTTTTACTGTCTTTATTTGGGGAGTTGTTCCTGATCCCATGTGAGGTCCTGGGACAGGATGTCATGTGTTCATATTGTAAAGCCCTCTGAGGACAATTTAGTATTTGTGATTTTGGGCTACACAAAATAAACTGAATTGAAAACTAGAAGGAACATAGCTAGACTACAGGATCAGACTGTGATTTACATGAGGGAACATATCTAATTGCCCCTCAGGACATTTGGAGCCACGTTTATGTGCAGCTTAATGTGCTATAGCAGCAGCTAGCCTGCTAACTGACACTAGCACTGCACTGTTCCACATTAAATGTTCATTTGGGGGCTTCTCCAACAGGCCACGCTGGAGAACAGGTAATGTTAGCAGGGAAGCTAATGTGTGTTGTTGGTCGGAGGCTCTTGTTACATTAAACTGACATTAAACTACATGCACATACTCAGTGCTTGATAGGATACCCACCTGAAACCAGAGGGTGGAGTCAACAACTTTAATGGGTTAAACAAAGTCTGAATGAAATACTGCCACTTCTCCATGACCTGCATGTGTTAAGAAGAGCGTGTTCTTTAACCAGCAGGCCAGGGGGGTCAATCCCCAGTCCTGCAGACTGCATGTCAGTGGATATTGTGATATTTGTGTATTGATCTCAAGCATTCCTGTCATCTTTCTCTCTGCAGTCTTCTCGCTTCAATTTTCTGACATTTACAATAGATTCATCAACCTTATAGGAACCTTTTTCATCATTTAAGATGTCGGTTTAGGGGAAGTGTCATGCTCAGTTCCAGGTTCAGACTTGTATTTGTACTACAACACTTCAATATTCAATATTTAAAACTGTTTTTTTGTTTCTCAGACAGTCTGTCTGGGACACATTCAGAGTGTTTCACTGCATTTCAATATGTTGTATATTCGGGCTGTGTGTGTTTCTCCATGGATTGAGTTTTCCAGTACTTGCTGTCAAAGTATTTATATATAATGTAAACCTGCTTAATACAAAATAAAATAGAAATTCCGTTTTTATACAACATGTGCCCTTACAACTAAATTTAAAGTTTACATCAATTAAAAATGCCAGCAAGCTGAGCGACTGAACACTGAGCTTCATTTTCATTTCATGAACTATTCCAGGAACTAAACATTGCTTTGCATCACTTCTAAGGTGACCCGTCAAAGGAGAGCTGTGTCTGCTGGAGATGTCATATGTACGCTCTCAAATAAAACCTAGGAGTCAAATCATAGTTTGGGCCATGTGCAGCTCAAATAAAGGCAAGAAAACATATTGAACCTAGGGGGCAACTGTGGCTCAGTGGTTTGCATGTCCGTCTTCCAATCGGTGGTTCGATCCCGGCTCCGCTAATCCATGTTGTTGTGTCCTTGAGCAAGACACTTAACCCTGAATTGTTTCCCGTTGCTGTGTCTATGGTGTATAGAGCAAAAATGTAAGTCGCTTTGGATAAAAGCGTCAGCTAACTGAAATGTGATGTAACCTTGAAGCTAGTTCCTGCTTCCAGAGGTCCATTGACAGTAACAGACAAACAAAACGACGTTAAAGTAAAAATGATTGGAACGTAATAATGAGTCAAAACAGTAGTGTAAAAAGAAAGTGCTGACTGATGGACATTATTTAATATGTATCAAGACAACAGGTAAACATGGACAATGTGTTAAGTTGGTGTAACAACTAATTAAATCCGGAAGTGGAATCTGGTCAGACGTCATTCTAAACTTGGTTTGTTTCTTTGTGTAGCTTTAGAGTGTCTCACCTTCCTCTTCTTGCTCCGGCCCTCGGCCTGCAGGGTCCTGGTGCACTGCTCCACACACTCAGAGAAGTCCAGACTGCTGTGGGCGGGACTGTAGTCCAGCTCAGCCAACTGAGCCAGAGACAGGATGTAGTTGCAGGCTATACGTAATATTGCCAGCTTGGAAAGCTTCTGCCCATAAGAGTAACATGGCACCTGGAGAGAGGAAGTTGGGATTACAATTTGTGTATGTTTCTTCAAACGACAGAGTATGTTGGATGTGGACGTTTTTGCAGCAAGTGGATGATAGCAAATGGACCTGTACAGTGCTTTACTAGTCCTGTGACCACTCAAAGCACTTTCACACACTGATGGGAGAGGCGAAGGTGCCACCTGTCCATCAGGACTAAAATTCACACTGATGGAGGAGCTACATGAAGGTACCACATGTCCATCAGGACTAACATTCACACTGATGGAGGAGCTACATGAAGGCACCACCTGTCCATCAGGACTAACATTCCCACTGATGGAGGAGCTCCATGAAGGTACCACCTGTCCATCAGGACTAACATTCCCACTGATGGAGGAGCTACATGAAGGTACCACCTGTCCATCAGGACTAACATTCCCACTGATGGAGGAGCTCCATGAAGGTACCACCTGTCCATCAGAACTAACTAACTTTCACATGCTGATTGTAGGGGCTACCATGAAGGCTCCACCTGTCCTCCAATGTCACCCAACTAAATGGCTGTTTCCAGGATTATGTGAATGCTAGCTTGTGCTTCAACGCTGTAACCTTTTCTTTACCAACCTCAATATTGTGGAGAATTCTGAGAAGATCTGAGAAGGAAGCGAGGTGCCCAATCACATTTTTAGCACTTGCTCAATCGGGCAAGCGAGTTTCAAGTTTACTAGCACTACGTAGCATTTTCTTTCCCGCCGCATGTTCTTCAATAGTAGCGCAGTGTGCTCAGTAATGTGTTTCCACTCCATTATTTATTGCCAGTTTGAGAAGTTGTTTTATCTAAATGAAGAAACATTATGCAGTGGCATAGTGGCTAAAGATGTATGAGGCTTTATGCTCTTTTAAGCTAGCAGTATACTGGTGCAACCTTACTTTTGAAATCTGATCAAACAGAATCTCTTGTTTGCTGTGCATGATGCCATCCTGTTTTGATAGAAGAACATTATACCAAGCTTTAAATGACTAAATGAACCTGTATTCACTTCAGTTACAGACTGACATAATTCTTCTTGTTTTATTTCCTGTCCGCTGCATATGGACGCCACCGTAAACAAATTCACTCAAAGCCCAAAGATGTGTGAATCTGCACAACGTTTATGTGAACAATGTGCTTGAACTTTCGTGCGTGTTGTGTTGTGAGGATAGAACGTGAGTCTGACCTGCTTCCTCAGGGCCTCAAACGCAGCACTGATGGTGTGGACCCGGGTTCTCTCTCGGGCATTGGCCAGAAGCCTCCTGGTCTGCTGGATGACTTTGACCTCTGGGAGACGGCCAGGTCCATCAGTGCTCCCCCCGGCTTGCTTCCTGGGAGACTCCTGGAAGCAGAAGGACATTTGTTTTTTCTGTTTCACTGAACTAAACAACAGCAGCATGTTATTGAACTGTCCTCTGGAACAGAACTCGCTCGTAACCCTCATAGGGGTTTTCCACTGGACATTTACTATGCCTTTTTCACAATAAAAGCTTCCCACCAGTTCATCAGTGAATAGTTTTAAAGCCTGCTGGCTTGACCCATGCCCATAGGAAACCCCTGTTAGACCTCAAAGGCAGCAGTTAATCCTTCTAACAGAACCCTGATGAACACCTCACAATAATTCACTAAGTGTACGAACTCCAGCAACGTATAATACAATGTATGTTTATCAGTTCATTGTATTGTTTTGTCATTTTGTTGGAAATGTGGAACCTCACTGGGCTGGAAGATTATTTATTTTTTACCTGAAGAAAATAGGACTTGTGGGGGTTCAGAGTTGAGCCAGATGTTCAACAGTGAGTTTCATAATGGAATCCAGGAAACAAGGACTGCTCCATCCCAATGCTGTGCTAGACATAGGGAAGGGTCACCAGAATGACAGCCAGCAAACTAAAGCACATTGATAATATGAATCTAAAATGTCTGTAGATGCTTTTCATATTCATGTCTAGTGAAGTTCAGGTTAGGTTAGCGAGGTCAGTACAACACAGCTATGCAGCTGTAGTTGTGTCTAGAAATGTCTGTTCTCAAGGGAACTTTAGTCAGACGCCTGCACTCAACACACACACACACACACACACACACCTGTTTATCAGTATGTTGACAGTAGAAAAGCAGACTGGACGTTGCTCGTCTCTTTCTGTGAGGATGAGAACACAGGATTCTCCTCCTCTTGACAGTTTAGAGCCAATTAAATGTTACTTTGCTTATGATATGTTGACAGAAAACCGTGTATTAAAGAGCTGAACGTAAATGGACCTGTACAGCGCTTTGCTAGTCTTCCGACCACTCAAAGCGTTTTTACACTACGAGACATCATTCACCTATTCACACACTGATGGGAGGAGCCACCATGCAAGGTGCCATCAGTACAGTCAGCCATTCATACACCGTAGGCGCAGCTACGGGAGCAATTTCAGGGTTAAGTGTCTTGCTCAAGGACACATTGACATGGGCTAGCGGAGCCGAGGATCGAACCACCGATCCTCTGATTGAAAGACGACCCAGCTCACCACTGAGCCACAGTCGCCCTGGCTGTTCATGGTGTAGTTAGACGGTCAACCTGGTTGACTGGACGACTCCCTGTTTTTGCAACTGCAGGGCTCGTTACTTTACCTGTGATCGAGGAAATAAATGACGAAAACGAGAGAAGTTGTCCAACTGAATTCTTCTGTAGGCGACACCAGGCTTCCAATAATTTTCCATGCTAACAACATTATATCCTGGGCCTAGACCTGCAGCCAGTCTACATTCTCATGTGCAGTCTTTCTACAGAATGACACATCATGGAGGATGGACAGAACCTGCCACACTAACTCAAAAGCTGTTCATTTGGCATCAATGAACTGTACAGTACTGATTAATAATCACTGATGAGTATTGCCCATTACAAATGATCACAACAAATGCATTAAATTATAGCTACATATCAATAACAAACGTGTTGCTGACAGTTGTTTGCATTACTAATTCATATAATGGTTACTTATCAATTGAGGTGATGTTTTTAAATGTCTTGCTTTGTAAGATATTACATTGACTATATATGCACATACAAGTCAAGTGTAAACTATTAATCAATTAAAATCAAAATGTTGCTGATTAATTTTCTAACTAAATCCAATACTTGGATATTTCTCCGTATTACTTCCTTCAGAAACACTCCACACATCACCTTAGGTGACTGGTCCTGGTCCAGATACTGGTGACACTGGGAGGTCTGGGAGGCTCTCGGGACAGGCAGCGCTGAGGTGTGGGGCTCCAGGGAGAAGGCCTGCTGGCTGGGTGAATGGCTGTGGCTGCTGCTGGATGATGTGGACAGAGGGAAAGTGGAGCAGAGGCCCAGTTTGAGTCTGTTGGACAGAGGCTGGGATATGGCGGTGGGCCAGTGGGAGATCTCAGAATTACAGAATGGAGAGGAGGGTAACTGGGCCAGTTTGGAAGTAATGGCAGGCACGTTGATGCCAATTCTCATGTCTATGGCACCGCTCTGATCTGAAACCTCAGTGTCTTCTGGTAGTCCAGACAGAACCCGCGTAGTACTGGCCATCCCCTCCTGTGACATCATGAGCTGTCTCTGTAGAGGAGCCTCTACTGAGGTCACATCCGAGCCGCTCTCGGGCTCAGGGCCGCTGTAAAGCCTTTTGGGCTCCCGTGACTTCCTCTTGAACTTCTTGTTGGTGTCTGGCACAGAGACCAGCACTGGCTCTTTGGTCATGGATCTACTCCAGGTGTTACTCAGTGGATGAGGGTTCTTCATTTTCACACAATTAGTGTAACTAACAAGCTGTTGAAGTGAAATTTGAGCGGCAAATCTAATTTCAACTATGCAAAATGCAGATGTACGGAATGCAAAGCCTTCAAAACTGTTTCACTGTCATCTTTCAAACTCTTCACCTGCCGGCAGCATTGGCTTCATGACTGAAATCCAGTGAAAGAAACCTTTGTGTTTCAGACACAACTTTTGGTCCAAGTCTATGTGAACGTTTCCAACTCATAATGTACCCATACTTAACCGGTACGAGTTCAGAAAAGCTTGAAGCTTCCTTCCTGCCCAACCTTCAGCTGCCAACAGTGTAACTCAAGCTGCTCCGCGCTGACAGAAGCTGCACAGCCGTTCAGCTACTCCGACTTCACCAGCAGAGTTGCTGTGGCTCCACTCTGTCTGCATAGCAGCATCCTGAATGATCCGCATTAGTACACAGAGCTGTGTAACATCTGCTGTTCCCTGGCTTCCAGACTTTCCTCAGCTCTAAAGGGTTCTTTCTGTGTGAGGGTCCAGGCCTGCCTCAGAGTCGGGTCACATGGCTCCAGTCAGTCTGCATAGCAGCGCTGTGAATAACCACACTGACACACACTACAGCTGCTGGACACAATAATGGGAACAGCAGTCTGAAACAATACATGCAGTTCTGGAACAGCGAGCCGCTCTAAAACTCTCTACTCTTCATCCGTACTTGAGAAGTTGTTATGGGCAGAACACACTGAAGAAGTTCATCTCCCCTCAAAGCCGTTCAGGTGTCAGCGTGGAAGAGGATCTGGTGCCCTTCATGCCGGTCCATCCCGGAGTCTGAAGAAACGCTGCCGCCGCTCGCCGTAAACCTTCAACCGGCTGGATCCTCTGAGATGAACCCGGTCCTCTCGCTGCACGCAGACGCTCGTCTGCTGGCGTCTGACTGGCTGGAGCCTGAAACACTAACACATGCACACAGAGGGAGGGAGGGAGAGAGGGCGAGGAGAGAGGGAGGGAGGGAGAGGAGAGAGGGAGGGACAGGGGAGAGAGAGGGAGGGACAGGGAAAAGAGAGAGAGAGGGATGGGGAGGAGAGGGAGGGAGAGAGGGAGAGGAGAGAGACGGGGGAGAGAGGGAGGGAGAGAGAGAGGGACGGGGGGAAAGGGGAGAGAGGGACGGGGGGAAAGGGGAGAGAGGGATGGGGGGGGGAGAGTAAGTGAGGGAGGGGAGAGAGGAAGAGAGTGAGGGGGGAGAGCGAGCAAGAGAGGGAGGGACGGGAGAGAGAGAGAGAGGGAGAGGAGAGAGAGAAAGAGAGGGAGGGGAGAGAGAGAGAGAGAGTATTAGAACATATTGCTGGTGAGCAGCTGAGTCTTGACCCTTTCAGAGCGTCTCTTTGCACGTTAGCAAAGATTATGTTATTCACTTCCAATAAAAGACCTTACCTCAACTCAAAGTTACAGAAAGGCCTCAGCAGCACCACCTGGTGGCATGTAAGAGGAGCGGTTTGGATAACACTTCCAAGTGAGACATGGATGAAGCTCCATGTGCCAAATGCTCTTCATTCTTTCAGGATGAAAGTCTGTTTTGACCACCTCTGATTATTGTGATTTTATTTCTTCAGTAAAGAAAAATCTGTTCCTGTTTGGCAGAAGAGCAAAGTCTTATATATTTATTTTATTCATTTGTACATGATTTATTGTTATTGTTAGCAAGTGATATAATGTAAAATCAGTAACATGCTCTTCTGTGATCAGCTAATGAACTTGCTGAATTTGCTGCAACCTCAGGTGAAGGTGAACTTGTCTCCACTGGGGATGGAAGAGGTGGGTGGTATACAGATGCTTTTCCCAAAACCTTCCCAGCAGCCTCTTCAGGGACTGAGGGTCCGGTCTCCAACACCATGTCCTGGCAGGAAGTTAGTTACAACAGTGACTTTGACTCCTCTGTCACTCAACAAAACTTTAATTCTCGTGCTGTCTCTGGGACAGCAGAAGGAATCAAAGATGTAATCGTGACCAGAATTCACAAAGAACCAGAAAATTCAGACATGTCTGAAGATGAGTCTGCAAACCGGAGATTTGGGAAGTTGTACCAAGAGCTAGATACAGAAAAGGAAGAGGTACTTGACTTCCTCCCGTCTTCATTGTGGTAGTTGTTAGTATCGGGTAGAATAGAGAAAATGAAATCCCATTTTCCTTCTTCCACCCTCCCACACTATGAGAACTGGGCCCTATTCCACGTACGTGGTTCACTGATATATATAAGTTATATCCTATAACTTCCAGGATAAGATGACGTAGATCTGGATTTTCGGTTCCACGAAGCCAGTTTAGATCAGTCACCATAGCAACACATTGAAATCCCCTAACCTGGTCGGGAGCAGGTTTAGTGAAAGTTCACTGGATAAGTTGTTCACTCCCACCGGACAAAACGCAGCTCTCTTCCTCATTGATGAAGGAGCAATATTAGTTTTATAGGGAGAGTTCTTCCAGATCGACAAGATCCGTTCCCACATCTTGATGACGTCATGTGAGCGCTATCGATTCTGCTGACACGGACTCATTTATTTAAGAGACTTTCTGGAGCCGAACATTGAACACCGGCACAGCCGAGTGCTGTCCGTCTCACATAATGTACACAATACTGTACACAACACATACTGTACACAATACATACTGTACACAATACTGTACACAACACATACTGTACACAGTACATACTGTACACAACACATACTGTACACAACACATACTGTACACAATACATACTGTACACAACACATACTGTACACAGTACATACTGTACACAGTACATACTGTACACAACACATACTGTACACAGTACATAGTGTACACAGTACATAGTGTACACAGTACATAGTGTACATGCAGACTGGATCACAGAAGGATTGTGTAAAAAAAGAGCACAAGGCACAGCTCTCTTTTTAGCGAGTGGAACACGTTTGTGTCCGTGATGAGAGAACATGGTGAACGCTGCTGCGTGCTGCTCATAACCTTTATTTAGCGCTTTAGAAACTTCTGGATGTGTTGAGACACTCAGACTTCTATGACAGGATGCATATCATTACTGTAGATCACCATGAAGGTGGACTCATGATAACAATACTTATCCTGCTTCAACTTATTGAATTTCTGATTATGAATAATACATACTGATCCGCCCATACAAATATTCAAACTCCGAGTTATATTGTAATCTAAACACACATAAGTTACATGAATATACACATAGTTCATGATACATACGTGCATACAGTACATATATCCTCATAAGTATATATTAATTTGTATACGACTATTAGTAGTAACTAAACTAAATTAAACTAATTAATTAAACTAAATAAATATAATCTGAATGATTTGGGTGATGAGGTACTTAAAATTAGCAGAAACATTTTATTTTGTTTGACACATTTACTTGTCTGACATTCTGCACTGACTCGTGTTACACGGCGTTACGCTGCGTTCACAACAGGAAGTGAATATTCACTACGCTTGAATGTGAAGCACCATTAGGTTTTGTCATGATTATGGACTTAAATTCATCACATGTAGTCATGATCATCTTCTGCTCATCAGCAGAGAAAAGAGACGCTCTTTCTCTGAGTTTATTTGTCTTTTTAGAAAGACAACATCATGAATTTGGCGTTTGACTTTTCTCCCTTCTGAAGAGCAGCGGGCACACACAGTTATCCTGAGAACTGACGTCTGGTTAGAATGAACGAGACCGTTTGAGGGAGGATCCACCTTCAGGGAACCGCCATATCCTGGAGTCAATCTTCTCGTTAGGTTAAGCTGGATAATAGGACTTTTGATCGGATTTGTTAGTGGACCACACAGGTGCTGCACTTTAAATCTCTCCAGATGTAGTTCAGACCTGGCGTCTGACGGCTCTCCCAGTCCGGCCCGCGTGAGGTCAATCAAACATGAAAATAAATAAATAAGATAAACGCCATGAATGAAATTCAACACTGTTTTTACTTTGAAATGATTTATGTATGCACTTTTAACCCGTCATCCCTTTGACGTGGTTTATGTATGTGTTTTTACTTTGAACTGATTTATGTACGTGCTTTTACTTTGAAGTGGTGTATTTATGTGCTTTTACTTTGAAGTGGTGTGTGTATGTGCGTGTGCTTCCGTAGCCTCACCAACAGGCTCGTTGAGGACTTTTAGACTCGAGCCTGACGTGAAAGTCTTGTTGTGTAGTTGTTGTGTAGTTTGTGTTCTCAGAGCAGCGGTGCTGCTGCGAGCCGCTCCGCCTCACAAAGAGAAACACAGTCAGTCTGTCAGGACTGGCTGCAGCTCACAGTGCAGACTGAACATTAGTCGCAAAGCAGCCACCGCAGATCCTGATGTTAGTTATCTTTGGAGCTACCTACAGATGATAACAAACATTTTCAGATCAGGTCCTTCACATATCAATGTTGCTCCAGAGTGCTGTTATATTGTTCTGATAACATTGCTTTAAAATAAAAGCTCCAATACACTATTTTTTTCTTCATTATTGAATTTAATCAGTTAAATTGTTTCAACTTTGCCCAGCTCTAGTATTTATTATTATAACTTAGATAAAGTGAATAGTTATTAACGTGAGACTAAATGTTTTTCGTCATCTTCAGGAAAAGATGCCCATCCCCTCCGTGGTCATAGAGCCGGCCTCCAGTAACGAAGGAGATGACGACCGTGATGCCGACATCATCTCTCCCACTGCCACCAGTAACAACGGTGTAGCAGCTGAGAGCCAGCCGGTCCGACACATGAGTCCGTCTGGTGGAGTGTCCGGACTCCCCGATGACTTCCTTTACAAGGTGGGTCGTCCTCCCGATACCAGCCGCTCACGCTAAAGTCCAGGTCGTTTCTCTACTCGATCTGCTGACCGCAGACGGGGTGATGATGCTTTTCTTCCTGCAGGTGGAGACGATGCATGACTTTGAGGCTGCGAATTCAGATGAGCTGGAACTGAACAGAGGCGACGTGGTGTTGGTGGTTCCCACTGCTTCAGTTAAAGATCAGGTGAGAAGTGGTGTCAGTAAGGAAGGAATGAGCTTCGAGTCAACATTAAATCACGCCGCGTCCTGTTTTTGTTGTTGCTGTTGTTGTTGTTGCAGGATGCCAGCTGGCTCACAGGAATCAAGGAAAGTGAGTGGCTCACACTCGGCGTTGGTGCTCACAAAGGACTTTTCCCAGACAACTTTACACAGCGTTTGGAGTAAGAAGTCTCTTCGGCCGGTGGAGGTCAGCAGAAGCTTGAGACGTGCAGTCAGCGTGCAGCCGACCTGGAACACCTTGAACCTGCTGCAGCGGTCTGCTGGACAACACAGGGGTTTGAAACTATTCCCAGTGTAACTGAAAAGTACTAAGCATGATGTGATAGTACGGTCTGCCCTCTGAATTGAAATGTAATTTTGTTGCTTTTGAAAGAAAAAAAAGAATATATCGATGCATTGGGAATGTTGCAATCTCTACATGTTCATACAAACAAACAGCTATTGTTTTTAAAGAAAAATACATCTACTATACCTTCTTTGCACCACGTGTGTTGTAGTTCCTATGTTGCTCTGCTATTCAAGAATCAGTAGTGCTGTGGTCTTTCTAAGTGTTCTCGAGTGTAACATGAACCTCTAGAGTTTGTGATTTTCAGAGTCGTCATAACTGTAGTGTATTTCTATTATATCATAGTTGAGCGTTTGTGTTGATGAGTCAGTGACAAGTGTTGCTTTGTTCTTGACAAAAGAAAGAGATGTGTATCATCTTAGCATTGATGAAGGAAGCAGTGCTCATTCAGCATGAACATCTCAAATCTTTTATCAAAGTATAATAAAAAAGAATCTTCCCACAATTACAAATATTAATGTTTAGCTGTATAAGTCACATGTCTTATTAAAATTGCATTTGCAAGAAACAGAGCCAAACAGAAGGCTATAAGTGTATGATTACAGGTAAGCTATTTACAAATGCAATATGCAATCTATGTTGTTGATATATTTCAGGTCTCCAAATTCCTACATTTGTTTAGATGAACAAATATGATGTCACTTCCTTTGATATTAAAGTTTGACCTTAATTTAAACCTTTTTGTGATGTACATCCATAAATATTCACGTCATGATCAATAAATAAGACTTCATATGATAAAAATGTAAAAGTTTTCTTGGGAATTAGGATTGGGGAAAATACCACATTGGGAGGATTATGTATTAGGGTTATATATATATATATATATATATATATATATATATATATATATATATATACACACACAGTGGGCAACGCTCCCAAAAGAAAGGGTTTTTGAACCAACCTTTGGGCTCCTCCCCTAATCAGTGCCAATATAAAAGGCACCTGTTTGCATCCATCTATCTATCTATAATAAATTAAATTAAAATTTTGTTGAAAGAATTCATTGTCTTTATTTAACGTATGTAATTATTTGACTGTTATTTATTTACAGTATTAAAATGAATACAGGGATGAATTTTACAGCAGGCCAGGATTTGCTGTTAAAAATAATACAGTTCCCTCTTTCTGTGATCACAAGTACAGTATTTAGATTACTACTACAGTAGTGACTGATTACTACTGTAACATGACTACAGTATTCTCGAGGTACTGTGATTTGTTTTACAGTATGAATACTGTGAAATATACTACAGCTACTTACCTGCTATTTGCTGCCAGCAGGTTACTGTAAATTCTACGGTAATCTTGTTACAGTAGATCAGCGGTGTCAAACACGTGGCCCGCGGGCTGGATCCGGCAGGATGTCCAGTCCAACAGAAGAATAATTTAAAAAAACATTTTTTTTTTTAGAACAAAAGTTGCAGAGCTGGGAATTGAACCTCTGACCTACTTATAAAACAGTCATGCAAACCATTATGCCATAGTCTCTATTGTTGAAGCTCAGATATTAATTGGATGCAAATCGTTAAAAATGGATCAAAACGAGGGAATCTGCAGAGGAGAGCCAGGCAGATAAACAGAGAGCTGATGTCTGAATGTTTGGTCTTTATGTTTCTAGTTAATTGTTGAAAGACCTTAAAACAGAGTTTATCATCCAAAAACGTTCACCAATGATTTAAACAGAGAAATATTGTTGTTATTTATGTGTTATTATGCTGTGATTTTACTGGTCCGGCACATTTGAGATTAAAATGGGCAGCATGTGACCCCTTCACTAACATGAGTTTGACCACCCTGATGTAGACAGACAGACAGACAGACAGACTTGAATTCAAACTCAGCTGAAATTAAATCATGATATTCCGATTTTCACAATTTTCCAATATTCAAAACAGCTCTAAAAATAGATACTTAAAACTGTAAATTAAAATGACTTCTAGTTCAGGGCGCTGCCTGCTCTGCTCATGGCCTTGATATATTACTGTACAGATTTGGAGCAAATTGAAGGCAAAGTTGTCTCAAAAGACAATGTTATTTTTTCTAATAGTCCAATATTCAAACAGCTTCAAAAGCAGATCCTTAAAGGTGAAAATCCCAAATCAGACTTTGAATTAGATTTTCTCCAAATCTGCACAGTGATATCTCAAGGCCAAACACACACACACAGCAGAGATCCCTTGAACGAGATTGCATGTAATTTATACTCAGGTTACCAGCTTTATTCCTTTGAAGGGGCGGCTGTAGCTCAGGAGGATGAGCGGTCGTCTCGATGCCACGAGGTACCGGGTTCGATCCCCAGTCCACCCGCAGTTCACAAGTCGAAGTGTCGCTGAGCAAGACACCTAACCCCTCATGACTCCGCGGGCCCAGAGTGGCCCGTGGCAAACCTCTAACCAATTTATGCAAATGCTGCTCCTAACCTGAAGCTCACACTGTTGGTTACAGGTATGGTAAACACATCCAGAAGTTTACTAACCTTGCAAGAACATTGTTTGCTTTAAGGTGACAAATACATGTAGAAACAATTAAAATAAGCATAATGTTGGACAATGTGTTTTCTTAGTTGAGAAATAGACAAAGTAGTGTGTCTATGGAGTCAGTGTGTTGTTTGTTGTTTATTCATACTAATAAAGTGTAATGTTCATCATTGTGGGTTGATATGCTTTTGCTTGCTGCTTTATATATAAAGCTCAGTATATATATGTATATATATTCTCACCTTTTCTGCCAAATGGACTTTTCCTTGATTTAGGTTTTTTTGGGACTGTGTTTTCTGTAAAGAAAACATTAAAATGCACAGGTTGTTCCTTCAAACACTTGTCATAGTAATATATTTAGGGACGCTGGCTCTCACTGACGGCCATGGTCCCCACTCTTGGATCGGGTGGAACCTTTAGGGCCTGACGGGCTCTGGATTAGGTGAAATGGGGTCTGTGGGGACCCACAGCACCACAAAGCAGCACCGGGGCCCCCTGGAAGCACTCTCCTCGAAGTGCCAGTCCAGAGCCCCCCAGAACTCAATTCAGCTTCCCCCCAGTCCCCTCATCCCTGTAAATATGAGCAGAATTGCCCTGAAAGCACAAAAAAACATTTATATACATGTACATCCGGTTGGTGTTATAGACCATATTCTGTGTCTTATTCTGTTACCCTTTGACCTTGCTTTTGGGTTTAGTTACTCCTCAGTTATGTGTTCACATTCAGTGCATCTTGTGTATTCTGTGTACATTGTGCTTAGCTGAATAGTGCCCCCTCCAGGTCCAAAATGAGACTTCCTCCGTAGGCCGAAAGCCTTTATAGTAGTATTTGGCATAACACAATTAGGCTATAAATGACACTTTAAATAAGCAATAACATGTAACATGTGTATAATATACTGTTTTATAGAGTCCCAGTCTCTTCCTCTTTTCTTTTCCTGCAGGCTGTCTCATGGAGTCCCTCTTCAGGCTGCTGCTGTTGCTGTCTGAGGGTTAGGGTTAGGGTTAGGTTTAGAGTTGGGGTTGGGGGCCCCCACTGCTGTAAGCAGCGGGGGCCCCCATTGCATTCTCCTTCCTGCTTTTCACTCTCCACTCAACAGCGTTCGTTAAGACCCCCTGTTATGCCAGTGCCCAAGCGGGCTATCCACTGTCTCTCTATCTTCCTCCTTTCTGTGGTAGACCATCTGGGGTCATGTTGGATAATGGAGACTCTCATCCTTTCCCAGCCGTGCAGCACAAGATGGCGAACTACAGGTGTGTGTGTATTTACAGCATGTGTGCAGTTATATTTGTGTTGTGCGAACCTTGTGGACAATGCATTTCCTGTTTCCCCGACATACAATGCATCACAATCCATACACGACATCAAATAAATACAATTCTTTGTGGACAAATTCCCCTTCGAGTCATTTTTGAAGACCTCGCCTGTGTGTGGATTTCTAAACCACTTTTGGAATTGGAAATATTGCCCCCTGGTGGCCGATTTGGTTGTTGCCACCGGTGTGACCTTTGCCCTGACCAGATAGTCCTGTAAATTTTTATTTCTCCGATAGGCTGGCATGATCGTGAATTCTTCCAGGTTTTTGGATTCTTCGTTCATCTCACTAAAGTGGGTCCGGCAGGATTTGACGAGCCCTCGTGTGGACGGTGAGTATGTAGTTATGAGTGGTAAGTGTGATGTGATTACAATTGGTTTCTTGTTCTTAAATGTTTTGCAGGCTTTCCTGCACATGGTCCTTGTGTACCCCCTCTGATATAACTCTGTGAAGAGGGTTCTGATGGCCTCCGTGACATCATGTGGTTTGGTGCAAATCCTGTGAAAACGGAGTATTTGTGCCTTTAGGAGGCCTGCAAATGTGTGTTGTGGGTGAAAGCTGCTCCTATGGAGCAATGCGTGCGTGTCCGTGGATTTAAAGAAGACTTTAACGTCTAATGTTCCTGTGGTGGTGAAATCATCCCCTTTAAAGGTGGTTGTATCCAAAAAGTCCACCGCAGTCCTGCTATGTGTCGCTTTAACTTTAATCGAGTCCATATGTGCATTGAGGGTGTCTAAGAAGGCCTCAAATTCCCTCTCCGAGTGGGTCCACACTCCCCATATATCGTCCAGATATCTGAAATAATGTAGAGGTTTTAATTTACACGCCTTAAGGGCCCCGTCCTCCCATTGTGCCATGAACAAGTTGGCGTACGCCGGTGCAAATTTCTTCCCCATCGCCGTCCCTTTGATCTGAAGGAAGAATTCCTGGTTGAACACAAAATCATTTCGGGTCAAATTGATCTCCAGTAATTGCAGCAGTTCTTTTTCTGGCCTGTGTTTGTCCCTGTTGTTTTGAAACGCTATTTTTACAGCCTGTATGCCTTTTGTGGCATCAATATTTGTGTACAGGCTGTCGACGTCTAGAGTAAAGAGGATGGATTCTTGTGGAATCCTCAAGGTCCTGACTAACTCCACGAAATGATAGGTGTCTTTAATGTAACTCGGGTGAGTTATGGACAGCGGATAAAGGAACGAGTCCAAGTATTCTGCCGTGCGGTAGGTCTCACTGCTGCAGTCTGAGACTATGGGTCTCCCTGGAGGGATTTCACCCGGTTTACTCCATTTGGAAGGCTCTTTATGGATCTTAGGTAGCATATAGAAAATCCTCGCCCTTGGTTCTGGATCGCTCATCAAGTATCTAACTTGTTTTGCCGTGATGAATTTCTTCTCTTTTAGGTTTTGGAGAATTTTTTGCACCATAGGTATGGTGTCCAGAAATATGGGTTTTTGCAATTTGGAGTAATATTTGGGGTCGTTCAATTGCCTGTATCCCTCCCAAAGATATTGAGCCCGGTCCATGATTACAATGGCACTCCCTTTATCCGCCGGCTTAATGACTATATCTTTATTCCGTTTTAATTCTAGCAATGCTTGTGTTTCTGCTGGGGTCAAATTTGCAGGTGCTTTATGTGGTCCAAATTGGGTTTTAAACATCTTAAGATCTTTTTTAATAAGCTTTTTAACCCCTTCTGAGATTGTGGATTCTGGAGGAGACCAAGTGGATTTAGCCGTAAATGGTATTGCTGTAGTCGGTGGTGAGTCTTTAAAATACTCAGATAGTTCTAGCCGCCTGTGATATTCCTGAAGGTCGTTTCGACCTTGGTTGACGATGTCTCTATTTGTTCCCCGAGAGGGAATGAAACTTAGCCCCTTACTTAACAGTGAAAATTGTGCCTCAGTACACTTAAACCTTTGTGAAAGATTGATGACAGTCTTAGGCCCCGCCTCTAGAGGTAGGTTTCTGGGGGAAGCTAATTTAACTGAACAGACCACATGTTAAAGATCACCTTAGCTGTGTTTGAAGTCCAGTGGATCTTATCCCGTCCCGTCTGGAACCTCTCGGCGGTCATCATGGGGAGATGATCCTCCAGGTTGGTGATCTGGGCGTTCAGGTCGCTGATGAAGAGACGCTCCGTCTGAGGCAGCCCCGGGTCAACGTTGATCTGCGGGATGAAGACCCGGCTGCACGGGAAGCGGTGCCTCGCTCTCCTCAGCATGGCCTGCATCTGTTTTATGGCCGTTGTCGTGTTCTTCTGTGTCCTGTTGTTCAGGCCGAAGGAAAGGATGACGATCTCCACCGCCGTGTTGACCTTGACCTTTTCCAGGATGTCCTCTGCGTCCTTGAAGTTTGCTCCCGAGAAGGCCTCCACCTGCAGATCTGCGTGGTCGTGTGCCGGGAATCTCCCGACGTTGGAGTCGCCCAGGATGACCCATTTTTTGTCAATGTTCACCGACCAATCCTGTTGTTTGTCGTTGGAGGGGGCGTGTCTTGTCGGATGGTACCGCCCCACTGTTGTCTGCTTGGTTTTGCCCCTGGGTGTGAAGAAGACAGGGAAGAGAGAGGGAGGGGGGGAGGAGAACAGCAGGTTTCCGCATCGTTCTCCTGTCTGGCTCCTATTGTAGTCCACCGTGACCTCCACAAGGTCATCCTCTTCCTCCGGTTCCGCTGTGTGTTCCTGTGGAGTCGGTGTTGTTGTGGTGGGTTCCCGGTCCTTCTTTTCCCTCCCCTGGTCTAACTCGATTGTCTGTGTTCTTTTCCCCCCAGGTGTCGCTGTCTGTACTACCCTCGGGGTCCTGATGACCTGCGAGAGAGGAGCCGGGAAGGATGTCGGTGGTGGGGGAGGGGGAGGAGAGGGAGGGGAGGAGGAGGGGGGAGGTACTCTCACCATGATCGTGGGGGAGACAGGCAAGGTGTCGTCACCACTGTCGGCCGGTGTGGAGGTGGTGGGGGGCGGCCGTGGTGTTCGCTGGGCCGTCAGGGTCGCTGTTGTAGTTTTGGAGCCGGGCTCGAGTTCACAGGCCTCATCCTCCATCTCCAGGTACGCCAGCCCCTCCGTGATGGTTGCCTCCGCTCTCGTCAGGGTCTCCTGTTGCAATCTGGACCCCAGAGCGTTTTTGGCCCATTTTGTGGCCTTCACGAAAGGCTCCTTCCACTCTGTGCTCTCCAGATAAAAGAGGACCAAAATCTCCCTCTCTATGGCCTTCTCATAGTGGACCCTTAGAATGTTCAACGTGCTGTCACACCAGTCCTGTGCATTCTCGGCTATTTGCCCTAACACAAACCGGCTTTATCAAGTCTCTCAGATATTTGACCGTTTTGGTCATTGTTACAGGTGGTTGTCTCTCATTACTCACGTTCTTTAAGTGATGAACCGCTTTGATTATTTTATTCAGGATCCTGACCTTTTGGGCAAAGTTCGGGTCCTCTGAGAGATTCTGCGGCTCCGCTCCGTTGGGACGGAATCCCGGTCCGCCTTTTCCTCCTCCGCGACGATCTCCCCTGTTCCGTCCGTGCCGTCTGTTCCTGTACGGGACAAATTTGTTGTTGTGGTCCCGTCGTCCTGAAGACTGTTGTTGTTGTTGTCGTCCCGTGTTGGCCGTGTCGCTCCGTTCTGTGCGTCGCCGGAACGGTCCTGGCGCTGTGTCCCGCTGTGCTGCGCCGCGCCGTGCTGTGCTGCGCCGCCCGTGTCCGACGTCCGTCTTTCACGAGCGCGCCCCGTCAGATCCCGTCCTGTGGTGTCGGTCTTTGTTTGTCTTTGGCCCCTGTCATCCCTCCTCCCCCGTCCGGGAGAGCGAGAGGCAGGTGGGGATTCCCCGTCCCGTCGTCGCGTCCCGTTCGCGGCTGGTGCGCGCGTCTCACGGGCGCGCTCCGTCCGGTCCCGGTGAGAAGCGTAAGGTAAGTCTCTGTCTCCGTCTCTGTCTCGTTTAAATCCCACCGGGTCCCTCCGCGGGCTTCTATGAGTGTCTTTTTCATAACGATCATCTCCCCGGCGGTCCCTGTGTGCGGGGGCATTCCATCTATTACGGGACGCGACTCCGTTGTCAGTCGCTCTTTTTTCTCCATCAGCGCGTGCCCCGCGCCGGGCGTAAAAGACCCGTGTGTTGGAGTCCTGCCCCCGTGGTGGACTGCGACTATAGTCTCTGCGTCCCGTAGGTGGTCGTTGTGGGCGGCTGACCCCTCTGTCTATGGACGCGGAGCGGTTACGCTCGTCTTGTCCGCCATTTTGTTTACGCGCGTACCCGGTCTCGGTGTACTTATGGCGCTGATTATCCCTGGACCTGGTCCTACCTGTCCAGGTGGATGTGGCAGGGTCCCGGTGGTCCTGACTGTGTCGTCGTGGCTCCCGGTCTCTCTCACCGACCAGCGGAGGCCACTCCTGGTCCCGCAGGTCTCGGTCAAGTCGAGGCCCGCTCATGTTCTCCGGTTCAAATTGTGTCGGGAGTAAAAATGAAGAAAAAACGGAGGAAGCTGCTCTCAATTTTAACCTCTTTCTTTACTTTTCCCAAACGGTATCAAGTAATACAGGTGACGTTTCAGTTTAAAACAAACTTTCTTCAGACCTGAAGTGGAGCCGCGAGGAGCGTGTTCTCGCGACTCGATACCGGAAGAGGAAGGGAGCGTCGACTTCCTGTGCCTTTCAATTAGGGATCGTCAATTGGGTGGACCCGACAGGTAATTTTTTGGTTCCGACCTCTCCTCTCTCCCTTCCTCCATGGTGACATTGACAATGAGTACATGTAGTACCATACCCCTCAAACTTTGAAATAAGGATGGAATAAATTGAAATAAAATAAATAAAAAAAATAAAAAAAATAAAATAAAATAAAATAAATTAAATAAAATAAATTAAATAAATTAAATTAAATACAAAGTACAATGTGATTCAAATATGCAGTTGTAACAAACAGCTTCTGTACAAACCACATATATGTTCAGTGTGTCTTTTTTTCAGGTAGGTATTGCAGGTAAGTATTCGTACATGTATCTTGTCCCGGAAAACATGAACTGGATTCTAACAACATGGACTGTGTCCTTTCTGGCGGATCCAACGACCTTAATGAAATACATGCATTCAACATAGAAATTGTTAGTTGTTGTGTGTCCTCTGCTCCAGAACATGTGGATAATGATGTACACAACATTTTGTTCTTTATCTTTTTTTCCTTTTTCAGGATGGAGTCTTCAGTGTTCATTCAGGTGAATGATGGTAAGTGGTATAGGCGGTTCTTTTTTAACTTTGCAGGTAGGTAATCCCACCTGCATCCTGTCCCGGAAAGCATGAACTGGATTCCAGCAATATGAACTGTGTCCCGTCGGACAGATCCAATGACCATAATGTAAAATAAAATAAAAAAGCTTTACACAAGGTTTGTTTGTTGTTGCGTGTCCTCTGCACCAGAACATGTGGATCGTGATGATGTGAACAAGTTAAACATTTTTATATGTATACACACATCTCTCCGTATCCATATATGACTATACACATATTTACAGCAATACTTTATCTCAGGATAGAGTCTCCAGTATTCAGGTGAGTAATGGTAAGTAGTACTAGCAGTTCTTTTCTTAATCTTTTAAGGGGGTTCTTTTTGAAATTCACTACTGTTTCTTGTGGGATCGTCAAGATCCTGACCATTTCTCTGACCTAAGAAGTGGGCGGTTGAGGTCAGAGTTCAAATCATGGGCATGATTTACAGGTTGAGTAGGGTTAGGGTTAGGGTTAGGGGTTAGGGTTAGGGGTTAGGGGTTAGGGGTTAGGGTTAGGGTTAGGGTTAGGGTTAGGGTTAGGTTTAGAGTTGGGGTTGGGGGCCCCCACTGCTGTGAGCAGCGGGGGCCCCCATTGCATTCTCCTTCCTGCTTTTCACTCTCCCCTCAACAGCGTTCGTTAAGACCCCCTGTTATGCCAGTGCCCAAGCGGGCTATCCACTGTCTCTCTATCTTCCTCCTTTCTGTGGTAGACCATCTGGGGTCATGTTGGATAATGGAGACTCTCATCCTTTCCCAGCCGTGCAGCACAAGATGGCGAACTACAGGTGTGTGTGTATTTACAGCATGTGTGCAGTTATATTTGTGTTGTGCGAACCTTGTGGACAATGCATTTCCTGTTTCCCCGACATACAATGCATCACAATCCATACACGACATCAAATAAATACAATTCTTTGTGGACAAATTCCCCTTCGAGTCATTTTTGAAGACCTCGCCTGTGTGTGGATTTCTAAACCACTTTTGGAATTGGAAATATTGCCCCCTGGTGGCCGATTTGGTTGTTGCCACCGGTGTGACCTTTGCCCTGACCAGATAGTCCTGTAAATTTTTATTTCTCCGATAGGCTGGCATGATCGTGAATTCTTCCAGGTTTTTGGATTCTTCGTTCATCTCACTAAAGTGGGTCCGGCAGGATTTGACGAGCCCTCGTGTGGACGGTGAGTATGTAGTTATGAGTGGTAAGTGTGATGTGATTACAATTGGTTTCTTGTTCTTAAATGTTTTGCAGGCTTTCCTGCACATGGTCCTTGTGTACCCCCTCTGATATAACTCTGTGAAGAGGGTTCTGATGGCCTCCGTGACATCATGTGGTTTGGTGCAAATCCTGTGAAAACGGAGTATTTGTGCCTTTAGGAGGCCTGCAAATGTGTGTTGTGGGTGAAAGCTGCTCCTATGGAGCAATGCGTGCGTGTCCGTGGATTTAAAGAAGACTTTAACGTCTAATGTTCCTGTGGTGGTGAAATCATCCCCTTTAAAGGTGGTTGTATCCAAAAAGTCCACCGCAGTCCTGCTATGTGTCGCTTTAACTTTAATCGAGTCCATATGTGCATTGAGGGTGTCTAAGAAGGCCTCAAATTCCCTCTCCGAGTGGGTCCACACTCCCCATATATCGTCCAGATATCTGAAATAATGTAGAGGTTTTAATTTACACGCCTTAAGGGCCCCGTCCTCCCATTGTGCCATGAACAAGTTGGCGTACGCCGGTGCAAATTTCTTCCCCATCGCCGTCCCTTTGATCTGAAGGAAGAATTCCTGGTTGAACACAAAATCATTTCGGGTCAAATTGATCTCCAGTAATTGCAGCAGTTCTTTTTCTGGCCTGTGTTTGTCCCTGTTGTTTTGAAACGCTATTTTTACAGCCTGTATGCCTTTTGTGGCATCAATATTTGTGTACAGGCTGTCGACGTCTAGAGTAAAGAGGATGGATTCTTGTGGAATCCTCAAGGTCCTGACTAACTCCACGAAATGATAGGTGTCTTTAATGTAACTCGGGTGAGTTATGGACAGCGGATAAAGGAACGAGTCCAAGTATTCTGCCGTGCGGTAGGTCTCACTGCTGCAGTCTGAGACTATGGGTCTCCCTGGAGGGATTTCACCCGGTTTGCTCCATTTGGAAGGCTCTTTATGGATCTTAGGTAGCATATAGAAAATCCTCGCCCTTGGTTCTGGATCGCTCATCAAGTATCTAACTTGTTTTGCCGTGATGAATTTCTTCTCTTTTAGGTTTTGGAGAATTTTTTGCACCATAGGTATGGTGTCCAGAAATATGGGTTTTTGCAATTTGGAGTAATATTTGGGGTCGTTCAATTGCCTGTATCCCTCCCAAAGATATTGAGCCCGGTCCATGATTACAATGGCACTCCCTTTATCCGCCGGCTTAATGACTATATCTTTATTCCGTTTTAATTCTAGCAATGCTTGTGTTTCTGCTGGGGTCAAATTTGCAGGTGCTTTATGTGGTCCAAATTGGGTTTTAAACATCTTAAGATCTTTTTTAATAAGCTTTTTAACCCCTTCTGAGATTGTGGATTCTGGAGGAGACCAAGTGGATTTAGCCGTAAATGGTATTGCTGTAGTCGGTGGTGAGTCTTTAAAATACTCAGATAGTTCTAGCCGCCTGTGATATTCCTGAAGGTCGTTTCGACCTTGGTTGACGATGTCTCTATTTGTTCCCCGAGAGGGAATGAAACTTAGCCCCTTACTTAACAGTGAAAATTGTGCCTCAGTACACTTAAACCTTTGTGAAAGATTGATGACAGTCTTAGGCCCCGCCTCTAGAGGTAGGTTTCTGGGGGAAGCTAATTTAACTGAACAGACCACATGTTAAAGATCACCTTAGCTGTGTTTGAAGTCCAGTGGATCTTATCCCGTCCCGTCTGGAACCTCTCGGCGGTCATCATGGGGAGATGATCCTCCAGGTTGGTGATCTGGGCGTTCAGGTCGCTGATGAAGAGACGCTCCGTCTGAGGCAGCCCCGGGTCAACGTTGATCTGCGGGATGAAGACCCGGCTGCACGGGAAGCGGTGCCTCGCTCTCCTCAGCATGGCCTGCATCTGTTTTATGGCCGTTGTCGTGTTCTTCTGTGTCCTGTTGTTCAGGCCGAAGGAAAGGATGACGATCTCCACCGCCGTGTTGACCTTGACCTTTTCCAGGATGTCCTCTGCGTCCTTGAAGTTTGCTCCCGAGAAGGCCTCCACCTGCAGATCTGCGTGGTCGTGTGCCGGGAATCTCCCGACGTTGGAGTCGCCCAGGATGACCCATTTTTTGTCAATGTTCACCGACCAATCCTGTTGTTTGTCGTTGGAGGGGGCGTGTCTTGTCGGATGGTACCGCCCCACTGTTGTCTGCTTGGTTTTGCCCCTGGGTGTGAAGAAGACAGGGAAGAGAGAGGGAGGGGGGGAGGAGAACAGCAGGTTTCCGCATCGTTCTCCTGTCTGGCTCCTATTGTAGTCCACCGTGACCTCCACAAGGTCATCCTCTTCCTCCGGTTCCGCTGTGTGTTCCTGTGGAGTCGGTGTTGTTGTGGTGGGTTCCCGGTCCTTCTTTTCCCTCCCCTGGTCTAACTCGATTGTCTGTGTTCTTTTCCCCCCAGGTGTCGCTGTCTGTACTACCCTCGGGGTCCTGATGACCTGCGAGAGAGGAGCCGGGAAGGATGTCGGTGGTGGGGGAGGGGGAGGAGAGGGAGGGGAGGAGGAGGGGGGAGGTACTCTCACCATGATCGTGGGGGAGACAGGCAAGGTGTCGTCACCACTGTCGGCCGGTGTGGAGGTGGTGGGGGGCGGCCGTGGTGTTCGCTGGGCCGTCAGGGTCGCTGTTGTAGTTTTGGAGCCGGGCTCGAGTTCACAGGCCTCATCCTCCATCTCCAGGTACGCCAGCCCCTCCGTGATGGTTGCCTCCGCTCTCGTCAGGGTCTCCTGTTGCAATCTGGACCCCAGAGCGTTTTTGGCCCATTTTGTGGCCTTCACGAAAGGCTCCTTCCACTCTGTGCTCTCCAGATAAAAGAGGACCAAAATCTCCCTCTCTATGGCCTTCTCATAGTGGACCCTTAGAATGTTCAACGTGCTGTCACACCAGTCCTGTGCATTCTCGGCTATTTGCCCTAACACAAACCGGCTTTATCAAGTCTCTCAGATATTTGACCGTTTTGGTCATTGTTACAGGTGGTTGTCTCTCATTACTCACGTTCTTTAAGTGATGAACCGCTTTGATTATTTTATTCAGGATCCTGACCTTTTGGGCAAAGTTCGGGTCCTCTGAGAGATTCTGCGGCTCCGCTCCGTTGGGACGGAATCCCGGTCCGCCTTTTCCTCCTCCGCGACGATCTCCCCTGTTCCGTCCGTGCCGTCTGTTCCTGTACGGGACAAATTTGTTGTTGTGGTCCCGTCGTCCTGAAGACTGTTGTTGTTGTTGTCGTCCCGTGTTGGCCGTGTCGCTCCGTTCTGTGCGTCGCCGGAACGGTCCTGGCGCTGTGTCCCGCTGTGCTGCGCCGCGCCGTGCTGTGCTGCGCCGCCCGTGTCCGACGTCCGTCTTTCACGAGCGCGCCCCGTCAGATCCCGTCCTGTGGTGTCGGTCTTTGTTTGTCTTTGGCCCCTGTCATCCCTCCTCCCCCGTCCGGGAGAGCGAGAGGCAGGTGGGGATTCCCCGTCCCGTCGTCGCGTCCCGTTCGCGGCTGGTGCGCGCGTCTCACGGGCGCGCTCCGTCCGGTCCCGGTGAGAAGCGTAAGGTAAGTCTCTGTCTCCGTCTCTGTCTCGTTTAAATCCCACCGGGTCCCTCCGCGGGCTTCTATGAGTGTCTTTTTCATAACGATCATCTCCCCGGCGGTCCCTGTGTGCGGGGGCATTCCATCTATTACGGGACGCGACTCCGTTGTCAGTCGCTCTTTTTTCTCCATCAGCGCGTGCCCCGCGCCGGGCGTAAAAGACCCGTGTGTTGGAGTCCTGCCCCCGTGGTGGACTGCGACTATAGTCTCTGCGTCCCGTAGGTGGTCGTTGTGGGCGGCTGACCCCTCTGTCTATGGACGCGGAGCGGTTACGCTCGTCTTGTCCGCCATTTTGTTTACGCGCGTACCCGGTCTCGGTGTACTTATGGCGCTGATTATCCCGTGACCTGGTCCTACCTGTCCAGGTGGATGTGGCAGGGTCCCGGTGGTCCTGACTGTGACGTCGTGGCCCCCGGTGGTCCGGACTGTGTCGTCGTGGCTCCCGGTCTCTCTCACCGACCAGCGGAGGCCACTCCTGGTCCCGCAGGTCTCGGTCAAGTCGAGGCCCGCTCATGTTCTCCGGTTCAAATTGTGTCGGGAGTAAAAATGAAGAAAAAACGGAGGAAGCTGCTCTCAATTTTAACCTCTTTCTTTACTTTTCCCAAACGGTATCAAGTAATACAGGTGACGTTTCAGTTTAAAACAAACTTTCTTCAGACCTGAAGTGGAGCCGCGAGGAGCGTGTTCTCGCGACTCGATACCGGAAGAGGAAGGGAGCGTCGACTTCCTGCGCCTTTCAATTAGGGATCGTCAATTGGGTGGACCCGACAGGTAATTTTTTGGTTCCGACCTCTCCTCTCTCCCTTCCTCCATGGTGACATTGACAATGAATACATGTAGTACCATACCCTTCAAACTTTGAAATAAGAATGGAATAAATTGAAATAAAATAAATAAAATAAATAAAATAAATTAAAATAAAATAAAATAAAATAAATTAAATTAAATAAATTAAATTAAATACAAAGTACAATGTGATTCAAATATGCAGTTGTAACAAACAGCTTCTGTACAAACCACATATATGTTCAGTGTGTCTTTTTTTCAGGTAGGTATTGCAGGTAAGTATTCATACATGTATCTTGTCCCGGAAAACATGAACTGGATTCTAACAACATGGACTGTGTCCTTTCTGGCGGATCCAACGACCTTAATGAAATACATGCATTCAACATAGAAATTGTTAGTTGTTGTGTGTCCTCTGCTCCAGAACATGTGGATAATGATGTACACAACATTTTGTTCTTTATCTTTTTTTCCTTTTTCAGGATGGAGTCTTCAGTGTTCATTCAGGTGAATGATGGTAAGTGGTATAGGCGGTTCTTTTTTAACTTTGCAGGTAGGTAATCCCACCTGCATCCTGTCCCGGAAAGCATGAACTGGATTCCAGCAATATGAACTGTGTCCCGTCGGACAGATCCAATGACCATAATGTAAAATAAAATAAAATAAAATAAAAAAGCTTTACACAAGGTTTGTTTGTTGTTGCGTGTCCTCTGCACCAGAACATGTGGATCGTGATGATGTGAACAAGTTAAACATTTTTATATGTATACACACATCTCTCCGTATCCATATATGACTATACACATATTTACAGCAATACTTTATCTCAGGATAGAGTCTCCAGTATTCAGGTGAGTAATGGTAAGTAGTACTAGCAGTTCTTTTCTTAATCTTTTAAGGGGGTTCTTTTTGAAATTCACTACTGTTTCTTGTGGGATCGTCAAGATCCTGACCATTTCTCTGACCTAAGAAGTGGGCGGTTGAGGTCAGAGTTCAAATCATGGGCATGATTTACAGGTTGAGTAGGGTTAGGGTTAGGGTTAGGGGTTAGGGTTAGGGGTTAGGGGTTAGGGGTTAGGGTTAGGGTTAGGGTTAGGGTTAGGGTTAGGGTTAGGTTTAGAGTTGGGGTTGGGGGCCCCCACTGCTGTGAGCAGCGGGGGCCCCCATTGCATTCTCCTTCCTGCTTTTCACTCTCCCCTCAACAGCGTTCGTTAAGACCCCCTGTTATGCCAGTGCCCAAGCGGGCTATCCACTGTCTCTCTATCTTCCTCCTTTCTGTGGTAGACCATCTGGGGTCATGTTGGATAATGGAGACTCTCATCCTTTCCCAGCCGTGCAGCACAAGATGGCGAACTACAGGTGTGTGTGTATTTACAGCATGTGTGCAGTTATATTTGTGTTGTGCGAACCTTGTGGACAATGCATTTCCTGTTTCCCCGACATACAATGCATCACAATCCATACACGACATCAAATAAATACAATTCTTTGTGGACAAATTCCCCTTCGAGTCATTTTTGAAGACCTCGCCTGTGTGTGGATTTCTAAACCACTTTTGGAATTGGAAATATTGCCCCCTGGTGGCCGATTTGGTTGTTGCCACCGGTGTGACCTTTGCCCTGACCAGATAGTCCTGTAAATTTTTATTTCTCCGATAGGCTGGCATGATCGTGAATTCTTCCAGGTTTTTGGATTCTTCGTTCATCTCACTAAAGTGGGTCCGGCAGGATTTGACGAGCCCTCGTGTGGACGGTGAGTATGTAGTTATGAGTGGTAAGTGTGATGTGATTACAATTGGTTTCTTGTTCTTAAATGTTTTGCAGGCTTTCCTGCACATGGTCCTTGTGTACCCCCTCTGATATAACTCTGTGAAGAGGGTTCTGATGGCCTCCGTGACATCATGTGGTTTGGTGCAAATCCTGTGAAAACGGAGTATTTGTGCCTTTAGGAGGCCTGCAAATGTGTGTTGTGGGTGAAAGCTGCTCCTATGGAGCAATGCGTGCGTGTCCGTGGATTTAAAGAAGACTTTAACGTCTAATGTTCCTGTGGTGGTGAAATCATCCCCTTTAAAGGTGGTTGTATCCAAAAAGTCCACCGCAGTCCTGCTATGTGTCGCTTTAACTTTAATCGAGTCCATATGTGCATTGAGGGTGTCTAAGAAGGCCTCAAATTCCCTCTCCGAGTGGGTCCACACTCCCCATATATCGTCCAGATATCTGAAATAATGTAGAGGTTTTAATTTACACGCCTTAAGGGCCCCGTCCTCCCATTGTGCCATGAACAAGTTGGCGTACGCCGGTGCAAATTTCTTCCCCATCGCCGTCCCTTTGATCTGAAGGAAGAATTCCTGGTTGAACACAAAATCATTTCGGGTCAAATTGATCTCCAGTAATTGCAGCAGTTCTTTTTCTGGCCTGTGTTTGTCCCTGTTGTTTTGAAACGCTATTTTTACAGCCTGTATGCCTTTTGTGGCATCAATATTTGTGTACAGGCTGTCGACGTCTAGAGTAAAGAGGATGGATTCTTGTGGAATCCTCAAGGTCCTGACTAACTCCACGAAATGATAGGTGTCTTTAATGTAACTCGGGTGAGTTATGGACAGCGGATAAAGGAACGAGTCCAAGTATTCTGCCGTGCGGTAGGTCTCACTGCTGCAGTCTGAGACTATGGGTCTCCCTGGAGGGATTTCACCCGGTTTACTCCATTTGGAAGGCTCTTTATGGATCTTAGGTAGCATATAGAAAATCCTCGCCCTTGGTTCTGGATCGCTCATCAAGTATCTAACTTGTTTTGCCGTGATGAATTTCTTCTCTTTTAGGTTTTGGAGAATTTTTTGCACCATAGGTATGGTGTCCAGAAATATGGGTTTTTGCAATTTGGAGTAATATTTGGGGTCGTTCAATTGCCTGTATCCCTCCCAAAGATATTGAGCCCGGTCCATGATTACAATGGCACTCCCTTTATCCGCCGGCTTAATGACTATATCTTTATTCCGTTTTAATTCTAGCAATGCTTGTGTTTCTGCTGGGGTCAAATTTGCAGGTGCTTTATGTGGTCCAAATTGGGTTTTAAACATCTTAAGATCTTTTTTAATAAGCTTTTTAACCCCTTCTGAGATTGTGGATTCTGGAGGAGACCAAGTGGATTTAGCCGTAAATGGTATTGCTGTAGTCGGTGGTGAGTCTTTAAAATACTCAGATAGTTCTAGCCGCCTGTGATATTCCTGAAGGTCGTTTCGACCTTGGTTGACGATGTCTCTATTTGTTCCCCGAGAGGGAATGAAACTTAGCCCCTTACTTAACAGTGAAAATTGTGCCTCAGTACACTTAAACCTTTGTGAAAGATTGATGACAGTCTTAGGCCCCGCCTCTAGAGGTAGGTTTCTGGGGGAAGCTAATTTAACTGAACAGACCACATGTTAAAGATCACCTTAGCTGTGTTTGAAGTCCAGTGGATCTTATCCCGTCCCGTCTGGAACCTCTCGGCGGTCATCATGGGGAGATGATCCTCCAGGTTGGTGATCTGGGCGTTCAGGTCGCTGATGAAGAGACGCTCCGTCTGAGGCAGCCCCGGGTCAACGTTGATCTGCGGGATGAAGACCCGGCTGCACGGGAAGCGGTGCCTCGCTCTCCTCAGCATGGCCTGCATCTGTTTTATGGCCGTTGTCGTGTTCTTCTGTGTCCTGTTGTTCAGGCCGAAGGAAAGGATGACGATCTCCACCGCCGTGTTGACCTTGACCTTTTCCAGGATGTCCTCTGCGTCCTTGAAGTTTGCTCCCGAGAAGGCCTCCACCTGCAGATCTGCGTGGTCGTGTGCCGGGAATCTCCCGACGTTGGAGTCGCCCAGGATGACCCATTTTTTGTCAATGTTCACCGACCAATCCTGTTGTTTGTCGTTGGAGGGGGCGTGTCTTGTCGGATGGTACCGCCCCACTGTTGTCTGCTTGGTTTTGCCCCTGGGTGTGAAGAAGACAGGGAAGAGAGAGGGAGGGGGGGAGGAGAACAGCAGGTTTCCGCATCGTTCTCCTGTCTGGCTCCTATTGTAGTCCACCGTGACCTCCACAAGGTCATCCTCTTCCTCCGGTTCCGCTGTGTGTTCCTGTGGAGTCGGTGTTGTTGTGGTGGGTTCCCGGTCCTTCTTTTCCCTCCCCTGGTCTAACTCGATTGTCTGTGTTCTTTTCCCCCCAGGTGTCGCTGTCTGTACTACCCTCGGGGTCCTGATGACCTGCGAGAGAGGAGCCGGGAAGGATGTCGGTGGTGGGGGAGGGGGAGGAGAGGGAGGGGAGGAGGAGGGGGGAGGTACTCTCACCATGATCGTGGGGGAGACAGGCAAGGTGTCGTCACCACTGTCGGCCGGTGTGGAGGTGGTGGGGGGCGGCCGTGGTGTTCGCTGGGCCGTCAGGGTCGCTGTTGTAGTTTTGGAGCCGGGCTCGAGTTCACAGGCCTCATCCTCCATCTCCAGGTACGCCAGCCCCTCCGTGATGGTTGCCTCCGCTCTCGTCAGGGTCTCCTGTTGCAATCTGGACCCCAGAGCGTTTTTGGCCCATTTTGTGGCCTTCACGAAAGGCTCCTTCCACTCTGTGCTCTCCAGATAAAAGAGGACCAAAATCTCCCTCTCTATGGCCTTCTCATAGTGGACCCTTAGAATGTTCAACGTGCTGTCACACCAGTCCTGTGCATTCTCGGCTATTTGCCCTAACACAAACCGGCTTTATCAAGTCTCTCAGATATTTGACCGTTTTGGTCATTGTTACAGGTGGTTGTCTCTCATTACTCACGTTCTTTAAGTGATGAACCGCTTTGATTATTTTATTCAGGATCCTGACCTTTTGGGCAAAGTTCGGGTCCTCTGAGAGATTCTGCGGCTCCGCTCCGTTGGGACGGAATCCCGGTCCGCCTTTTCCTCCTCCGCGACGATCTCCCCTGTTCCGTCCGTGCCGTCTGTTCCTGTACGGGACAAATTTGTTGTTGTGGTCCCGTCGTCCTGAAGACTGTTGTTGTTGTTGTCGTCCCGTGTTGGCCGTGTCGCTCCGTTCTGTGCGTCGCCGGAACGGTCCTGGCGCTGTGTCCCGCTGTGCTGCGCCGCGCCGTGCTGTGCTGCGCCGCCCGTGTCCGACGTCCGTCTTTCACGAGCGCGCCCCGTCAGATCCCGTCCTGTGGTGTCGGTCTTTGTTTGTCTTTGGCCCCTGTCATCCCTCCTCCCCCGTCCGGGAGAGCGAGAGGCAGGTGGGGATTCCCCGTCCCGTCGTCGCGTCCCGTTCGCGGCTGGTGCGCGCGTCTCACGGGCGCGCTCCGTCCGGTCCCGGTGAGAAGCGTAAGGTAAGTCTCTGTCTCCGTCTCTGTCTCGTTTAAATCCCACCGGGTCCCTCCGCGGGCTTCTATGAGTGTCTTTTTCATAACGATCATCTCCCCGGCGGTCCCTGTGTGCGGGGGCATTCCATCTATTACGGGACGCGACTCCGTTGTCAGTCGCTCTTTTTTCTCCATCAGCGCGTGCCCCGCGCCGGGCGTAAAAGACCCGTGTGTTGGAGTCCTGCCCCCGTGGTGGACTGCGACTATAGTCTCTGCGTCCCGTAGGTGGTCGTTGTGGGCGGCTGACCCCTCTGTCTATGGACGCGGAGCGGTTACGCTCGTCTTGTCCGCCATTTTGTTTACGCGCGTACCCGGTCTCGGTGTACTTATGGCGCTGATTATCCCGTGACCTGGTCCTACCTGTCCAGGTGGATGTGGCAGGGTCCCGGTGGTCCTGACTGTGACGTCGTGGCCCCCGGTGGTCCGGACTGTGTCGTCGTGGCTCCCGGTCTCTCTCACCGACCAGCGGAGGCCACTCCTGGTCCCGCAGGTCTCGGTCAAGTCGAGGCCCGCTCATGTTCTCCGGTTCAAATTGTGTCGGGAGTAAAAATGAAGAAAAAACGGAGGAAGCTGCTCTCAATTTTAACCTCTTTCTTTACTTTTCCCAAACGGTATCAAGTAATACAGGTGACGTTTCAGTTTAAAACAAACTTTCTTCAGACCTGAAGTGGAGCCGCGAGGAGCGTGTTCTCGCGACTCGATACCGGAAGAGGAAGGGAGCGTCGACTTCCTGCGCCTTTCAATTAGGGATCGTCAATTGGGTGGACCCGACAGGTAATTTTTTGGTTCCGACCTCTCCTCTCTCCCTTCCTCCATGGTGACATTGACAATGAATACATGTAGTACCATACCCTTCAAACTTTGAAATAAGAATGGAATAAATTGAAATAAAATAAATAAAATAAATAAAATAAATTAAAATAAAATAAAATAAAATAAATTAAATTAAATAAATTAAATTAAATACAAAGTACAATGTGATTCAAATATGCAGTTGTAACAAACAGCTTCTGTACAAACCACATATATGTTCAGTGTGTCTTTTTTTCAGGTAGGTATTGCAGGTAAGTATTCATACATGTATCTTGTCCCGGAAAACATGAACTGGATTCTAACAACATGGACTGTGTCCTTTCTGGCGGATCCAACGACCTTAATGAAATACATGCATTCAACATAGAAATTGTTAGTTGTTGTGTGTCCTCTGCTCCAGAACATGTGGATAATGATGTACACAACATTTTGTTCTTTATCTTTTTTTCCTTTTTCAGGATGGAGTCTTCAGTGTTCATTCAGGTGAATGATGGTAAGTGGTATAGGCGGTTCTTTTTTAACTTTGCAGGTAGGTAATCCCACCTGCATCCTGTCCCGGAAAGCATGAACTGGATTCCAGCAATATGAACTGTGTCCCGTCGGACAGATCCAATGACCATAATGTAAAATAAAATAAAATAAAATAAAAAAGCTTTACACAAGGTTTGTTTGTTGTTGCGTGTCCTCTGCACCAGAACATGTGGATCGTGATGATGTGAACAAGTTAAACATTTTTATATGTATACACACATCTCTCCGTATCCATATATGACTATACACATATTTACAGCAATACTTTATCTCAGGATAGAGTCTCCAGTATTCAGGTGAGTAATGGTAAGTAGTACTAGCAGTTCTTTTCTTAATCTTTTAAGGGGGTTCTTTTTGAAATTCACTACTGTTTCTTGTGGGATCGTCAAGATCCTGACCATTTCTCTGACCTAAGAAGTGGGCGGTTGAGGTCAGAGTTCAAATCATGGGCATGATTTACAGGTTGAGTAGGGTTAGGGTTAGGGTTAGGGGTTAGGGTTAGGGGTTAGGGGTTAGGGGTTAGGGTTAGGGTTAGGGTTAGGGTTAGGGTTAGGGTTAGGGTTAGGGTTAGGGTTAGGGTTAGGGTTAGGGTTAGGGTTAGGGTTAGGGTTAGGGTTAGGGTTAGGGTTAGGGTTAGGGTTAGGGTTAGGGTTAGGGTTAGGGTTAGGGTTAGGGTTAGGGTTAGGGTTAGGGTTAGGGTTAGGGTTAGGGTTAGGGTTAGGGTTAGGGTTAGGGTTAGGGTTAGGGTTAGGGTTAGGGTTAGGGTTAGGGTTAGGGTTAGGGTTAGGGTTAGGGTTAGGGTTAGGGTTAGGGTTAGGGTTAGGGTTAGGGTTAGGGTTAGGGTTAGGGTTAGGGTTAGGGTTAGGGTTAGGGTTAGGGTTAGGGTTAGGGTTAGGGTTAGGGTTAGGGTTAGGGTTAGGGTTAGGGTTAGGGTTAGGGTTAGGGTTAGGGTTAGGGTTAGGGTTAGGGTTAGGGTTAGGGTTAGGGTTAGGGTTAGGGTTAGGGTTAGGGTTAGGGTTAGGGTTAGGGTTAGGGTTAGGGTTAGGGTTAGGGTTAGGGTTAGGGTTAGGGTTAGGGTTAGGGTTAGGGTTAGGGTTAGGGTTAGGGTTAGGGTTAGGGTTAGGGTTAGGGTTAGGGTTAGGGTTAGGGTTAGGGTTAGGGTTAGGGTTAGGGTTAGGGTTAGGGTTAGGGTTAGGGTTAGGGTTAGGGTTAGGGTTAGGGTTAGGGTTAGGGTTAGGGTTAGGGTTAGGGTTAGGGTTAGGGTTAGGGTTAGGGTTAGGGTTAGGGTTAGGGTTAGGGTTAGGGTTAGGGTTAGGGTTAGGGTTAGGGTTAGGGTTAGGGTTAGGGTTAGGGTTAGGGTTAGGGTTAGGGTTAGGGTTAGGGTTAGGGTTAGGGTTAGGGTTAGGGTTAGGGTTAGGGTTAGGGTTAGGGTTAGGGTTAGGGTTAGGGTTAGGGTTAGGGTTAGGGTTAGGGTTAGGGTTAGGGTTAGGGTTAGGGTTAGGGTTAGGGTTAGGGTTAGGGTTAGGGTTAGGGTTAGGGTTAGGGTTAGGGTTAGGGTTAGGGTTAGGGTTAGGGTTAGGGTTAGGGTTAGGGTTAGGGTTAGGGTTAGGGTTAGGGTTAGGGTTAGGGTTAGGGTTAGGGTTAGGGTTAGGGTTAGGGTTAGGGTTAGGGTTAGGGTTAGGGTTAGGGTTAGGGTTAGGGTTAGGGTTAGGGTTAGGGTTAGGGTTAGGGTTAGGGTTAGGGTTAGGGTTAGGGTTAGGGTTAGGGTTAGGGTTAGGGTTAGGGTTAGGGTTAGGGTTAGGGTTAGGGTTAGGGTTAGGGTTAGGGTTAGGGTTAGGGTTAGGGTTAGGGTTAGGGTTAGGGTTAGGGTTAGGGTTAGGGTTAGGGTTAGGGTTAGGGTTAGGGTTAGGGTTAGGGTTAGGGTTAGGGTTAGGGTTAGGGTTAGGGTTAGGGTTAGGGTTAGGGTTAGGGTTAGGGTTAGGGTTAGGGTTAGGGTTAGGGTTAGGGTTAGGGTTAGGGTTAGGGTTAGGGTTAGGGTTAGGGTTAGGGTTAGGGTTAGGGTTAGGGTTAGGGTTAGGGTTAGGGTTAGGGTTAGGGTTAGGGTTAGGGTTAGGGTTAGGGTTAGGGTTAGGGTTAGGGTTAGGGTTAGGGTTAGGGTTAGGGTTAGGGTTAGGGTTAGGGTTAGGGTTAGGGTTAGGGTTAGGGTTAGGGTTAGGGTTAGGGTTAGGGTTAGGGTTAGGGTTAGGGTTAGGGTTAGGGTTAGGGTTAGGGTTAGGGTTAGGGTTAGGGTTAGGGTTAGGGTTAGGGTTAGGGTTAGGGTTAGGGTTAGGGTTAGGGTTAGGGTTAGGGTTAGGGTTAGGGTTAGGGTTAGGGTTAGGGTTAGGGTTAGGGTTAGGGTTAGGGTTAGGGTTAGGGTTAGGGTTAGGGTTAGGGTTAGGGTTAGGGTTAGGGTTAGGGTTAGGGTTAGGGTTAGGGTTAGGGTTAGGGTTAGGGTTAGGGTTAGGGTTAGGGTTAGGGTTAGGGTTAGGGTTAGGGTTAGGGTTAGGGTTAGGGTTAGGGTTAGGGTTAGGGTTAGGGTTAGGGTTAGGGTTAGGGTTAGGGTTAGGGTTAGGGTTAGGGTTAGGGTTAGGGTTAGGGTTAGGGTTAGGGTTAGGGTTAGGGTTAGGGTTAGGGTTAGGGTTAGGGTTAGGGTTAGGGTTAGGGTTAGGGTTAGGGTTAGGGTTAGGGTTAGGGTTAGGGTTAGGGTTAGGGTTAGGGTTAGGGTTAGGGTTAGGGTTAGGGTTAGGGTTAGGGTTAGGGTTAGGGTTAGGGTTAGGGTTAGGGTTAGGGTTAGGGTTAGGGTTAGGGTTAGGGTTAGGGTTAGGGTTAGGGTTAGGGTTAGGGTTAGGGTTAGGGTTAGGGTTAGGGTTAGGGTTAGGGTTAGGGTTAGGGTTAGGGTTAGGGTTAGGGTTAGGGTTAGGGTTAGGGTTAGGGTTAGGGTTAGGGTTAGGGTTAGGGTTAGGGTTAGGGTTAGGGTTAGGGTTAGGGTTAGGGTTAGGGTTAGGGTTAGGGTTAGGGTTAGGGTTAGGGTTAGGGTTAGGGTTAGGGTTAGGGTTAGGGTTAGGGTTAGGGTTAGGGTTAGGGTTAGGGTTAGGGTTAGGGTTAGGGTTAGGGTTAGGGTTAGGGTTAGGGTTAGGGTTAGGGTTAGGGTTAGGGTTAGGGTTAGGGTTAGGGTTAGGGTTAGGGTTAGGGTTAGGGTTAGGGTTAGGGTTAGGGTTAGGGTTAGGGTTAGGGTTAGGGTTAGGGTTAGGGTTAGGGTTAGGGTTAGGGTTAGGGTTAGGGTTAGGGTTAGGGTTAGGGTTAGGGTTAGG
>NW_027175822.1:0-2500 GCF_023055335.1 Clinocottus analis
TCTATTTATAAAAGGAGTAATCCACCAGACATAAACTGTCTAGATTGTGTCCTCCCAGCACTTGAAACCACTTCCTCGCTGTCGTTCTTGTAGCCTGATGTAATCACATGGATGCACAGTGTGACCTACTGTTTGCCATGTTTTTAACCGTGTGGCTTCCTGTCCTTTGTTTGCGTACGTCCTCGTCTGCAGACCCGGGTAAGTCCTTCTCAGTGTGCCTGTTAGACACATCGTCACCATACCGCCGGCGTCGCCCCTCGCCATCCCTCTTGACGTCGTGCCGTGACTTTTGTGTTAGTTTGAAACTTTCCCAGGTATAAAGTTGGAAATTGGGGCATTTTGGCTCAAATCTGAATTGCACGCTCAGATTTGAGGATCCCAGTGGGACAGTAAACGTTCTGCGCCTTGTGGCAAACAATCCTCATTCCTTTCACAGCAACAACACAATGAGACTTTATGTTTCCTGACTTGTGTCACTGGAGACGTAAAGCTTCTCCCATCACATTGCCTTCATGCGTGTTTTCCTCATTTTTACATGTGTCTGTAAAACAGGTAAGTGGTTCTGTCTTTGCATTGCTGGTAATGCATTCAGCAAATGTGTGTGTGTGTGTGTGCTTGTGTGTGTGTGTGTGTGTGTGTGTGTGTGTGTGTGTGTGTGCTTGTGTGTGTGTGTGTGCTTGTGTGTGTGTGTGTGCTTGTGTGTGTCTGATTGCCAGGAAGGCAGCCAGGCGCATGCCGGTGGGAGGCGGTGCACCGGCCCAGACGTTGTCTGTTTCTACTTCTCTGCTTATTACTTGTGCAATGCAACTCAATTATAATCTGATTTATGGATTGGCATGATGTGTATTTGTGACCAAAAGAGTTGTTTAGTGCCAACGCAGAGCTCCTTTAAGTGTGTGTTTACTTTGTGTGTGTGTGTGTGTGAATAGGAAGCGTATGAAAGGGCATGTTGTGCATGTGTCTGTGCAAAGTGTGTATCTGAAGCAGTTACAATGAGTTGCGTGCCGGGTGGCGAGTGTGTGTCAGCGCGTCGCTCGTGGGCGGTTCCTCTGCTGCAGAGACGAAGCCTCGAGTGTGAAAAGGTTTGTGAAAGAAGTCCTTTGGAAGTCGGCCCCATGGAGTGTGTCCACGCTCTGCTCCTGCATCAGGATGAGCTGCACACGCAGACTCTCGCTCAGCTTGCTGCCGCATCATCACCTGTTCACCCACTCTGGCATGAACATGACTCTCAGACTGCGTGAGCAGCGATGCAGCGAGTCCTGCAGAGGATGTTCACACACTCTACTCTGAGCGTTTGGGATGAAGCGCTGGAAGAGTTGCTCCTCCCTCAGCTCGTCCATCTTTTTGGGGCTGCTGTCTCATTAGTGTCAGACGCCGCTGCTATCAGCTGACCCCGCTGTGGGAGCAGGGAGGAGGCAGAGGTCACCTGCAGGTCAGCTGCAGGTCATCACAGGAGGTTCCTCTGCACTCACGCACGGCCGCTGTAACATCATGCACAGCTTCAAGCGGATCTTCACCTCATGGTTACTTTCTTAAAGTTATCAATGGACAGTTTGATCAAGGTCAATACACACACAAGCTGCACACGTGTGTTACGTGACAGCTTGTAGGCGGTCAGTGTGTCTTCTGTGTGAGGCGGTGCGTCCGAGTGGAGGATGGATGTCTTTTTAATCAGAGTGTTTCTGTTGGATCGCCGTCAGATGGCCTTCTCTCCGCTATCTGGACGCAGAGAAGAACAGATGAGGAACCAGACACTTCCTCATCCCGTTGGCAAGGCAGCCGTCTGCAGCTCATTGTAATAAAAACCTCCCAGCACTCACAGGTGTAAAGTGATCGGACGCTTTGTGGAAAGCGTCTCTATTGGCTGTTAGCATTGATGCTAACAGTTAGCTGTGTTAGGTAGAACTCTGAAAGCATGATGACTGACCTCTCAGAGCAGTTTGTGCACAAATGCTGCACTCACATGGACCCATTGGTCTCCTCCATAGTGTGACATGATGGGAGTGAATCACTCTAGACTTCCATGACTTCATGAAGCGGCGCTGAGCGCTCAGCGCTGCTTCATGAAGCGGCGCTGAGCGCTCAGCGATGCTTCATGAAGCGGCGCTGAGCGCTCAGCGATGCTTCATGAAGCGGCGCTGAGCGCTCAGCGCTGCGTCTCCAGCTTCTGTCGTTGAGGAGATGTTACAGTCTGAAAGTACAAGAGAATGAGTCTGCAGCCTTTTAAACACCTTGTGCTATTGAACCTTCATCATCATGTGAAGAGGTTGTACACACACACACACACACACACACACACACACACATGGAGGTTCTTCTCTCCTCATGACTGAATGTTAACAAGTAGAAATATTTCACAGCGTCTTTAATGCTGTTACAGTTCTATACTTTTAATGTTCCTGCAGCTGTGTGTGTGTGTGTGTGTGTGTGTGTGTGTGTGTGTGTGTGTGTGTGTGTGTGTGTGTGTGTGTGTGTGTGTGTGTGTGGGAGCTAAACTTTG
>NW_027175822.1:10000-12500 GCF_023055335.1 Clinocottus analis
ACACACACACACACACACACACACACACACACAGATGTAATCTAACAGAGGTTAACAGATGAAGTGAGGCGCTCGGCGGACCGAGCGGGACATCAGAGGTCAAACCCGGTTTAGAAGCGTCCGGTGGAGCCAACGCTAACTGGGACTGTTTTCTTTCCCTCTTTTTTCAATTTCTGTGCTTTACACGCTTGACTTACAGTCAGCATGGATACTGTTTATTAAACAATATTCTGATCCTCTGAGAAGTCCGAAAGAACATTTATGTCTGTGGGACTTCTCTCACGCACACAAGTGGATGACTCAGCGCTGACCTCAGGTCAGCCCGTTGCCTGCTTGTGCCACGTCAACCTGAACTCACTGACCGCAGGTCAGGAGCGTCTACATTAACACGCAGTTACACGGTGACATGCATTCAAATCACTGGCTTAATCCGACTGAAATCGAATCATCCCGTTCATGTAAACACTTTTGTTCGAATCATTGCGGTCCGACTACGATCCGATTAACACTTCTGGAGAACTCCATCCCACTCGGTGATAATTCGGACATAAGGAACTGGACTATGCGCCTCTGCGCATGCTCAAGAGCCCGCCGCCCTCCTCCCTCCTTACCTCCTCCCTCCCTCCTTCCCTCCTTCCTCCCTACCTGCCTCCTTCCCTCCTTCCTCCTCCCTCCCTACCTCCTCCCTCCCTCGTTCCCTCCTCCCTTACTTCCTCCTTCCCTCCTTCCTCCTCCCTCCCTCCCAGGTCGTGACCCGGAAGTCGAAACAGACGATAAGTTGTCTCGGCCGGCAGAAACAAACAAATGTAAAAGTCGGGTTACAAGACGATAATACCTTCGGTGGATGTCTCCGCTAGCTCCCTGCTGTAGCCAGCTAGCGCTGCTGCTAGTTCCCTGTTTGCTCCCCGCTAGCTCCCTGCTGTAGCCAGCTAGCGCTGCTGCTAGTTCCCTGTTTGCTCTCCGCTAGCTCCCTGATGTAGCCAGCTAGCGCTGCTGCTAGTTCCCTGTTTGCTCTCCGCTAGCTCCCTGATGTAGCCAGCTAGCGCTGCTGCTAGTTCCCTGTTTGCTCTCCGCTAGCTCCCTGATGTAGCCAGCTAGCGCTGCTGCTAGCTCCCTGTTTGCTCTGCGCTAGCTTACCGACAACCACCGAAGCTAGCGGGGTTCTCTCCATGATGAAGAGTGAAGAGGTCAAGCGCAGACGGCTGTATCAGCACTACATGTGATGAAAACAGCGCCACCTATCGTATCAGATATGACATGCATTCAGCCAATGATTAGATTCATTCACTGCCATGTACATTAGGATAACAGCAGTTGCCCCAAAGAGAGCAGAGTCCGACTAAAGCGAGATTCAAATGAAGACCAGCATGTAAACACACGGACAGTCGTCGGTCAGCTGGCGCTCCCTCAGACGCTGGAGGCGTGTCGGGGAGTGGAGAGCGGTGCAGGTCCTTCTGAAACATCAGCTGACCCTGGCAGCGTTTCAGAGCGCCTTGCCAGACCCCCCACCCCCCTTTCCCTCTGTCCCATAGTAATCAGTCTCATGATTTGTAATACGCTAAACAAAGTCTTCCATCATGACCTGCTGAGATGCAGCATGGGTAATGCCGCTCGCTTTGCTTCACACCCCCGCGCTCTAATTCTCTCACTCCGTCTCTTGTCTTTCTGCTGGCATCATTTCTGCTGTTCATCCATTGTCTCGAGTCCTGTTCTCTCCCGTCTGCCTTCTTAAGTTGTCTCAGTCGATCATCTCCTCGTTCTCTCTCTTCTGCCTTCCTCTCTCTCCCTCTGTGGCGTTTGAACTCGGCCTCTGAACCAGCAACACCGACGCAAATGGACAAGAGGGATTTGGCCCTTAGCTCTGAGCCCCCAATCAGCTTAGCACCTAAAGGGGCTTTGGGCCGGTCTTAGTGAGCCTCAGCCTGGCTGGGGGGCTTTGCCTTGAAGTTGAGCTAAATTAGCACGCACAGGCTCACCGCTAAGCTGATTAGGGCCCTAATTTCACTAAAATGCATTGTATTCCTTATTAATGATGTGATTGTGAATGGAGGGCTCGTCTGGGTGGTGCGGCGATGGGGAGGAGGCTTGATGGACGTGTGTGTGTGTGTGTGTGTGTGTGTGTGTGTGTGTGACCCCTGACTCTCAAGATGAAAAGACTTTGGGTCTTTCAAGCCTGAAGAAGACATCAAACATGGAGCGGTGTGGTGCTGGTGTCTTGTTGATGCTGCGTCTGTTAACCTCTGAATGAAGCTGTTGTTGGCAGGCTTCATGTTTAAAACAATACTTTGGTACATTTGAAAGAAGTCGTGACCAGAGGTTGTCTTAAAGTGTCTGTATTCCCTCCTCGCTGGGCTCCGGCCCTTTCTTCTCCATATGTGATATTCATGAACAGTCAGCGAGCACATTTTCTGACATCTGTGAAACACACCTCCAAAGCCGGCGGAGATGCAGAGCGGCCTGAAAATGTGTGAACGATTTGGCCCGTTCATAAAAGAGGCCC
>NW_027175822.1:17500-27500 GCF_023055335.1 Clinocottus analis
CTTCTCCTCCTTCTTCTTCTTCTCCTCCTCCTCCTCCTCCTCCTCCTCCTCCTCCTCCTAGGTTTAGTCAATACAGAGCTTCATCTCAGTGAAACCTTCCTCCTCCTCCTCTTCCTCAGGACCTCCATCCTGCAGCTTCTACCTGCTGCAGGATGGAGGTCCAGGTTCCTTCAGGAACGTCACTTTCATATTTGCATATTGCTCCGTTCAGGTTGAGTTATGAGTTAAACGCACCGTGTGAATCTCTGCAGACGTCTTCTCTCCTCGCTCAGTTTGGCAGTTTTAGTATCAGTTATGGTTATTTTGTTATTTTGTTATCATTTTGTATCACAACTTGTATCCTCACGGCGTTGTTGGCGAGCGTGAAGCACACATCATGGAGACGTTTCATGTCCTGTAATGTAGTGACTGAGCCGTGCAGCAGCTTTGTGTCTCACTGGAAGCTCTGACCTGCAGACAAGTTGTCGTGCACTGACTGTTTGTGTGTTTAGTTTGTCTTTCCAGAGACTGAAATACCTGAACGTCTCAGTGTGAAGACGTGATGAAGGTACACACAAAGAGAAAGCAGCGACTAACAAGAGGAAGCAGGTCGAGCCTCCATGTGGACGACAACATGCTTCACCTTCACACGGACTCACCAGAGCAGCATCACGCCTTCATGGCCTCGTCTTACTTTTACCTCATCACTGTGTCAAGGCTGACCTCCTTCACTTCCTCCAGGACCTCCTGCTCCCCCTCGCTCTCTGTTGGTCTCCTTCTGTCTCTGAACGCCTGGAATTTATCACACATACCTAATAATTACATTCACAGGAAACGGTCCTGAGGAAGGAGCTGCACTCGCTCTACTAATTAGTGTCAGTCGCAAAGACACACACACACACACACACACACACACACACACACACACACACACACACACACACACACACACACACACAGCTAATTAGCGTCATTTGGCGGTTGTAGAAGTCTCAGGAAAGCTCAATCTGATTCACCTGAGGGAGACTAACACCCCTCAGTTTACCCGGTTGTATAAATTTTGAGACTAATTGATTGGAAGTCTGTGTGTGTGTGTGTGTGTGTGTGTGTGTGTGTGTGTGTGTGTGTGCGTGTGTGCGTGTGTGTGTGTGTGTGTGTGAGTGGGCAGTTGATCAGGTGGCCCTGCGGCCGTACAGAGAGCAGGACCTGGAGGTGAGCGGTGACGGCCTCCTTAACGGCGGTGCTGCCTTCAGGGTCACCAGAGGAAGGAGGCGGAGGTCGAGGGAGGAGCTAGACGTGCAGGAAGAAAGATGTGGTCATGTATGTAGAGCAGAGCGTAGAGACGCACACGGCTTGACGTGCAGAGATCACTCGCAGCAGAGAAGCAGCACGACGAGGAACTGAAGCGTAAAGCGAGCAGAGACTTCAGAGGGAAGAGGATGAGTTATTTTAAGTGCAGCTGTATATAATATGTTGTTGGATGTGCTGGGCTGTAAAACAGCCATTAAACCAGCGGCCCAGTAAAATGCCCTCATGGTTCACCATCATGGTGCTGCTGAACCCACACGAGTGAGTCAATGAGGCTGACTGGCACCGAGTCACACACTGTAAACACCTCCAGCGCTCTGCGGTTGACACACACACGCATGCACGAGCACACGCATGCACGAGCACACACACACACATGCACGAGCACGAGCACGAGCACACGCATGCACGAGCACACACACACACATGCACGAGCACACACACACGCATGCACGAGCACACGCATGCACGAGCACACACACACACATGCACGAGCACACGCATGCACGAGCACACACACACACATGCACGAGCACACGCATGCACGAGCACACACACACACATGCACGAGCACACGCACACACACACGCACGCGCAAGCGCACGCGCACACGCACACACACACGCGCGCACACACGCACACACACACGCACACACACACGCGCGCACACACGCACACACACACGCACACACACACACACACACGCGCGCACACACGCACACACACACACGCACACACACACACACACACACACGCACACACACACCTGAGCCTGGCTCCTGGTTTCCTCCTCTGCTTCCTTCCTTCTGTCTTCATCTGCGTCTGTTTTGCATATTTTACAGATCGATGCAATAAGAATGTTGCGTCCACATTTCCTGAATCAGAGTGAGTTTTTCTTCATGGATCCGTCATGAGGGCTTCGTCTCTGAGACTGTTTCTCGGTTTCGCTGCAGTTTTATTGGCTCTCTGCGTGTCTCAGTGATCCCAGCAGGTTTTAAAGGAAACAATAGTAGAAAAGACTTCTTCCCAGCACCGAGCGGCTGCACAGCGAGCAGCAAACACCACGCAGCCGCTGGCATGGCCACACTGTGTGTGCGTGTGTGTGTGTGTGTGTGTGTGTGAGTGTGTGTGTGTGTGTGTGTGTGTGTGCGTGTGTGTGTGTGTGTGAGTGTGTGTGTGTGTGTGTGTGTGTCTGATCTGCCTGATTCAGGTATACAGACCCAAACTGTAATTATCATTATGTTCTTCTCGGCAGTGGCAGTAAACAGCCCGAGCAAGTTTGGATGAGTTTATATCCTCACTGATGCGCATTAAATGTGTTTGTGTGCAAAGAACAACATGTGCATACATGCATTCTGTGTGTGTGTGTGTGTGTGTGTGTGTGTGTGTGTGTGTGTGTGTGTGTGTTGCGCAGCAGCACTGATGTGAGGAGCATGAGTGCTATTAGCAGTGAAAGATAAGCAGGTCGTGCCAGCGGCTCTGTGATGGTTTTTCCTGCTCTTGTTCATTTGGTCTCTGCTAAACGGAGACATCTTGGAAACAGGACGGTTCTCTGGGTCCAGAGTTTAGTCCTGGAGAGGAGAAGAAAGAGAAGAAAGAGAAGAGAAGGAAGGAAATGAAAAGAGAAGGGTGGAAAGAGAAAAAGAAGAAATACAAATAAAATCAGGAGAGAAAGTAGGGGTCGTTGGAGTTAAGCTCACCGCTAGGATTTCAAATCTCATAAAAATAAAAGCTAAGTTTTTCTTATTTGTTGGTGGAGAGAAATTACCGTTCACAAGCGTTTCAGCCCCCGTTAAGTTTCACAACTCTGCAATAAAACTTTTGTCTCATTTTTACGATATCGGAGTTGATGTCCAACAAAAAGCAGCGAAACCAACTGAGACGAGAAGGAAAGAGAGAAAAAACACACAAACTGAAACCAAAGTTTATTTGGAGAAAGCGTCGCATAGATTCAAGATGGCAACCGCAGTTTAATCCGCGTAGTCCTTCATCTTTAACGCGAGCATCAATAGGACAGAAAGGCCTTCATGTGGGCGCTCCGACTGCACACACACACACACACACACACACACACACACACACACACACACACACTGGTCACCACCAACAAACAACACAGGAATCCTGCACAGACACAAAGTGTCTCGAGCGAGCGTGAGCGGAGACGACGGCACGACGTTCAGGCCGTAGATGAAACACAGAATGTAGACAGTGTGTGTGTGTGTGTGTGTGTGTGTGTGTGTGTGTGTGTGTGATTGAGAATGTGGCCGTCTTGATACGAGGTATGTCTGGTGTAACTGAAGTCGGGATCACAGACTTCCTGCAGTCTTCACTGACGTTACTGAAACCAAAACCTCAGGGACTTTTTTAAAGTGTGTGTACATTTCTGTTATTATGAAGTGTGAGGCGTGTGGATGACGATGAGGTTGACATTGCTGTTGCAGAGCATGCGGTGGTGCGTTTCCTTTCATTTGTCTGTGTTTACACTTAACCTGCAGCATCCATTGAAGCATCCTGCAACATGAAGCTCGCTTCAGTGCGGCTGGAACGCAGACGTCACACACGAGCAGGAGACGCTCTGATTGGCTGCTTTCATCGTGTCCACCAGGAACACACGTCTGGAATCTCTTCTGGTGACGATATCAAAGAACACTTTCCCCTCATTATTATCTAATGTCAGCATTTCTCTTAGATATCATTTGTTTTGCAAAGACTGCGGAATATTATACAACATCTTCTAAACATGCGATAAACAACTCAGAAAATAAGAACGTACTGTACCTTAAGACACACACACACACACACACACACACACACACACACACACACACACACACACACACACACACACACACACACATCTGACATGTCTCTGCTCCATACGTCTCTGGGTTCAACATTTACTGAAATCAAATGTGTGTGTTTGGCCTCGGGTTACACACTCGATTGAATTAGAGACATGGCGTACACACACACACACACACACACACACACACACACACACAGCCTCACAGGGACACAGATCTCTATTAAGTTAAAAAGAGAGCTGAGTGTCTTCTTCCATCGCGGGGCTTTTATGAGATAAGATCGGCTGGAGGTGCTCTATATGCAGGATCCTGCACATCAAACAGCAGTAAACCACATCACAGAGGCAGGAAGAGCTCGGCTCCATTAGCCAGCCCATAAAGAACATGTGTATGTGTAACAGGAGAGCCGCGCACGCCACGACAAAAGGTTTACACACACAGGACAAACATACGAAGCTATGTGGTCGCCGTCACACTCACAAGCTGCTGCGCAACACAAGTGTGTGCTCGTTGCGCACACAGACATTGCAGAGTGTGTGTGGGGCAACTCGTATACACACTCTGAACAGCACAATACACACTATCACACACACATGGCGGGGTGGAGTCACGGCCTGGTGACGCAGAGACATGAAATAAGAGGAATTCAGGAATTTGCGCGCCGGCCAAATTGCAATCATTAGTTTTATTTAAACATAACTGTGACATTCCTCCAGCACAAGCTCTCCAGCTCCATCCTGTCCTCCGTCATGATGGAGCACAAGGAGACGTCTCTCTTATGAGGTGTTTAGTGACAAAAGGCCAAAGAGACACCGGCGTACAGCGAGAAGGAGACAGGAAGACAAAGAGAGGAGGAAAGGGAGCGAGAGCTTGACCCACATTGAGTTTACCAGTTTTTCTTCCATTGATTTGAAACAGATCTTCACCGCGTGTTCTTTCCAAGCCGCATGCAGTGAGATATCAGCCTCTGCTCGGGCGCCACAGGATCTGATTTAACCTGCACGCCCATCGCTCACTGCGGCCGCCTCGCTCTGACGGCTTAATCATCGGCTGTGCAGACGCAGAGAAGCAGAGACGAGAAACATAGAAAGGGAACGATTTAAACTGCACGACCAATAGCATGAAGAGAAAGTAGGTGCAGGGTGATGATGTGGATGGTGACAAATGTTTCCCCGTGACAGACTGAATGGAGATACAGGGCCCACCCGGCTCTCCGCTAAACCATCCTGATGTGTATTAATCCGCTGGATTAGGCAGCCTGCTAGCGTTACATGCATTCCCGTGCCAGTCAGCGATGTTCTGCCCGCTGAGGTTAGCGTTTAATCCTGAAGATGATAGACACACAAACCGTGTTGTCGCCGCTGATGCCAGTGCACAGGGAGCGTGTCGCTGAGCCGACGTGCAAGTGTCTGCTGGGCCGGAGGCTCTGGGTCACGCCGGCCTGCAATGTGTGGTGGTGGAGGCGAGGAGATGGAGAACCAGAGCCTGTTCAGAGGGAAGTTATGCACTACGGCAGCCTGTAATTGCTCGCGGCTCCTGTTGTGTGTTTGGCTTTGTTTGAGCATGTCCAATATAACCAGTCGTAGGGGAGCCTCCGCCAGAGCAAACACACAAACACAGCGCTCAAGCAGAGAGAAGTCTTTTATGGTGTTGAAGACTTCAGTAACACGACACCTGGGGCCAACAGCAGTCACAAAGCCGTTGCAGCACATTGTTGAGATCCTTCTCCTGCCGGTGCGTCCGTCAGGCTCAGAGTGTCAGCGTCCCGACACGCAGCTCAGTGCACCATAAACACGCACGTCCGTGCATGCACATGCAGCAGACGTGTGCAGAAACAGTAGCAACGCAGCATCGACACTAAGTGCATTAATGCGCACACGCAGACACACAAGCCCACATGTATCTGCACGCACACACCACACACCAGACAGCCCGACGTGTCCGTCCCCGTGTGTTTCGTGCCAGTTTCCCTAAACTTCTAAGCAGATTCCTGGTCGTCTGGCTGCATGACTGCAGATAAAAGCGCAGTAAACATTGCTTCCTCGCTTGCTAACTTGTGTTCCTCACGCGCTCGTCACCTCGCTTCAAAGTCGATGTCCTGCGATTTGCGTGTCAGAAAGTGTGTCTGTGTGTCTGTACGCTTCCCAGCAGAGTCTATTTTGGGTCGTCTGCAGCTCCGAGGTGGTCTCCAGCCATCCTCTGCACAGAGTAAGAGCTGATTGTTAATGCACACCCTGTCATCACAGTGTGGCTGTAAAATAAGCCCGGTCTCTCTGAGCTGTAAGTGGTGCAGACCTTTTCTTCTGACTCCCCCACATGCCTGTGTGCCACTTTCTCTGAAACTCTGTCTTCCTGTATTATCTCAGCATGTTTCTCCTTCAAATTCCAGGAAACACACAAACACACACACACACACCTGTATTCTCTCTGCTGGAACAGTTGTGGGAAACCTAACAACCCAGAAACAGACCATGTTCACACTGTTTACAACACACAGCTACACATCTACACATGCAGGGAGGCACAGCAGGGCCAGGAGGATCCAGGCTCGTGTCTTCAGATCATAATCAAATCTAACGTGAGCCTCAGACTCACCTGCAGCACTTCTCCTGGAGCATGAGCTCCACCTGAAGTCATCGTCACCTGCAAACGGCATCACAGTGTTTGTCTGCTCAGATTATTAATAGTAAAGAAATCAAAACAAGTCGGAGCCTAAATGTGACCCAAAAGGTTCACGTGCTGTCATTCAGCAGTTGCATTACAGATTAAATTGGACATGAGAAGGAATATTAACGTCATGGTCGCGGTGGCTTTCGTAGCATTAAGCTAGCTGTGAGTCATCATGACGTCACACATCGGTTGAACTGATGTTTTAAAGACTCGAGTTCCACTTTTGGGTCGTCGTCGTCTGGGCTTCAGCGACCAGTGAAAGGAAGTGACCATGTTTGGGCCGCGGATCAGAGACTCAGAGACGCTGCACACAGCTGGCAGCCCACCGTGAAGCATCCTCTTTACGCTCCATTGGACTCTGGACGGGACCAGAAAGGATTAAATGAACATCACGCAGTCAAGGAACCAGCGACTCGGACCACGATCTCACCGCCGCTACGTTGACTGAGACAATACATCACATGACATCACATTTTATTGTGTGAGTCGCCCCCTGCTGGCCAGGAGAGAGATCGCAACGTTTGAAGACGCTTCAGCGTTGACTTCACGCTTCAGAGCCGCCGGCTGCCGTCTTACTGAGACTCTCCAGCAGGTGGCAGCGCACTGTGCAGAGAAAGAGGACGCGAATGTAAAGTTACTCAGTTATTAAACTAAAATGTGTTTTAATCCAGACAACACACGTCTTCTACACTCCAGCTGTCTTAATGCTACAAACAGTTCTCACATCGGTTCTTGAATTATTTCAGATTCACGATAAAACAAATGAAACCGTTTTCTAATGTTTTTTGGATCAATATGATCATCTGGAGGTGAAGCCTCAGATGTATTTTAGATCTTTACTTTGGTGTGTTTCTGACGCTGCTTCGTCTTCCTGCAGCGCTCTGATGTCTGAGCAGCACATCTGTGTCTTTACACAGAGCAGCACCATCGTAACACTCTTTACTGCCTCGTCACACACACACACACACACACACACACACACACACACACACACACACACACACAGAGGCAGACGCATCAAGCCGTGTCCTCCTGCGTGTAAACACAAACACGTGGATCAAGTGAAGGATCCTCATGTGTGTTTTAGCTTCATTGTACATTAGAACATGAAAACCTCCTGAGTGGGAGTCGTTGTTAAAATGGGATGTGATCCACCAGGAGCGCTGGCTGGGTTGTGTGTGTGTGTGTGTGTGTGTGTTATCTATCGGGGCATCAGCGGGTCTGTCAGCAGCATCTTCCTGCACACGACCACTGCTCTCTTTATTAAAAACCAGACGCAGGCGGCCGTCCGTGCACAGGTGTGCAGAACGTGTTCATGAATGTTTCTGTGGCTCAGAGTTTGTGAAAGAATGCAGACAAATAATAACGAAGGCAAAAGGAAACTGCACGATCAGACGACCTGAAGCCATGGGAAGCCACAGGAACCTGTGCTTGCTGCTGCAGTGATTACAAGGCGCTCGCTTCACGCCGGCCTGCTCCTCGTCCACGTGTCCGCGCTCGCAGCTTCAATGTTCATACGCTCGTAAAAACGCATAAACGCACAGATATTCCACCAAGGAGAAGTGCCGTAATGACCAGAGCGCCGCTCTGGGAGGCCTCTACCAGGAACTCACAGCGCTGAGCAACCAGCTGACAGCGACGCGACCGGCTCCACCAGCACAGGCCCGGTCCGTCACCGCCAGCCGACGTACAAATTACCCAGATTATAGAGCGGCGTGTGTGTGCGTGTGTGTGTGCGTGTGTGTGTGTGTGTGTGCGTGTGCGTGTGTGTGTGTGTGTGTGTGTGTGTGTGTGTGTGTGTGTGTATTTCCTTTATCTGCACTGAGTCTGTTTGTGTTCATGTGAACGTGTTCAGGTGTGTGTGTGCTTCCAGAAGTGTGTGTTACGAGGTGTATTTTTTATCGGAAGGCCAGGTAGTAATCATGTTCCTCTTTGATCCGTGATCCTCACTGATCTGTTTAAATATACAGCAGACCTGTCCGGACCTGGAACCGCTTCTCTAATCAGCACCTACCCAGACTGTGTGTGTGTGTGTGTGTGTGTGTGTGTGTGTGTGTGTGTGTGTGTGTGTGTGTGTGTGTGTGTGTGTGTGTGTGTGTGTGTGTGTGTGTGTGTGTGTGTGTGTGAGAGGCAGAGATAGACTTCATGTCTGTCTCTTCATGTCTGCGTCTCTGTCCTTCTTGCATATTTTCTTGCTTTGCATATATTTTTCCTTTCATGCCCTTCAGAGCTGCCGGCGGCTGTAGAGGTCAGTGTGTGGTCAGAGTGTGTGTTTGTTTGTGTAGCAGACTGTAAATAACAAAATGTGTTTCCTCCACTTTGAGCCTTTTTAGTTTTACTCACACTTTACCATCCTTCATTAAAAGAAAACCAAATTAACCGAGGTTGGACTCACAGGATCGCTAATTATTAGCAGATGTGTGTGTGTGTGTGTGTGTGTGTGTGTGTGTGTGTGTGTGTGTGTGTGTGTGGCAGTGTAAGGGCATGCAGTCTTGCACATGCAGTACATTCAAACACTGCACTTGGCTCAGGATACTAACTTAGTTATTTAATTATTCGACTCCACATTTCAATGAAAATACATTTTTATTCCTCTACATTAATATCACAGCTGTCGTCAACCAGCTGCACAGAAATCTGTCCCACAACAATCTGCAGGACTTGTACTTGTTTTTACATTGTAGTCATATTCTGTATTTTCCTGAGCGGTAACGTTTTAATAAAAGTCACTCAGCTCAACCTGATCAAAGTGTTTCAAGTCATCGCTGCAACATCAGGTTTCATCGACATTAACGAGCTTCCTGCTGGAAACACAAGACCTTCTGGGTATTGTAGTTCTCTGGCTTTGTAGTTTTTTTATAATATTTGGGCTGGTGTGTGTGTGTGTGTGTGCGCGTGTGTGTGTGTGTGTGATTGGCTGATGGAGTGCGGGCTGAATGTGTGTGTGACCTTGTGTGTCCTCTACACACTGACAGGAAACCAACCGGTCCAAGTTCCAAGCAAAGCTATAATTTAAAGAGTAATACAGGCCAGAGAAACACACACACACACACACACACACACACACACACACACACACACACACACACACACACACACACACACACACACACACACTTGGCCTGCATGGAGCTAAGTCCTAGTTGTGCTATAGTAACCACATTAATTGGGTTGTGTAATTGTCTGGCAAAGCATTGTGGGAAACAGCCCATAATGATCTGTCCCTTCACCTCAAA
>NW_027175822.1:37500-57500 GCF_023055335.1 Clinocottus analis
CGTGCCACTAATACAGCACTTAGCAGACCACTTCAAAGATGTCTGCCTCTTTTCGGTGGAACCTCTGTCGGCGTTCTCGGGAGCTCTGGAACGAGTGAGTTTGATGTGACGTCTGTAACGCTCACAAAGACCCACAGCTGCAGACGTGGGTGTTGTGTGTCTTTGTGCCGTCTACCTGTCTTTGTTCTGACTAGGACACATCGTCATTAATCCTTTCTCGCTTCGTATTTGTGCATGCACAGTAACGCTCCTGTGCTCCTGTCTGCTCCCCTCAGGCAGCAGGCTCTGCTGGCAGCCATCAGTGAGAAGGATGCGAACATCGCCCTGCTGGAGCTGTCCTCCTCCAAGAGGAAGAAGTCCCAGGAAGAAGTGATGGCCCTGAAGAGAGAGAAAGACAAACTCATGCACCAGCTCAAGCAGCAGGTACATCCACCGAGCTGTTTATGTGTGCGTATGAAGGATGAATTACTTTCACAGCGCTCCTGCTCCGGGAGGCTGACCGGCCTCCAGTCAAAGCAGCTCCACAAACTCAAACCTGCTGCCGAGGATGAAGCACCGAAGCAGCCTCACGGGCAGACGACTGAACCTCAGAACGAAGACCAGATAGAGGTTAATGATCCGTGGTAGTTAACAGAGTAGACTTCCTCCCCTCGAGCCACATTTACTGCGTTCGGTCGTCATAAACCAAACCGGTCGAGCGGAAGCCGTGACAACGCTCAACAATCACGTTGCAATCAGAGTCACTACATGCACTCAAGTTGCAGACGTTGGTGTAATTGATGAGTCATGGGTGGACTTTTCTTTCTCACATCATCAGGTCAGAGGTAATTTTCCCAGAATACACACCCGCATACCAACGCACATGCACCTATTTCCCAGAGTGTCCTGGCTCTCAGTGCAGCCGGAGGCAGATGAAGCTCTGGTTGACCACATCAGTGACTAACAATAACGATAATGAGCCAACAGCAGGGAGTCTGCATGTATTGTCTCCTGAGTCACAGGGGCTTCTGGGAAAACACGCCGTGTTTAAAAGTCAACAGATGCAGTGGCCGGGTGCGCACTTTAGTGCAGACTTATATTTTAGTTTGTGTCTCGTAAACAGTAAACAGTTTCTAGGGGGTGCAATTCCATTCGAGGAATTTCAAGGAAAGCTTATTATCTGTTTATCGCCATTGGATGCGTCATGTTTTCCCCTCTGGGGAAGCGGCAGTTAAAGTCCACCTGATGATGTGAGCGGCTCTAATTGCAGCTCGGGCCTCAGCGCAGGAGAGGAAGCAGAGGATGGGATGGGAAAAGAGGGCGAGCAGCCCATCAACCTTCATCGTGTCCTCTGTCTCATACATGCAGGCCTCTGAGAACGTCTGCAGGCTAACATGCACATGGATCCATGTGAATGCTGCCATAAGGAGTCAGAACCAGCTCTCTGCAGGTTTTATTGTCTTCTGACCCGTTGACACACACATCAGGATGCGTTGCCTCCCTCAGCTCCACAACAGCGGCAGCAGAAGGAAACTGATCAGGAAATGCCGAAGAATTATGAGTCTCATAAGAGAAAGCTGATATGCAGACTGCAGATAGATTTACAGATAGCGGCGCCCCGAATGACCCCACAGCCCTCTGTTCTTATGCGCCGTGTGTGTGTGTGTGTGTGTGTGTGTGTGTGTGTGTGTGTGTGTGTGTGTCTCTTTCTCAGACAGTTTGCTTCCCTTCGAGGCCCAGACACACACACATAAAGACACACAAACACACACACAAGAAGAGTGTGAGTTCTTCGAGTGGTCCCATCGTAGTGATGGATGAATAAACTCACTGGTGCTTTGAAGCTGAGGAAAGATGGATTTATAATAACACGATCCCTAAAAGGTCTGCCATTTTTATGTCTCTCTCTCTCTCTCTCTCTCTCTCTCTCTCTCTCTCTCTCTCTCTCTCTCTCTCTCTCTCTCTCTCTCTCTCTCTCTCTCTCTCTCTGCTGAAAACACATATTTTGTGTTCTTACAGGTTTGAACATTTAAAACAACTGATGTAAAACATCTGCCTGCTTTTTCAGTTTCATGACAATGTCACATGAACAGACACACACACACACGTAGTTAAAGGAGTGTGTGTGTGTGCGTGCAGCCTCTAGTGTGTTGTCGTCCTTCAGCCTCTCGTGTGTGTTAAACAGCTCGCTCTGATCAGGACAGGCTGGTGATTTACAGAGCGCTCCATTGAGCACAGCAGGGGGTCAACGCCGCCATGTTTACACCAGCAGCTACACACACACACACACACACACACACACACACACACACACACACACACACACACACACACTGCAGACCAAACCTGTCATGGTGACAGATGTTGACGCAGCCTCTCCTCCTGCAGCAGTGTCACTGTGTGTGTCTCTTTCTGCTGGACCACAAGACGCATCACAACCAGCACACTGACATCTTTTATGCACTCACCTTCCTCACACAGGCGTCCAGGAATGTGTGTGTGTGTGTGTGTGTGTGTGTGTGTGTGTGTGTGTCTTTGAATGGGCTGGATGGCCACATGTGCGCTGCCCTGACCGCACAGTGAGATTCTTCCAGAAGCAATTCATCACATCATTCAATTGTGTTTTTGTCTCAGCTCATTAAACGTTAACTACACACACACACACACACACACACACACACACACACACCCTCACTCGCTCACACATATATGCGAACACATTCCATGACAGTTGGCATCACATCTACTAAACCTGGTTGTAATTAGATGAACAGGAACATTTAACTTGTTTTTTTTAATTAGCAGCAAAGACTAAACACACATCAACATTTTTGACCCTCAGCTTCTAATTACATGTGATAATATTTCTCTATCAGCGTTAAACAGCGTCGGTGAGCGTCTGAAGCTCCTGCAGAGAGACCTGCAGCACAGGACTTACATCAGCTGCACGGCGTATGACAGTCATCACCTCTCCTTAATGACAGGTGCCAGCTGTGTAACTGGTGCGTTGAGGCCGGCTCCTCCCCATCACACCTGCTGGTGTGAACACCTGAGGTCACAGAGGGCCGGCCGCACACCTGAACCCGGCTTTTAGCTCCTCTAACCACTGGTCTGGTGCCTCTGTTGTCTGGTTCCTCCTCCATCCCTCACTCTTCACCTCCGTCTCTCTCTTTCGCTCTCGCCGTGTCGTCGGTGTTCTCGCCTTATCTGACCAGCTCTTCTCCAATTTAAGCTAATTGCTAACCTCTTCCGTGCTAGCCGCGTCCTCTCCTGTGATCCTGAGCGGCTCGTTCCTCAGTCATCAGACTCTTCATCTCAGCAGCGACGTCTCCGGGCTGCTGTCACACCGTCTCCCTCCCGTCTTCCCAGATGACTCGGCTTCTCGTTTCTTCCTGCTCTGTCTGTTTCTCATTCAGACAAAGAAAGCTACAACTTTTTGGAGGAGAGGTGTTTGCATGTCTTTCCTTGGAATCATCTTCATCAAACACATCTGTGTCCTTCCTCAGGAGACGTTGAGCCTGTCGCTGTATCTGCTGTGTGTCTGTCTGCCAATGGACTTCAGCTGATTGTGAGCGTCCGTCATCTCTGTTATCGCTCTCTAAGGCAGCAGCGCTGGCGAGATGACAGCCTCGTCCACAAATACACACAAATGCACAAACAAAAGACACACACGTGCTCACCAATGTTCAGGCGTGCAGAAGAAATACACATTTCAGAGAACTTTTAATCGATGACATCTAAGATGATGTTGTTTCCCTCGAGCAGGACGCCTGTGGCCCGACGCTCCATAAAACACTCACGAGCTGTCTTTACTAGGAATTACTAATCCAGTGAAATGATAATCTGCAATACAGATGACGTTTGACAGACTTATAAAACTTTCATCAGGCACTCCGACTCCCTCGATTTATGACCTGTCAAGTGATGTTCGCAGCACCGTCGTTATCCTCCTCGATGGCTTTCAACATGATGTCGCCGTCCAAGAATCCTGTAATGGGAACATTTCTAAGAACAGACGAGCAGCGCTGGAGAAATGAAGGAGCTCGTGGACGCGTTGTAATCTTTTTCTTGTTTGTGTCCTTGTTGTTTCGTCAGACTCAGAGCAGAATGAAGCTGATAGCCGATAACTACGAGGAAGATCACCTCCACCCTCAGCATCATCCTCATCATCCTCACCACCTGCATCCAGTGAACATGCATCACCGCAGCCTGCCGAGAGGCCCCGCCCCCCACGCCAACCACCGCGCCCCGATGGACCAGGTCAGTACGAGTGTGGACGCACACACACACACACACACACACACACACACACACACACACACACACACACACACACACACACACACACACACACACACACCAGTGTGAACTTGTTTACACAAGCGGACATGTTTTGAGCTCTCATCTTCATGCTTTTTTAAGTCGGTGCAGTTTCATATTTGTCGTCTCCGTCTTCAGTCGGTTGCGGTCGAAGTCGGCCGCATGAATTCCCTCCTGTCCTCTCGTCTGTTTTCTCTCAGCCACATTAGTTCCTGCCAAGTCAGTTATTCATATCACTGAGATAAGAGGCCCGAGGGGAGAAGCTGCCACGGGAGAGTTTCTGATCGATGGCTTTTGTGTGTGAGATTAGTTTTTACATCCTTCAGCTCTCGTGAGCTGCTCTGAGTCTCCGTATCAAACACAGACGGCTTCAGGAAGACTTTGTGAGTCTGTTTGAAGAGCTGCTGCTGCACAACGTGCTGCGTGTTTGGTGAGCGTGCACGTGTCCACGCTGTGGCCGTGTGCATGACCGTACCTGTGCGTGTCCAGAAGCACACGGAGGTGCACACCTGAGTCTCTGTTGATGCTTCGCAACAAGGAGGCAAACTTCAAAGACAGGCGAAGAGTTCAGAGTCTGTCCAAGAGCGAATAAAAGCGTTTAGTTCTTGAAACGCAATATAAACTCATCAAGGCTCTATTGTTACAGGACGCTGTGAGCGGGGGATTCCACCGAGGAAGATGAAGTGTGTGTGTGTGTGTGTGTGTGTGTGTGTGTGTGTGTGTGTGTGTGTGTGTGTGTGTGTGTGTAATGTTTGGGGATTCAAGAGGAACACCTGGGGATTTCCACTTCAATTCTATCTGATATGCACATTTATATTTATGAATGTTTCCTAAACTGGAGTGAAACATGCACCGGGGATCCCCTCACTTTACACACACACACACACACACACACACACACACACACACACACACACACACACACACACACACACACACACACACACACACACACACATGCTTTCTATCGCTCTCATTATTTCTATCGTTTTCTCCACTCGTCACTTTGCTTTTGACACTTTTCTTTTTTCATGTCCTGTGTGATCTTCAGTAGTTTTTATTTTTTTATTTCATGTAATATTCATGAGGGATTTTTCTCTCACACATGTTTTCTCTGCATGTCGTTCCTTCAGTCCTTCCTCTCTCCGTCTTTCCAAATGTAAATGTGGTTCAGCTCGTTGCCGGGTCCAGGACGCCACGTGAAGGATGATTGATGATGATAATGATGATGATGATGATGAGGGTCTGCACACTCACCCTGCAGACCACAATGCCGCTCCAGCGAGAACCCTGAATAACAGAACAGTGACCAAACTCACTTTTTTTGTTGCATTTGCCCAAACGCAGACATGTAGACACCACATGAAAACCAGCTGGCAGGATCCAGAGTCCTGAGCAGAAGTGCATGCAGCGGATAGAGAACACACAAACACGGGACTTCAAGGCTTTCCATGGAGCCAAACCACATGTCGATCAAAGCTCAGTGCTGCGACGAGTGAGTCCGTCCCAGTCCTCTGACTCTACTTTCTGTCCTTCACTTCATGGGATGGACTTTCTGAGGACAGGTGAAGTCTAACCGGAGGAGACAAGCGCAGGAAGTGGATTTATCCTCTGGAGATGCAGCCGAGGCCCGTGTCCCAGCATGGAGGTTGTGCAGTTTGACGGGCGTGTTGTGTTCACGTTGTTCTCATTTAGCCGTGCCAGCACTACTGCCAGATACTTGGCAGCGGCCTCGGAAGGAAATAAAAAACAGCAAGTGTTTATCAGAGACAGAATTATACAACCTTTTCTTTTGTGTTGTTGCTGCTTTTTTCTAAGCCGTAACATGCTGCCTGCTTCAGGTTTATGAGAAGTAGCATATGGTGTGTGTGTGTGTGTGTGTGTGTGTGTGTGTGTGTGTGTGTGTGTGTGTGTGTGTGTGTGTAACCTGGCAGAATGACTGGTTATAAGCTTGGCTCTGTTTACAGGGCCTGTCACAGCCATTAACTGCATGTTAGCATTTAGCATCTAGCATGTTCCATTGAAAGGCCGTCACATCTTTAGCCGAGCTGCTTAGGTGTCGCCTACTGAGTTTACCGAGCTTGTCACAACCACTCAGTCCAACCAGAGCCGCTGTGGGCTGCAGCCAAGGCCCTCGTGTGTGTGTGTTGTGTTGCTCTTGTGTAGCATGGACTCAACTTCGCCGTAGCCGAGTTTAGCATTATTCAGGCAAGAGCTGGGCTCCGCTGAGCCGCCAGCTCGTGCTAACCATTGTAATGCTAGTGTCTGAGTGAGTTAGTCTTCCTGCTAGCAGCGCTCTCGTCTGCACAGTTTCAGCCCTGAGGAAAGACCTTCTGTGTTCACTTATGTGGTTCCTCACTATTTCACTGAGGAACGCATTCATGATATCATACACAAGCTTTGTGAATGAGGACCATGAACAGGCGTGTTTTGATGAGAATGCACAGGTGAACCATGCACTTATCATTCAGGCGTGTTAGGACATAACCAGCCAGCGTTTGTGCTTTGAATGCCTTCATTCAAAATGAAGCTTGACTTTGGACATGTTTTATAGATTGATGATGATGATGACGCATGTTTTCTATGTTTTTCTGACAGGACGATGAAGAGGGAATATGGGCATGAGGACCATCTTCATGGAAACCCTCCATCCATCCGTCCACAGTGAGTGTGTGTTGCAGCTATTGTACATTACTTCTACATGTGAGCGTTGGAGCCGTGTTTGCCGGCGTGTAGGACTGCGTCTCTGCTCCAGATATTTTAATGATCCTCCACACAATAGGCTTCTTCAGTGGGCTCGAGCGACCATTAGCCGGGAACATCGACGGCACCACAAGAACCGCAGCATTACCGAGTCCGACAGAAGAGAGCGTAATAGGAACCGGCTCCTATTCGCTCATGAACTCCAGTGGAGTAAAGCCTCGTGCGTTCAGAGGTCCACTGTCTCTCTCTGGAGCGCCGGTGTGCTGCTTGTGCCGCATGCTGTGCTGAAGGTAGCCGTGTGGTGTTAGACCAACACAAACCCAGCAGCCCGAAGAGAGCAAACCAGAGCCCAGAGGTGATAAAAACGACATAATGAGAAAAACCAGAGATGGACGGGTCTCCCCCTCCCGAGCGTTTTATTCAGTCGCAGTTTCACCGCAGCACCCGCCCTGGTGGTGCCAGTGTGTGGAGTAATTAATGCAATACAACGCAGAGCAGTCATGAAACCTTTTTTTAGGGATGCAAGCTGAAAAAACATAAAATGAAGAATGCAGAGTCATAAAGGATAATGCCTGCTTTGGGGGTTTTATATCGAAGCCCCCCCATCGACTCAGGATGCCTTTGAACGCAGATGTGCTGAAAGACGTCCGTGCAGAGAGGCTGATGCTGAGCATGGAGCTCACAGACCTGAGTGTAGGACAAATAAAGACATGCAAATGTACACCAGACACAAAGGGGGGGGGGGGGGGGGGGGGGAGATAGAGAGAGAGAGAGAGAGAGAGAGAGAGAGAGAGAGAGGGAGAGAGGGAGGGAGGGAGGGAGGGAGAGAGAGAGAGAGAGAAAGAGAGAGAGAGAGAGAGAGAGAGAGAGAGAGAGCAGGGAGAGGGAGGAGAGAGAGAGAGAGAGCCAGACAGCATTGTGCACTCATAGTTTCCAGTGCATCTCCTTCTTTTCCCCAGTAATCCACAGGTGGACCATCACAAGAAGACTCTGTCTCTAACCTCAACGTCTCACTGCTCGTGCACTTTGCCCCAGAGCCGCTTCTGGGATTAAGAATCCCAGCAAATGGTTTGTGTTTCTGCAGCGCAAAGCTTTAGTGTGTTTAGCTATTCTGTTTGTGTGTGTGTGTGTGTGTGTGTGTGTGTGTGTGTGTGTGTGTGTGTGTGTGTGTGTGTGTGAGAGAGAGGGTTGCTGAGCTATACAGTGCCGAGCAGCCCACATAGCCTATAATCCAGTCCATGTGTGCTGAGAATGCAGCAGTGTCAGGATTCACCGTAATGAAACAGACCACACTGCCCCCTTTCTCTCTTTCTCCCTCTCTTTCCATCTCTCCATCTCTTTTCCATCTCTCCTGTTCTTTCCACCTCTCGCTAGTTTTTTTTTGCTCTCCGGCTCTAACGTATATTACTTCAAAGGTGAAGCGAGAGCTGCATCCGTGACGAGCTCACTGCTTTGGTATCTCCAATCAGATATTGTTATGGTGTGTGTGTGTGTGTGTGTGTGTGTGTGTGTGTGTGTGTGTGTGCATGCATGTGTGTGCGTATTAGCGCTTCTTATCCCGATCTAATAGAATAAGCCAGGCATATTAGCCTTTAGCACAGAATGGTGTTGTGGCTAGCGATATCAGTGCTGCTCATCTATCCTCTGCTGTTATTCTGGCAGCGCGCGACGTGAGCGCAGCTAACGGGTATTAGCCGTTCTCTATGGGAGAACAGATGGGAGCCATTTAGCGGTGTGTAGCTACAGCGCAATAAGGCCGGACCTAATCCCCATATCCTGTCCCTGAGTGAGCCCTCTCTAATATGAGCAAACAGAGATGACAGCACCGATAGACAAATAGGGGATGTGTGTGTGTGTGTGTGTGTGTGTGTGTGTGTGTGTGTGTGTGTGTGTGTGTGTGTGTGTGTGTGTGTGTTGGTGTCTCTGCAGGCTTTGATTGGTGCTTCCTATGCAGAGCCTTGACTCCTGCTGCTCAGCTACATTTTGAATTCCACACAAACGTAAGTGCTGAGTTTGAGCTGGCGAGAGGAAGCCGTGAGCGTCCAGGTGTGTGTCTTTGTCCCGGTCGGCCGTGCTCGCCTGTGAGGGGACGCTGTGATTGGCTGGTTGCGGTTGTGTTTGTCCTGCTGTTGATTACAGAGGTTTTGTTTACCCTCTCGGCCTCCCAGACCCCCTCTAATGAAACAAGAATGTCCTGCTGGACCGAGCGCACCAGAAGGGGGTTGGAGGAAAAGTAAAGGAGGACATGGGGCCAGAAGAGTGGAGCAAAGTGTGTGTGTGTGAGTGTGTGTGTGTGTGTGGGTGGGTGTGTGGGTGTGTGTGTGTGTGTGTGGGTGTGTGGGTGTGTGGGTGTGTGTGTGTGTGGGGGGAGGCTTTCTGGAAACATTATGCTTTTATCCCACCGTGAAGTTATTTGTACTGAATGAAGCGAAAAGTAGTTGAGAGGCTTTCCAAGTGGGGACAGAAATATGTTTGTGTGTGTGTGTGTGTGTGTGTGTGTGTGTGTGTGTGTGTGTGTGTGTGTGTGTGTGTGTGTGTGTGTGTGTAAGCAGGAAGGAGTGAGGCCTTGTTCAGGTTAAAACAAGTCTAGAAGATGGCGTTCCTTGGCTCATGTGTGTTTGCATCTCAGCGTCGTCTCAATGCTGCAGATTTGTGTTTTTTTACTTGAGCAAATTTCTAGTTTGTAAGTAAATTATCTCCAAATCTTTGCTCATAATTAAAAAAATTGCTTTAAAAAAAAAAACGCTGTCAAAAGCAAAATATGCCCTCAAATAAAAAAAATGCTCTCAAAACTAAAATTTCCGCTCAAAAAAATTGCTCTAAAAAAACAACATAAAAATCAACAACTTTGTTCTCAAAACAAAACCTTTGCTCTCAATCCCAAAACTCACAAGTGTAGTTGTGGCGTTGTGGGCGGGGCCTGAGCTGCTGGAGGAGTTTCTATTGGTGGACTCACTGGGGTTTATTTGAGTGAACTTTTTTTTGAGTGAACTTTTTTTTTGAGTGAACTTTTTTTTTGAGTGAACTTTTTTTTGAGTGAACTTTTTTTTGAGTGAACTTTTTTTTTTTAATGAACTTTTTTTTTTGAGTGAACTTTTTTTTGAGTGAACTTTTTTTTTAATTAACTTTTTTTTGAGTGAACTTTTTTTTGGAGTGAACTTTTTTTTTGAGTGAACTTTTTTTTTGAGTGAACTTTTTTTTTAATTAACTTTTTTTTGAGTGAACTTTTTTTTGGAGTGAACTTTTTTTTTTGAGTGAACTTTTTTTTTGAGTGAACTTTTTTTTTTTGAGTGAACTTTTTTTTGAGTGAACTTTTTTTTTGAGTAAACTTTTTTTTTAATGAACTTTTTTTGTCAGAACTTTTTTTTTGATTTTGAGTGAACTTTTTTTTTGAGTGAACTTTTTTTCGGGAGGGATCCTGAGGTGGGGCTTTATGAATGTTGATATTTCAGTTCATTGTGTTCTTTACATTCAGGTTGAATAACCTCAGAATCACCTTCAGTCCACATAATTGATATTGGAGGAAAGAGCACGCCAGCCTCGACTGTGGGAAGTGACTTCACCTCTCATTGTCTACGGTTTCATAATTGCGATGATGGCAGTTTACAACTCAGACATGTCTGTCTTTTAATATCAGCTTGTTCACATTCCTCTAAACAGTAAACAAAATGCCACGACATTTAATTCAAGGTTGTCTTTGACGGAAAACGCTGCCAGGAACATCTCAAACGAGCCGGCCCGACCGCTCCTGTGCGCCAGGACGAGTCTTCAGTGTAAACAACGATCATCGCACGCTGTGATTACTGTAAAGTGACGGCACATCTTTTTACAAGGTGCCTGAAGCAATATCTGCCCCGTGTAATCATCACTTAGGACGTCTTAATTAATAAATCTGGCTTCACGGAGTGGATGGGAGACACTGCTTTGGTCTGAATCTGCACGTCTGTGCATGTGCACACGCATACTTGTGTTGGGCGAGTGTCTCCTCACACATGTGCAGCGTGTCTTCGGCGGCCAGCGAACCGCAGCCTGCAGGTCAGCGGAGGCGTCTGACCGAGGCCGTCGCTCAGCCGGCTGTCAGCGTCGTGAGTCCGGGAGGTCAGAGGTCGTTCCACCACATTGAACGCGAGTGCAGACGAGTCCATAACTCAGCAACACCTGAGCAGCAACATCTGACTGCACGTTGTGTCTGTTTCCGTCCATCCTGGAGCAACACCTGCATTAGCTTCCAAAAGGCCGTTTTATTGTGAAGGTGCAACGTTCTGCAGGTCTTCATGTCTGAAAGCATGAAGAAGACATCAAGAGACGAGGCTGAAAGGAGCATAAAAACAAACAAAACATTTAAAGGTGAACCATGTTTAGAAAACCTGAAGCAAGGCAGAGATTTTACATTCTGCAGCAGATTAAAATCCCTGTTTTTGTTTCTGTGTGAGAAAGAAGTTCTTTCTGCATCTTCTGTCTTTCATGTTCATCCAGGTAACACAACCCGTTAGCTGTTTGCTAGCTAATACTAACAGTATAGTAAAAAACAACTTACCCAAAAGCTAAATTACTGCACCAATCGTCTCCAGACCTGCTGCTCGGATCAGAACTGCGGTGGTAATGTCAAGAAGCTCCAGTTTCATTTATCTGAACCTGAGACGCCGTCTTTTAAACACGCGGACGCTCACAGTGGAAACACGTGAGGTGCTCTGCAACGCCAACGCAACGCCAACGCCAACGCCAACGCCAACGCAACGCAACGCCAACGCCAACGCAACGCCAACGCAACGCCAACGCAACGCTTCAGTCTCATTGAAAACTAAGTTTCAGAATCACGTTCTGTCTGGCCGCCGGGTTTTAATCATCGTGAATAATTGTGAGATCGTGGCATCAAGATGAATTTGACGACATTGTTTTGCTTTTTTTTTCAAAAGCCTTGCAAATTATTAACTTTAAGGTGAATGAAGAGCGGTGATAGTTGCTTTGTCTCTGTCAATGTGAGAAGCTGTAGACAGACGAGATCCAGAGACGAGGAGGAGGAGGAGGACGAGGAGGAGGAAGAGGAGGAAGAGGAGGAGGGAGGGAGGATTGGCAGTGTTGTGAGGCAGACAAGTTTATTCCTGTTTCTTTGTGGTTTCCTTGAAGTGCTGCGCAGGAGAGGACAGTCAGACACCTGATGTGAGGATCACAAGGCAGTTTGTCTGCGTAAGCTTCTCCTCTCCACCCACAACACACTCATTACACACACTGAGGCACGGCCACACACACAACCACTGCAACGCTGCGAACGTGCAGCAGCAGATGATGAAGCAGGAAGCGTTCAGGCGGCGACGCGATGGAGCAACAAACCACCTGAGGAGCTGACGGCCGTTAAAGGTCTCACCTCAGACGACCATCGCTCTCGAGAGCAGCTGGAAGTGAGTCAGACTCCTGACACACATTTGAAGTGACAAACCGGTCTCCATCCGGCCCACCAAGAGGGACTTTGTCCTGCAGCTGCTGTCGAGTCAGCGGCCGCAGGGACGCGAGCCCAGAACGTCCCGCCGTCCGTCGCCCGAAGCTCGTTCCAGTTCACCGTTTATAATGACTTTAAAAATATATATATATTTAACAACGATTATATTTTATGAACACTTTAGTTCCAGCTTTGTGAAGAATTAACTTTTAGCTCCATTTAGAGTGAAAATGTAACATTAAATAAAAAAAAGGGCGTTTTCATAATTCAGACCTTTTGACGACTGTTTTTCATGTCAGGTCAACATTTAGTTCAACAAATCACCTCGAGCATCTCTTGATGAGTGAACGAGCGCTCTGCCTCCCTTCAAGTGCACAAACACGCCGCCGGGACACAACCTCACGTTTCCTCCTGTGATTAAATCGATGCTGTCGTCGTTTTCGTTCCTGACCTTTAATTCAGGCTCAAGACGGGACACTAAGCCTGAAACATGGCTCCGTCCCGATGGGCTCGGCGTGTGCAGGTTTACACGGCGCGGACGTGTGATTACCTAAATTATAATTATTGAAACATCAAAGTTTGATAGGACATGTCCATGAGCTGAAATAGTTTCACTAAACCAGCTCGTCTCCTCTGTCTGAACACGCAGCTGCGATTCAGTCTGTAAACGCTTTGCTCTGAGCTGCAGAAGCTCAGCCCACACTCATAAATCAGTACACCTCAAGCTGCAGCTATTTTCATCCCTCTTCCTCCCCTCCTCCCCTCTTCATCCCCTCTTCTTCCTCTCTTCCTCTCCTGTATCTCTGTTGCTGCTTCAAATGCCACGAGAAGCATCCAGATCCTCTGACAGAGATTACAAATGCAGATCTGAACATTGTGGGATGAAGCAGACACAACATATTGATTCTTTAACTATGTAAAGCAAGTTCTAACTGTGCAGGACGGTGTGTGTGTGTGTGTGTGTGTGTGTGTGTGTGTGTGTGTGTGTGTGTGTGTGTGTGTGTGTGTGTGTGTGTGTGTGTGTGTGTGTGTGTGTGTGTGTGTGTGTGTGTGTGTGTGAGAGAGAGAGAGAGAGAGGAGTGTGTGAGAAAGAAAGAAGGAACGATCAAGAGAGGGAGAGAGAGGATTATCAGGGTGTTTTGTGAGCTTATTGCGATGGCAGCACACAAAAGCTCTTCCCTCCGGAGAAACTCGCACCTGGAGAGGAACCGGAGAGGAATCGCGTGCACTCGTGTGAACGCGCTCGAGGGCTCGAGAGCAACATCATTGTGCATGAGAGAGCTCAGTGGGATGGAGGTCGGATCCAACGTTCAAGACGGATTACGACCCAAAGAGAAAGTCTGAACATCCACAAAGAGCCACGCAGTGTGGGAGGGGAAGGGATTTAGACACAGAGGAAAGGGAATCAGCCTTTTCCTTCGACTTCCTGCGTTTCATCTCTCTCTCTTTCTCTTGCACACACACACACACACACACACACACACACACACACCTGCAGGCTGCTCGCCACAGACGAGCACCGCTCTGAGAGCTGAGACTTCTACATGTGACACCTGATCATGATGACATGATCCATCACCTGAAGGACACCACAACATACAGCTCATGAAATGCCTGAATCACTACACACACACACACACACACACACACACACACACACACACACACACACACACACACACACCTACATCACCTAATCGAAAGCCAACAGTTATGATCAAGATTGACACCTATGGAAACACTGCGGTGGAGAAATAACACTAAATGTATTTTAATAAGTAATAGCAGAAGGAATTCCACTATTTTCTTTCCCTGTTCTTGAAATGCTGGAGCTGCTATCGGATGCTGCTCGTAGGCTTGAAGAGGAAAACTAACAGGAATTTACTTGTTTCCTTCCACTGAAATTCATCCTGGTGCAGCGTCAGCGAGGACGCTTCATAGCGTCGGCTATCGCGGCGCGACCGCAACAACATCAGCGACCTTCCAGCTGCCACTCAGCATGAAGGCCCGCCCACTCAGCATGAAGGCCCGCCCACTCAGCATGAAGGCCCGCCCACTCAGCATGAAGACCGCCCACTCAGCATGAAGGCCCGCCCACTCAGCATGAAGGCCTGCGACGCGCTGCTAACCCGACGCGCCGCTAACCCGACGCGCCGCTAACCCGACGCGCCGCTAACGCGACGCGCCGCTAACGCGACGCGCCGCTAACGCGTCCTAGCATAAGGTCTCGCAGTGTAATGAGCTGCGATGGCTTTCTCTTCCTCCACAGACGAGTCGTTGACGTTCTGGATCAGTGACCTGTTTGTTGAACTTAGGCTTCAAATCCCAAGATGGATCCTGTCGCTGCAGAGAACCAAAGCACACGAGATGCTTTAAAGGCCGGAGCCTCGGGCAACAGAACAAACTTCTCATACGCTCTTATACGCTGAAACCGAGCATAAAGAGTACAAACCCTGAACCAGAGTCCCAGCACAGTTTCAGCCCGCTTGTGTTTTGCAGTGAAACCAGAGAGTTGGATCTCTGTCACCAGATCACTGGACAAGCAGATTAGTGCTGAGGCTGACTTACTGTGTGTCACTGCTGTAATCCTTCATCCAGCCAGCGGGCCACTTCACAAGGGGGTCTTTCATACATGTGTGCACTTCTGCTCACATGCATGCGACTCACGCATGTGCATGAGCGCCTCCTCTCGTCCTCTCGCTCTCTTATCGGCCGGGGGAAAAGCCACACTTGTACGATGACATTCAGCACAGGATTAGAGTCCATGTAAGACCCTCCTCGGTTTACACTGCTGCTGCCAGGAGGGATCTGAACACACACACTCATGTACACACACTGGCAGAGGCACGGATGCAGGCGCATGCACACACACACACACACACACAGACACAGACACACACACACACAGACACACACACACACACACACACACACACTCTCACACACACACACACACACACACACACTCTCACACACACACACTCACACTTACATCATACGGTCCTGCATCCCACAACTATCATCATTGCTCTTTTCTCTGAATCAAGGGGATTTTTGCCAAGAATAACCTGAGACACCAATTCCATCCGTCTGCAGTGGAATCACACACACACACACACACACACACACACACACACACACACACGCACACACACCCAGCAGTTTGCACTCTTGCTGCAAGGATAGAAGAGATGAACTTCTGGGATATTGAGCTTTGCAGTAGACGTTAAGATGACTTAGGTAAGATGGCTTAGTTAAGATGACTTGGTTAAGATGACTTGGTTAAGATGACTTAGTTAAGATGACTTAGGTAAGATGGCTTAGTTAAGATGACTTAGTTAAGATGACTTGGTTAAGATGACTTGGTTAAGATGACTTGGTTAAGAGGACTTGGTTAAGAGGACTTGGTTAAGATGACTTGGTTAAGATGACTTAGTTCAGATGCTGCTGTGTGTCTCGTCACATTGTGTGTTTGTTGTTGTGTACCGCTGGGGGTTATTTGTTGGGGCTGGAGAGGATCTCAGTGGAATGTCTCCTGATTGGACAGCAGTCTTGTCCTGATTGGACAGCAGTCTTGTCCTGATTGGACAGCAGTCTTGTCCTGATTGGACAGCAGTCTTGTCCTGATTGGACAGCAGTCTTGTCCTGATTGGACAGCAGTCTTGTCCTGATTGGACAGCAGTCTTGTCCTGATTGGACAGCAGTCTTGTCCTGATTGGACAGCAGTCTTGTCCTGATTGGTTGTTTATCCTCGGGCTTCCACGTTGGGGGTTCCTTTGAGTCGGAGCGTCTGTGTCACTCGTCTCCATGTCTCTCTGTTTCTTCTCTTCATCTTGTGTCTTGTCGAGCGCCGCTGGCTGTGTGTTTGATGTGAGTCTGTTTGACTTGCTAAAGCAGAACCAGCAGTGCAGCTTCTCTTTGTCTCTGCCAAGCCGTCCATGTTCCCGGTGGAGACCACAGTAACCTTAGGTGCTAAGTGGTCAAAGACAATCCAGCACAGCTTGTTTCCCAGCCGCAGGACAGCGAAGTCTTGTTTTAGTTTGTGCGGATTAATAAAACTGTTTTACATACACATTACACATATACTCAAGACTGATTGGCATCGCAAACCTGTTTCTGTGCACCAGCAGAGAGCACCAGCTTTAATCCCTGTGGGAAACGAGCTTCATTGGTGCTCGTCTGTCTCTTTCATTTGCATAAAAATGATAATTCATTCACTTTCATTCACCAGTAAACTTCTTCTGAGTCTGTCTGTGCCGGTGTGCATCACCACGTCCTGAACATCAGCTCACTGCGGCCTCGGCTGTTGAGTCTGTACGTGTGTTAGTGGCTTCTGTACCTTTCAGACTATGAAGAAGTATTAATATTTCACCAAAGTGTTGGTACCAGTACTAAAACCTCAACACATGAATACATGTACATGCTTTGTTGTGTTGGCTGAATGTTTAAATCCAACACAACGTTCCCAGCTCTCTTGTACTGTTGTTCAATGTTTTATGTTTATCAGGAACTCTCTCATCAAAGAATGAGCACTAGATTAAATAATCTGAGCAAATGTTTGACGCCAGCTTCACTTGATAGCGATGCTATGCTACGGCGATGCTAACACGTTTCTGAGCATCTTTCTGTTTCATTTTGTTAGAACACAGAAAACAACAACCGACGAAAAGATTTAAGAAACCAAATCAAACCTGAAGAAGTCGACACACTGCGATGTGGTGCTGTGGTACTGTGAGGTACAATGATTGATCGATTGATTTTAAATCATTCTCAGAGGACCACATTAACCATCATGGTCACAGCCAATCGTCTTCATCAACCATCAGCCGCCTCCGATCAATACTGTGACCTGCACACCTGCAGAGAGGAGACCAACCAGGAGGTGAAGCAAAGTGAAGCAGGATGAAGCGGCCGTCATCCGGCAGCGAGCAGCGAGCTTCAGCCCTGCGGCGGTGGGATTAGCAGCCGGGTGGTCCTCCTGCTGCCGGGCCCACAGCAGCGTCACAGTTTACTGCTCCTTCTGTCAGGATTACCCATCAGGCCACTGGGTTCAGTGTCTGACCATCGCTATTGTACCTCCTGATCAGATTGATTAAATACATTTACATATTAGCAGAATTATCTGAGAAAATCCTCAATTTAGAGCAGGCATCTTATGACTGTAAGGTTGTTGGGTTGAATCCCCTCTTTGGGACGACCTCGCTGGGTCAAAAGGTTGTTTTTAGCTCCAGCGTTGCTGCTCAGCGGGCAACATGAGGTCGTGTTCTTCTGCGGTCGGACCCGACCGGTCCAGATCTACATGCACCTGCTCGCGTGGTGGGCGGGGCTACAAGCTAGCCAGCTAGCGATAGCATTCCTGAAGTTCTAAATAAATCAAACATCGTATTCTCGCTGCCTCGCACGGCGGCTTCACCATGAAGTTCTGCAAACTAGGAAAGTGTAAGAAGGTGTTGCTGGCATGAGGACTCTCTGCATGCACCGAAGGCTAGTGAACAAGACAAAGGGAGGTGTGAGGTGTGTGTGGCGAGTGTGTGATGTTGCGTAGAAGAGTCGTAACTCCAAGCAGCATGAAGTCGTTACTCAGTGTGTGTTTTCTCTCGTTCTTTGGCTTCCATCCTTGAACTCATCACATCAGCTGGTTGTGTTGAGGACAGAGCACCGTGGGCATTTCTCTCACACACACAGACACACACACACACACACACATGTTCTCCATAACAGGTCCAGAGACAGGCAGGTAGCGTGGCCTCGCGTCCTCCCGTCTGCAGCGATGGAGCGGAGGACAACGTAAACACTCTGTCGCTCTCATAAACAAGAGCCGGCTCGGGTTTCACTCCAGTCACAGGAACTCACCGGCTCTTTTATGGAGAAAGTATTTGTGTAATTTGTTTATGCAGGATTGCATAGCTCTAATGGGGAAATGGGTTTTTCGGCATCTCACTACACCTGAGTTCAATTTCACGAGCTCTCTGGACAGATCGTAAAGATGGCAGAGCGCCGCAATCTGTCTTTCTCTGCTGCGTCTCAATTTAATTCCTCAGCCACATTCTTTCTCTCTCTCTCTCTCTCTCTGTCTCTCTCTCTCTCTCTCTCTCTCTCTCTCTCTCTCTCTCTCTGTCTCTTTGTCTCTCTCTCTCCTTCTCTCTCTCTCTCTCTCTCTCTGTCTCTCTGTCTCTCTCTCTCTCTCTCTCTCTCTCTCTCTGTCTCTCTGTCTCTCTCTGTCTCTCTCTGTCTCTCTGTCTCTCTCTGTCTCTCTGTCTCTCTCTCTCTCTCTCTCTGTCTCTCTGTCTCTCTCTGTCTCTCTCTGTCTCTCTGTCTCTCTCTCTCTCTCTCTGTCTCTCTCTGTCTCTCTGTCTCTCTCTCTCTCTCTCTCTCTCTCTCTCTCTGTCTCTCTCTCTCCTTCTCTCTCTCTCTCTCTCTCTCTCTCTCTCTCAGATGCAGAATATTTGTTCAACACAAACTCAATAACTGGGTCAGAGCAGTGTTTTTATATATTGTGCACGTGTTTTATGGGCTGGATGGAGACTTTTCTATGTTTCTACGTTTCTACGTTTCTATGTTTCTATGTTTCTAAGTTTCTATGTTTCTAAGTTTCTACGTTTCTATGTTTCTAAGTTTCTACGTTTCTAAGTTTCTAACTTTCTATGTTTCTAAGTTTCTATGTTTCTAAGTTTCTACGTTTCTATGTTTCTATGTTTCTATGTTTCATGCGATTGTTGAAGACTTTTTTATTGTTTCTGTGGTTTGAATCAGCTCCTCATTGTAAATGAAAACTGCTTCTAATTTGATTTGTAGAGTTACATAAAGGTGAAATAAATACAAAATAGTTCTCATTGTTGGCTGATAATAAGCTTTAAGTTATGAAAGTTATCAGAGCTTCGTCTTTCCATTTCCTTCAGACTTGTTGAACACGATGTGCTTCATATCTGCTTCATCGTTTCCTTCAGTCAGAATTACTCTCCTGCGTTAGACACACATTTACATATGAAGTTAAGCCGTCCATATAATCCATGTTTTTTTATTCTTGCCAATAAAGTTCCTCCTTCATTCTGTTTCTGTTTGAAACCTCCGTGCACAAATAATGTTCAAATCCACTAGTCAGCATTTCATTGATCTTGTGGGAGGGTTTGAAGTGTAACACACACACACACACACACACACACACACACACACACACACACACACACACACAGCACCTACTGAGAGCATATTTCCCTTTAATACCGCGGGTCAACAGGGGCTAATAATTGCCTGAGGGGTTGCCAGATCTGAGTTGTTGCTGCGCCAAGTGGTGAGTCCTCATACACACACACACACACACACACACACACACACACACACACACACACACACACACGTCAACACACACACACACACTCACACACACACACACACACACACACACACACACACACACACACGTCAACACACACACACACTCACACACACTCACACACACACACACAAACACACACACAAAGCAATGGGAGACTAATTCAATTAAGACTTTTTAATTAGAATTTGTATTTTAAGCAGCAGCTTCGATGAGTTTAGTTGAACC
>NW_027175823.1:0-57482 GCF_023055335.1 Clinocottus analis
TAGCTCAACATTAGCATAACACAGAGACGGTCAGGTATCACACACATATCACAAAATATGTTTAAAAAGTGACTAAAAGGTCTCCGTACAGTTTGTCACGTCAATAAGTCGCAGCAGGTTTTCTCATGTTGATTAAATATTGTGCAGATTCACAAAACGAGTGTTTTCTACTATTTACCTGTGTGTGTCTTTGAGCCTCCTGAAGGCGCCTGCTTCTATATATATATATATATATATATATATATATATATATATATATATATATATATATATATATATATATATATATATATATATATATATATTACCCGCCTGCAGCTGAAATATAGTTAACTCGTGACTCAGGATGAAGATCTGTGCTCATCATCACATCTTTCCTGCTCCTCCGGCGGGTAAACGCTGCGAACCCAGAGGGAGTTCAGCAGAAGACGAATGAGCCGGGCAGCGTGGCCCCGCCCCCTTTTCACCTGGCTCCTCTCACAGGAAGCAGAGCTGTTGCATCATGGGAGTTCCCCCCCCCCCCCTCCCTCCACCCAGAGTGTGCAAGAACTCATCAGTCACCACAAAACAGCGCTGACACACTGCGGCTGAAGTAGACAAGTTTATTAATGATAATAATGAGGATGATGAGGATGATGATAATATTAATAATTAGTCATAATTATAATAACGTTAATGTCATAATAAATAGAACTCTTCATCTGAAGCACATAAAGAGAAGCATACAGAAAGAGAAAAAACAAAACACAAAGTTCAGAGTACAGAGCCAGAGGAGGGGGCGGGGCTTCTAGAGACTGTTTTTTTTGTTTTTTTTTAAACCTTTCAATATATCCATTTAATTTTTCAACATTTTTTTTAAAACTTTATTTTAACTGGAACATTTACAAAAAGGAGAAAGAGATAGATTTTTTTTTTCTAAAAATCCTTATAAATAAATTTTGTCATTATTAGAACAAAATACAAGATTTTTCCGGGGAATCAGATGATGTTTTTTTTTTTTTCTTCCCCCTGAAAGGACAGCTGGGGGGAGGGGGGGGGGGAGGAAGGGTGAGGAGGGGGAGGGGGGGGGGGGGTGAGGGTCTTTATGTACAGAACACCAGGATTACAAAAAGAGGGGGGGGGGGGGGGCAGTCAACTCACATACTAGAAGGCGGATGGTGGAGGGGCTCTCAGAGGGGGGAGGGGCTCTCAGGAGGGGGGGGAGGGGCTCTCAGAGGGGGGGGGGGGGGGGCTCTCAGAGGGGTGGGAGGGGGAGGGGGTTCAGAGGGGGGGGGGGGCATCCTGCTCAAGCAGTTGTGCTCAGGAAGATCAGGACCACGTCGTCATACTGAAGGCATCTGAAGGAAAGGGGGGGAGGGAGGGAGGGTCGCTTTAGCCCCGCCCCCTCCCTCCCCCCCCGCTGAGGGTGCAGGCTGGAGCTTATCAACACTAACTTTATTTTTTATTTTACGTGTGTGTGTGTGTGTAAAAAGGCAGAACTTCTCTGGACTCGCAGACGTAAAAGTCAAAGCCGAGAGACAAACAACCACAGCTGAGAGAAGAAGAAGAGGAAGAGGAGGAAGAGGAAGAGGAAGAGGAGGAAGGAGAAGAAGAAGAAGAGGAAGAAGAAAAAGAAGAAGAGGAGCAACAGAAGACGGAGAACCCTGATGGAAGTACGGCTACTAACATGGAAGACCAGCCAGACTGAGTCGGTAAAGGTTCTCGCCCAATAAAACATCGGATCAGAACCGAGAGAGACGGCTGCAACAGGAAGGTTCTAAGGCAATAACATATCAATAACATATCAATAACATATCAATAACATATCAGGCGTCTCTAAACGGGTTTCTGAGTCCTGGAAGCTGCGGTTCTGTCGGTTCTCTTTGCATTAAACACTTCCTACAAAAAACTGGAGTTCAGGATATGTACGGCAGCGCTAACGTGGACGGACGCCATTTTGTTTGTTTTTTACCTATTTTTCTTTTCCATTTGCAATTTGCTCGACCTCCAACGTCTCCGATGTCTGAGGCGCGCGTCCTCCAGGACGCTGCCGACGGTTTCCTTGTCTGTTTCTCACAAAAAAAACTACAGCTCAAGGGCCCGAGGCAGGAAGTCAGAAAGTGTTTTTTTTTTTTTTTTTCATGGGATTTGCTGGAGATGAAGATATAGAATATATTTTTTTTTTACTAGAAAAATGTAGATAACAGCCTCACACGTGACATTATGTGTGTTTTTTTGTTGGTTGCAAAGTGCATAGATCATTCAGTGGACACAAACCAGATCACGTGACCGGAAACCTCGACGTTAAGAAAGCAACAAATAAATGAAAAAAGCTGTGGTTATTTTCTCCAAGCACTTTTGTTTTTTTTCCATACATATATATATATTTTTGCCTCCCAGGAAGTTCCCGTCAAAGTAAAACTCCAACCTGCTCCCGAGTGGTTTGCTCGCCGCTCCAGCAGCTGGAAGGAAACAAACCTGCAGGTGTAGAAAGCGAAGCCGCGGCGTGATCGCTGCGACACATGAGCGACTTCACCCAGAGAGACGCCACAACAGTTAGCCGCCATGATGAAGATGCTCTGAGGAGGATGAGGCTGTCTACACATGAACAGAGGTCTGTGGTACGAGCCCTGATTCAGAAGAGTTTTTTTTGTGTTTTTTTTTGTGTTTTAAACCTGAAATAAGATGGAAGTTAATCAAGAGGTGTGAGGTGAGGTCTACTGTACAGGATGACCAGGACCCGCTGCACAGGAAGTCAGGAGCTCCACCCAGAGTCAACAACTCACACAAAACCACTACACAAGTAGTGTGTACCCTGAACTCTCAGACAAAGTTGTGCTTCACCCGAAAAACCTGCTCGCCGCCGCCGCCGCGACGGAAAGGAAACGCGTTTCTGTTCAGGGCCGGACGCTCGTTTCCAGGATGCAACGAGAGCGCCGAACAGGGTTAGCACGCCGAGGCCGCTGCAGGGAGCTGCAAGAAGCTGCAGGGAGCTGCAGGGAGCTGCAGGGAGCTGCAAGAAGCTGCAGGGAGCTGCAGGGAGCTGCAGGGAGCTGCAGGGAGCTGCAAGAAGCTGCAGGGAGCTGCAGGAAGCTGCAGGGAGCTGCAAGTAACTGCAAGGAGCTGCAAGAAGCTGCAGGAAGTCGCAAGTAACTGCAGGGAGCTGCAGGATCTGCAGGAAGCAGGAAGTAACTGCAGGAAGCCGCGGCAGCGGCGCTCTTCGCGATACGAGTCGCGCTCGTCTCCTGATCAAAGAGCATCCGGACCGAGCGTTTCAAAATCATACTTTTGGTTCGAGTAAGAAAAGAAAACATCAATATCCATAAACTTCTTCGTATCTGTGAGAGTGACGCAGACGAGACTCTCTTCCTGAAGTGTCGGGGAAAAATAGGATGTGATGTTTCATTTGATGGGAAGGGGGCGGGGCAGAGATGTGTGTGTGTGTGTCAGTGTGTGTGTGTTAAAGGGGGAGGGGCTTCAGGGAGGTCAGTTCACACTATCACCATCACGCTTTCAATCATATAACACATGATCACATGTTACAGTAAATATCAGGGACATATTTAGTTGGGGGCGGGGTCTGATATCTATGTTCGGGGGTCAGAGGCTCTCCGGCTCCGCCCCCTCTACTCCCTGACATCACCACAGCCCATATAATAGATATGTATATATATTTATATACAGAGAAAAGAATACATACTTATTGGACACCCTAGACATTAATGTACATTCAAAGAACTGAACCGACATTCTCGTTTAAACACGTTTACAGTGACTCTTCTCATATAAAGAATTAAGGTTTTTTATGCTTCCGCCAAATAAAAACTTTTTTTTTTTTTCCTCTTTCAAAGTTTTCAGTGCTGCGAAAAAAAAAAAAAAAAAAAAAAAGTAAAAACACACAAATAAATATTCTCAGAATACATTGACAAAATAAAAAAAGTTGACATATTTCAGCCCTCGTTACCGTCGGATGGGCTCTACTGTGTCTCTAGAAATGTTTTTTTTAATCTAGCGGCGCCGTCTGGACGCCTCAGGCTTGTGTTTTGGTTATGCACCTGCTGATGTAGTACGATGGGATTATTGGGTTATAATTCAATCTGTTACATGGTCGTTGATGAGTTATTCTCGTCGTGGGGTGGAAACGTGCATCCTCGGTCGTTGTACGCACCTTTTTTCCCGCCGTCGGGTTTGCGGAGACGCAGGAGGCTCGGAGTCCGGCGGGCGAGAAATGTCGATAACTCCGGCGCCATTTTGTTCTCTCTCCAACGAGTCATTGACCTCTGCTGTGGCGTGGAGGGGGAGGGGCTTTACAGCGTCCTCACCGCCCGCCGCCGACTGCCTTCAACGCTGTAAACCAGTGACGCGCGCCCAGCTGGGAGGGGGGGGGGGGGGGGATGCCCAATGGTGCTGCCAGGAGAAAGTGACATCACGGCAGCATCCGCCGGGTGGACGCTGCTAACAGTCCGGCGAGGGAGGAGCTAAAAACATCTCGCCCTCGGTGCCGGGAGAACGGAAACACGAAGAGAAAGAAAAACCAAAGGAAGAAAGGAAAGGAGAGGAGGCCGGGAGGAAGAAGGCGGAGCCGTTGAGACCGGGAGGCGTGACCTTTGACTCCACCCACAGGAAGTACAGCGGAGAAAGTGCTTCTGCCTGGATGCCGAGCTCCTCCCCCCCGCCGCCGCCGCCGCCGCCATTCTGCTTCTGTTCTTGTGTGAGGGGGGGAGGGAGGGAGGGATGGGAGCTCCTCCTCCTCCTCTTCCTCCCTCCTCCTCCTCTTCCTCCCTCCTGCTCACCTCAGCATCAACTGTTCATCTCCCTTACCAAAAAACATAAAAACAGATTTTTGTACATATATACTAGTTTATACACACTTTTTTTTGTTTGTTACCGTTGTAAATCACAAAAGTATAGAAAAATAAAATGTTTTATAATAACGGGACGCTTTCCATTCTCTCTCTCTCTCTCTTTCTCTCTCTCTCTCTCTCTCTCTCTCTCTCTCTCTCTTTGTCTTTTCTCCACCCGGCATGGAGGTCGTCCCCGGGTGGAAACTCAAGTTTTGTGGCTGGTGTGTCGTCGCTGCCGCGGCGCCACTTTGTACGCCTCCGTCTTCCCTCGCCAGCCTCAGTAGAAGGACTCCTCCTCTTCCTCTTCCTCCTCCTCTTCCTCCTCATCTTCTTGTGTTATTTTCTTAAAGCTAGTTCTCCTCTCTTCGTTGTTTTCATCTGTGATGTCCATCAATACTGAGTACAGCTCTTCCTTTTGTTTTTACTGGAAACAGAAGCACAGAGAGAGAAACGTTATTATGAGATTAACGGGAGTTCAGTCCCAACAAGTTCTCACAGAAAACACAACATATGGCACAATGTGTGAAATCAAACAACAGTTCAAACACCTCCAGAGAGGAAAAGCTCACAAAGTTTTAAAACTTTTACAGCAGGAAAAACAATGAAGTTTGAGCGCCGCTCAGAAGACGGTTTCCTTCCACTTTCATCCCGTTGTTGTTGTGAAGGTGGAGCGAGAGGAGCGGGACGCAGAAGCCTGGCGCTGCTGCTGCCACTGCCACTGCTGCTGCCGCTGCTGCTGCCGCTGCCGCAGTCGGCGCCGCTCTCCTCCAGAACAAAGATCAGTGACATCAGCAGTTCGGCAGCGCTGCGTGAGAGTCTCAGTGTTTTATCTCAACGGAGCTTCTGACAAAAGAAAACGAATAAAGAACCGAAAGGACGAGACTTCAATGTGTAAAAATCTGGAGGACAAACCGGCGTCCACGCCGCCGCCCCTCGTAGCCCCTCCCCCATCCACCCCATACCTCGCTCGCTGGGGACCGCCGTCTACGGAAATATCCTCACCAGCAGTCTTCCGGCCCAGCGGGGGGGGGGCACAATGGCCGCCAGAGCTCCATACACACATCTACATCTATACATCTATACATTTATATATATATATAGATATATATATATAGTCCTGGCTGACAGGCAGCCGGGAGCTGGAAGAGCTGCAGAGACGAGATATTAATCAACGCGCCGGCGTGAAGGATCCAGCGGGTCTCAGAGCTGAACGAGTCTATCTTTAGGCGTTCGAGCTGGATCCCGCCGGCCGGCCGCTCCGCCCGGACGTTACACACAGCTGATGCAGACTCACTGACGGCTCTGCGACTGCTTCCTCGACTGCTTCTCAAAGCTGACGCAGGAGGATAATCCGTTAATAGATCAGATCTTTAGGATTAAATCCACGTTTCATCTCGTCCAGCGCATCGTTCAGATTAATTATGCGTTTCATGCATACAGAGCTTTTCCTGCTGCTTAAAGACACTTGACATGAAAGTTAAAACATCCTAAAAGCTAATCAAAAAACAAATAGAATTAAAACAATTACATTTACAAAAAATAAAAATGAATATAAGTTATTATGCGTGAAAGAATCCCTGTTAAACAGTCAGAAAACGCTGCAGAAACAAATAAAAAGCACATAAAAAATAGAAAAATCCAAAATCAGACCATGATGGACGTGTGGAGGCAAACATTATGTTATCATAACCGTTTTATTCTGACACTCAAAACAATCAGAGATCACTTTTATGTCACATATCCACGAGGAAACAGAATTAAGAAAAAAGCAACAAAAAAAGGCAGAATAGTTTATACTTCACCTCTGAAATCACACTTTCAGACAAATATCTTCTCGTTATAGAAATGACATTCAAGTCCAGAACAAGTGGAAACACACAGAAAACTCACTTCACACAGCAACACATAGAAAACACTGACTCAGCGATATAGTGTGTATATATACATACATTTAAATGTATTTACAAAGTACTTTTTGCTTGGTTCTCTTTTGTACAAATCTTTTCCTCCTCATGAAGCTGCTGCCAGCTGACTTCTGACAACACGTGTGTTCATACTTTAACCTTCGTTTCATATCAAGCTGCTTGTGGAAATGAGACGTAAAGCAAAGTGAAAACAGAAAAGATCAAAGTGCTCGTTTCTGTGAACTCACGATTAAAAACTCTTTTTCACCGACGATAAGCAGAACTCAAACTCGCCGCTTTCAGACTTTTTTTTCTCTGTAAACTTGTCGACGAGACGACGACGCGGCGCCCGAGAAAGTGGGCGTCGGCCTCGTGTTTTTGCATCAGGAAGCGCGATGAAGCTGCAGATGTTTGCTGTTTTTTTTTATCATTTTTTGAAATAACTTTGGGACTCAGGAGGTTATGGAAGACGTACGCGGCATATTAACACATTAACGCCTCGACGCACACGTGTCATCACGCAGACACACAACCCGGAGAGTCATAACTCACTGGAATCAACTTACAAGATAAAAATATTATTCTAGTATTAATATTTTTTTGGCACAATATTTCTCAATTTGTATTTTAATTAAAGTGGAAATAAATGAATAAATAACTTTGCATTCCTGGAATGAAGTCACAATGTCAAATAAAACACAGAAGCTACGATGTTTATTTTGACATTTATGTCTTTGTTCTCTCTTTAAAATGATAAATAAAGATATTAAACATTGTAATTTAAACCAGAAGGATAATCTATAACATAAATATTATGATGTTTGATATTGTGTCCACTTGGATGTTCATATAAAATACAGAATAATAAAGTTATAAAGTAAATAGAGTTGAAATATAACTGAAAACTATAAAACTCTACATGATGTTAACATTCACTTCCTCTGTAAACACACACACATATACATGATATATACAGTATATATATATATATATATATATATATATATATATATATATATATATATATATATATATATATATATATATATATATATATATAATGTATATATAACAAAAACAAGTTTCTGTACGGACTATAAACTATAAAGACTATAAACTATAAACTATAAACTATAAAGACTATAAACTATAAACTATAAACTATAAAGACTATAAACTATAAACTATAAACTATAAAGACTATAAACTATAAACTATAAACTATAAAGACTATAAACTATAAACTATAAACTATAAACTATAAAGTCGTGCGAGCGTATAAAAGGAAGAACCGTTTGTTTTCCTAGAAAGATTTTGTCTGGACTGTGTTTAGATTTTATTTTTTATGTATATACAAGAATACTTATAGTTATATATATAATTGCAACATCTCGACTAAACATAACTAGCTGTTTATGATATTTCTTTATAAATATGTTCTCTCCTAAAGTTTGGAAAAAGCTGAAAACAAATAAAGTGCAACGAACAGTTATCTTGTTTTAAATCTTCTTTTCTACTAGATTCACCGCCGGCGGGTGCTTTGAGCTGTAGCTCCACCGCTAACGCTAACCGCTAACCGCTAACCGCTAACCGCTAACCAACGTTGTAACAGAAGCTGGCGAAGAGGCGCTGACGTCACGTCTCCTAGGTGCTTTTATACAACGTCTCACTGTACTCGTGTGTGTGTGTGTGTGTGTGTGTGTGTGTGTGTGTGTGTGTGTGTGTGTGTGTGTGTGTGTGTGTGTGTGTGTGTGTGTGTGTGTGTGTGTGTGTGTGTGTGTGTGTGTGTGCAGCACATATCTATAATACAGTAGCTTCTCCATCCTCCCCTCTCGGGGTTCTCTTGCTTAATTAAAAAAGGAGAAGCGTCTCTTGTAGAAAGCTGAGGACAAACCTGCTGGTTGTGTGAGAAATGAAGCCCCGCCCGCTGAGGAGTGTGTAGTGCAGTGTGTAGTGTGTAGTGTGTAGTGCAGTGTGTAGTGTGTGAGTTTCTTTATCCTGAGGTAAAACATGTGCAATGCTTAAAACAAATGACAAAAATAACAAAAAGAGAGGACGGTGAGTTCAGCCGACATCAGTGTGTCACGACTGTGTGTGTGTGTGTGTGTGTGTCTGTGTGTGTGTCTGTGTGTGTGTGTGTGTGTGAGGATGATGCAACTCTGTCTTCTGCAAATTAAGGTCGCATGCAACTATTTAACGATTCCATTTTTCACTTTAATTAAATTCTCTAATGATGAAGCGATTTTTCTGTTTAATCTTTGAAAAAAAAACACACACCTTTGAGCACACACACACACACACACACACACACACACACACACACACACACACACACACACACACACACACATCTGTATGTACACACACTTGTGTCGTGTGTCATGCAGCTGCAATGTTCAGGTGTGTGTTCACATGTTCAGTGTTCACGTGTTCATGTGTTCACATGTTCACGTGTTCACATGTTCATATCTTCATGTGTTCATGTGTTCACATGTTCATGTGTTCATCTCTCTCGTGGTGACACAGCACCGTTCAGAGGCATAAAAACAAAACTTTCCTCAAAGGAAAAAGAAACAACTCAAAGCAGAAACATGATTAAAGAACCAGAGCAGACGATGATGTCACGATGATGTCACGATGATGTCACGATGATGTCATCACAACGGCTGTTGGAAGCGTTTAGTCTGATTTATCTCCAGCGAGGACGGCTCTGCTTGTTCTGTCTTATAGTTTGTGTTTGTTTGTCGTGAAGGGGGGAATGTCTCTCTCTCTCTCTCTCTCTCTCTCTCTCTCTCTCTCTCTCTCTCTCTCTCTCTCTCTCTCTCTCTCTCTCTCTTTGTGTTAGTAGGGGGTGAAGCGACTGTACCCTCCTCTGTAAAGGCTAGCCTGCAACATCAAAGATGAAAAGTACCAATCAGTATTCAGGTGACAGCTTCAGTCGCTTTCTCTTTCTCCTCAAAATTTCCTTCCTTCTTTTTTCCCTCGTTCCAGTTATTCACACGGGACGTTTTTCATATCGCAGCCGCGGTTTTCCACAAGGGGATGACCACGAGGGGGGTGGAGGAGGGGGGGGGGGGGGGAGGGGCAACAGCTGCAGTGTGTGTGTGTGTGTGTGTGTCAGGAGTTCAGCTGGATCTCTGCAGGAGGAGCTGGTGTTTACACGTGATTCATTTTGAACGTCGCAGTCGTGAAGAAGTGACATCGCCTGACTTGTTTAGTGCTTTTTCTACCTGGAGCAAGCCCCGCCCCCTTTCAGAGCGATGTCACTTCCCAGCAGCGTTAGCTCCCAGCAGCGTTAGCTCCCAGGAGCATTAGCTCCAAGTAGCATTAGCTCCCAGTAGCGTTAGCTCCCAGGAGCACGGCTCTCAGTAGCGTTAGCTCCCAGTAGCACGGCTCCCAGTAGCGTTAGCTCCCAGTAGCGTTAGCTCCCGACACACACAACGTTAGCACTGATATTTTTTAGGGGGCGTCCATTGAGGCGATCAAAGAGTCAGAGAAGTGGAAGAAGGAAATTTGGAGGAAGAAAGAAGAAAGAAAAAAAACATTCAAGCACATTTTTTTTTAATGTTAAGTCTAAATTAATGAAAGCTTTTAGCTAGCAGCTGCACCGGGGAACTGGTCGCCATTATTTTAATGTTCTTGAAAAATCGCATGCTAAATTTGAATGCTAAATGCTAATGTCTTGTGGGCGAGAGAGCTCCCCCCTCTCTCTCTTCCCGTGCGTCCCACGGCACTCTGCTGCATGCGTCTGAAGGACCTCGAGGTCTGTCACCCCCTCACCCCTCTCCTCACCCCTTCACCCACCAACAGAACCAGAGAGAGAATCTCTCTCCGTTCTTTAGCGTCACTTTTCATCTTTGATGTTACAGGTTAGCTGCAATAGCTAGCTAAAAACAGACATTAAAAATGCAAGTTCATCGCTTTGAGTTTGGTTTACCGAAAAGCAATAAAGTCTGCAGCGAGCTGAGTGATGTAGCATGAACAGGAAGCTTGGATGTGTGTTTGTTGTGTTAGGATGCAAAGTTCATGTAGAAAACAAACAACAACAACAACAACAACAACAACAAGAGTGACAACACGCAGCAGGTAACTCTGGTTTCACGCTAACGTCGCACGAGGCGACGCAACGTGAGTTTGTTGCTCTGAACGTGTGAGACGTTCATTCAGTACCGCTCCGCTCCACTAGGGCGCCACACAGCACAACAACACAAACAAACACACAAACAAACAAATCAATGGATGAACAAATACATAAATAAAAACCAGCGACCGCTGCAGTCACCGGTCTTTATTTTGGAGTGTTTGTGTGTGTGTGTACGTGAGTGTGTGTGAGTGTATGTAAGTATGTGTGTGTGTGTGTGTGTGTGTGTGTGTGCGTGTGTGTGTGTGTGTCTCTGTATGCGAGTGTGTCTGTGTGTGTGTGCGTGTGTCTGTGAGTGTGTGTGTATGTATGTATGTATGTATGTATGTATGTATGTATGTATGTATGTATGTATGTATGTACGTGTATGTGTGTGTGTGTGTGTGTGTGTGTGTGTGTGTGTGTGTCTCAGTATGCGAGTGTGTCTGTGTGTGTGTGTGCGTGTGTCTGTGAGTGTGTGTGTATGTATGTATGTATGTATGTACGTATGTATGTACGTGTATGTGTGTGTGTGTGTGTGTGTGTGTGTGGGTGTGTGTGTGTGTGTGTGTGTGTGGGTGTGTGTGTGTGTGTGTGTGTGTGTCATTAACTCACCATGGTCCCCACACTGTAAGCGGCGGCGGGGCCGATCGTGTGGTGGTACGGGTCTGCTGCTGCATAGACTCTTCCATAGCTGCACACAGAGAACACATCCACCCATCAGCTATTGATCTATGAGGTCATCGATCCATCAGGTCATCGATCCATGAGGTCATCGATCCATCAGGTCATTGATCCATTCTTGAAGATGGGCTTGTTTAATGTTTAAACCCCTCAAGTGGACTCCTTCAAGTCTCCAACACGATCACTTCCTCACTTCCTCCTCCCTCACTTCCTCCTCCCTCAGGGAGCAGGGAGGGAGGGAAACGAAGCTGCTGCCGGAGGGCTCGGTCTCTCGCCCTCTCCTTGTTTACCCAGAATGCACGCTGGGCTCACGCCCCTGTCTTTTCATTGTCGCTGGTTTGGAACTAATCCGTCCAATTTCCTTCTGAGACAGGACAAGATGTGTCTGCCTCATTTATTTATTTATTCGACTTCACATATTCCTCTATTTACTTTCCTTCTTTTTTCTCCCCCTCCTCCCCCTCTTCCCTCCCTCCTCCCCCCTTCAATGCTCGCTTTGCAAATGAGGGTCTGCACGGAGCAGATAAGGGACGGCAGCCAGGGACCGAGGGCAGCGACTCAACCGGGAATACACAGAAAAAGAAGAAGAGGAGGGAAAAAGTGGAGCGAGAGAGGAGGGACCTCTCCTCGAGGAGACAACAAGACCAACGCAGAGCCGCAGTTATCTCAACGCAGAGCGGCCCGTTTGGGTCCGGCGGCGCCGCCAAGGTCGGCGAGCGGGACGTGAAATCAGAACGGCTCCTCGGGGAGGAGGCGGCGCCATGAAGGGGGAGGGGGGAGGAGGGAGGAGGAGAGGGAGAGGGGGGGTCTCCATGGTCCTCTTATCTTCAGCCAGCACCCACAGGCCCTCTCAGGCTAATACCAGGGCTCATGCACATTTAGATCACTGGGTTCACAAGATTTATCCAGGACTATTACACAACTATTCCATGATTTTCCAGGACTATTTCATGACCATTCCATGACTTTCCAGGAATGTTCAAGGACTATTTCATCACTATTCCATTACTATTCCAGGAATATTCCATGACCATTCCATGACTTTTCCAGGACTATTCCATGACCATTCCAAGACTTTTCCAGGACTATTCCATGACCATTCCATTACTTTTCCAGGACTATTTCATGACTATTCCATGACTATTCCAGGACTATTCCATGACCATTCCAGGACTTTTCCATGACCATTCCAGGACTTTTCCAGGACTATTTCATGACTATTCCATGACTATTCCATGACCATTCCATGACTTTTCCAGGACTATTTCATGACTATTCCAGGAATATTCCAGGACTATTCCATGACCATTGCAAGACTTTTCCAGGACTATTTCAGGACTATTCCATGACTATTACGGGACTATTCCAGGAATATTCCATGACTATTACATGACTATCCCAGTGAAAATGTGTGTGTAAACAGCAAAAAGTGATATAATTTATTTAAACTAACAATGAGGATTCAAAGCATCCCGTATAACTTAAATGACACAATTTTTTTATTTTTTTTGGAGCGTCTTTCTTTTTTTTCAAGGATTCGTCCAGGCCTGGAAATGACCATTACAGAAAACCCTTGACTTTTGCAGGTTTTCCATGCCCTGTAACGCCTCTCGGTGCCTCTCTGCTGTCGCCGGGCGGGTTACTCAACGGGCTCTGGTGCCGTGTTCTTGTGAGCTCTGTCGGCTTTTCAGATAATAAATGTTTTCATATTTCTTCACACAATCCCGGTGACCTCTTTCTTTTTTTTTTATGATTGTCTGACGAGCCGTTAAGTCCGATAAGGTATTGCTGAAACCATACGGAGCAAACCGCCTATTGATCCGCTTATTCAGGAGGAAACAAACAGACAAAGCAAAACAAACAACTCTTGGGGGCGAATTACATTAAATCTCAGGGAAAAGGAGCAGGAATTAAATCACTTGGAGAGAGAGCGGGAGAAAAAAGATGAGGGGAAAAAAGAGAAGAAGAAGAAGAAGCCGCTGTCCAATTTCTGCTCTCGACGAGCTCGGCTGCTCATAATTCGAGCCGCGGCGAAGACCTGATAAATCTCACATTATCGATATGATCTGCAGGCTCTCAGGCGGGTTCCTTATCACGAGTGACTCGCTCAACCCCTCCAGGATCACATCCCCAAACTCCAGGATCACATCCCCAAACTCCAGGATCACATCCCCAAACTCCAGGATCACATCCCCAAACTCCAAGATCACATCCCCAAACTCCAGGATCACATCCCCAAACTCCAAGATCACATCCCCAAACTCCAGGATTACATCCCCAAACTCCAGGATCACATCCCCAAACTCCAAGATCACACCACCAAACTCCAAGATCACACCCCCAAACTCCAAGATCACATACCCGAACCGGCCTCCAGGATCACATCCCCAAACTCCAAGATCACATGCCCAAATCGGCCTCCAGGATCACACCCCCAAACTCCAAGATCACATCCCCAAATGTGTACAAACCGGCCTCCTGGATCACATCCCCAAACTCCAAAATTACATACCCGAACCGGCCTCCAGGATCACACCCCCAAACTCCAAGATCACATCCCCAAATGTGTACAAACCGGCCTCCTGGATCACATCCCCGAATTCCAAGATTACATGCCCGAACCGGCCTCTCCAGGATCACACCCCCAAACTCCAAGATTACATACCCAAACCGGCCTCCAGGATCATATCCCCAAATGTGTACAAACCGGTCCCCTGGATCACATCCCCAAATTCCAGGATCACATCCCCGAACTGGCACCACATCTCTGCTGAAAACAGTTTCAAGGAGCTGAACCTGTGACTTCACTCACAAGGGAGAGTTCCTGCCGGTCCATCTCTCTCTCTCTCTCTCTCTCTCTCTCTCTCTCTCTTTCTCTCTCTCTCTCTCTATCACTCTCCCGCTCCATCTCTCTCTCTCTCTCTCTCTCTCTCTCTCTCTCTCTCTCTCTCTATCACTCTCCCGCTCCATCCCTCTCTCTCTCTCTCCGTCTCTCTTCCACACACCTGAGGCCATTCATAAATACCGCAGTGATATACTCACTACTCTCCCATCACAAGCAGAGAGTCACGACATACATCACTGCTTTTCTCATCCAGTCCAACAAGGTTAGTCTTTCTTTTTCTTCTTCTAGTGTGTGTGTGTGTGTGTGTGTGTGTGTGTGTGTGTGTGTGTGTGGGTTCTTTTAGCTCCGAGCTAGAAAAAGGAATATGGCGGTTTGCTTAATAGATAAGATAACTGGAGAGGAAGGGAATAATAAAAAAAAAGACCAAATAACCGACATAGAATATTGTAAAAATGCTGGCGCAGCAGATCACATCCATCAGCAGCGTTCTCCGTCCGCCGTGAGCTGGAAGACGTGGAGCTTCTTCTGTAACGGCCTTAAAATGTAAAACATCCACCCGTCGCTACTTCACCACGATCTGAATTACGCTGCGAGGGAAACGCGGAGTTTGAACAGTTTGAAACATGTGATCGACTAAAACTAAAAACTCCACAAAGAGACATTGTTAGGCTACAACAGCATCATGGTTTGGCTTTTAAAGGACGAGGAAACTGATCAAATGCAACAAAGCTTCACACTGAACGTGGACAGAACGCCCTGTGCTTCTTCCCTCCTCTTCCTCCTCCTCCTCCTCTTCCTCCCCCAGACTCTCACTTATCTGCGGTACGTCAAAAGCGGTCGTAATCCAACACATTTCCTGGTGACACAACGGCACAGAGCCGCCTGTGATGCTTCCTGCACTCCGCCACTTTATTCTCTGATGAAGTGTGTTTCCTTCAATCTTCCTCATCTTTCTCTGCTCAGTCGTTTCCATCTCGCCGACAGCCGGCGGGATCGACTCGTTGTGGTGAAACAACTCGGTGCAGACGTGTTTTTTATTGATGAAGCTAAATGTCCCGAAACCATGAATCTGATCGGGAGTCTCAGGGTGGACTTTAACCCTTGAACACTAACGTTAGGAATAGTTACACCAGCACTGATAAAATATACTCATCAAAATATAATAAAATACAACAATACAAGGCAAATTGAAGTATTCTTCCTTTATTTTACCCTGTAGAACAAAAAATTAGGGGAAAAAGCTATGAACCTGTTCTTTGGTCAAGTTGTTCCTGAGACACGTGAGCAGAGAGACACGCCCACCTTCAATAAGACACACCCACCTTCAATAAGACACGCCCACCTTCAATAAGACACGCCCACCTTCAATAAGACACGCCTACCTCCAATAAGACACGCCTACCTTCAATAAGACACGCCCACCTTCAATAAGACACGCCTACCTTCAATAAGACACGCCTACCTTCAATAAGACACGCCTACCTTCAATAAGACACGCCCACCTTCAATCTGATTGACAGATTGATTTCTGAAGCCGTATGATCAATAACACCTGCGTCAACCTGAGGAAGGAAGTGCATGAGAGGGACGCTCACCTGTCGCTGTAGGCGGCGGTGGTGGCGGGCTGGGCGAACCTGTACGCTGCATAACCGCCCTGTGGAAACACACAGGGTCAGAGAGGTCAACAACAACACAAACACATGGAGACAACAACACATGGAGACAACAACATGAACACATGGAGACAACAACACATGGAGACAACAACATGAACACATGGAGACAACAACATGAACACATGGAGACAACAACACATGGAGACAACAACATGAACACATGGAGACAACAACATGAACACATGGAGACAACAACATGAACACATAGAGACAACAACATGAACACATGGAGACAACAACATGAACACATGGAGACAACAACATGAACACATGGAGACAACAACATGAACACATGGAGACAACAACATGAACACATGGAGACAACAACAACACATGGAGACAACAACACAAACACATGGAGACAACAACATGAACACATGGAGACAACAACACAAACACATGGAGACAACAACACATGGAGACAACAACACAAACACATGGAGACAACAACACATGGAGACAACAACATGAACACATGGAGACAACAACATGAACACATGGAGACAACAACATGAACACATGGAGACAACAACATGAACACATGGAGACAACAACACAAACACATAGAGACAACAACATGAACACATGGAGACAACAACAACACATAGAGACAACAACATGAACACATGGAGACAACAACATGAACACATGGAGACAACAACACATGGAGACAACAACACATGGAGACAACAACATGAACACATAGAGACAACAACATGAACACATGGAGACAACAACAACACATAGAGACAACAACACAAACACATAGAGACAACAACATGAACACATAGAGACAACAACATGAACACATGGAGACAACACAAACACATAGAGACAACAACACAAACACATGGAGACAACAACATGAACACATGGAGACAACAACATGAACACATGGAGACAACAACACAAACACATGGAGACAACAACATGAACACATGGAGACAACAACAACACATAGAGACAACAACATGAACACATGGAGACAACAACATGAACACATAGAGCTTCTCATTGCGTTCGTAGTTAAACGTCCCTGCACGGCCTGCAGCGCTCCCTTCCTGCCACCAGAGGGCGCTGCTTGCTGCGCGGTGGCAGCGTGGACGCTCGGCGCTCCGACAGGAAGCTTATTTGGGTGGTTTGCGAGCTCATTGTCGCACTACAAGCTCACCCAAAGCCAAAGTCGCCCCCTTTTATTTAAATTCTCAGATTGAGGAGCCGCTGCTGCTACATTATTGAAGAGAGCCTCTTTTTTTTTCTTTACACGCCTCCCCCTCCTCCCTCCTTTCTTCCCCACCGGCTCGCGAAATGAAGTCAGGAGGCAGAAAGAAGCCGGGCCGGACCGCCGGGGAGCCGGGACCGCCGTCTTCATCTGCCGGAGCGGAGGGAAAAGGAATTAAAGACCTCGTGGTGGAGCGCCGCCATTACTCTCTTTGAAAAATGAAGCCGTTCTCCAACTGTTTTTTCTATTAGCGGCGGTGGAGCGTGCGCCCGTCTGCGTCCACGCCGCGGATAGGTGGCTCTCAATAATGCATGTTTTCATTCATTTTTAAACTCGGGGAGAGGGGGGGGGGGGGGGGGGGCAGAGAGGCAACGGCTGCACATAGAATCAGGTCAGGGGGCCACAGCCTTTGAGGACCCCCCCCCCCCCTCCACACACACACACACACACACACACACCCCAAAACCCCTCCAGGTTTTTCCCACGGAGGCAGGAAGTCAGCGGCACTCGAGGCAGATGACTTCCTGCGGGACGGCGCTGATTACAGCAACAGCCCGAACAAACACGGACCGATAAATCACTCTCGCGCGTTGTCAAATCCTGCACACAACAGTGCGGCACATTTGTTATTTTGTCGTGCCGAGGGTGTGTGCATGTGTGTGTGTGTGTGTGCATCGTGTACGCACATGCGACGCCTGTAGAGCATCTTTCTGTTGCCTCTCTTTCAGCAGCATCTTTTTCCTAAAAAAGAAAAAGCCACCGGGTGACAGGCGAGGACGGCGAGGGCCGAGGGGAGCGGCTTCCTCCCGGCCGCTCCGGAGCCAGGTAGGGTTAGGTACGGCGGGCGCCATGACTAATGGCGGCGAGGCGCGGCGTGACGGGTTGAGTGATGGAGCGACCCGGGCCGGGGGCCGGCGGGACGGCCGGGCGTAGCTGGAGGTGAGGCCGGACGCGTGTGTGTGAACAATATCTCCCCCGAGCGCACGCCGGGTCTCCACCACGGCGCCGGATGTCACCGCGGTGAAACAAAAGAAGAAAAAATGGTGAAATACGGTCGTATCATGCGGGGACGATGTGTGTGAGATCCGGGGACGGTGTGTGTGAGATCCGGGGACGGTGTGTGTGAGTTGTGGGGACGCTGTGTGTGAGTTGTGGGGACGCTGTGTGTGAGTTGTGGGGACGGTGTGTGTGAGTTGCGTGCCGGTGTGTGTAAGTCGTATATCAGCGGCGGGTCTTCAGGGTGAGAGTGTGAAGGCGACTGTCATCTCGGCAGAGAAGAAGAAGAAGAAGAAGAAGAAGAAGAAGAAGAAGAAGAAGAAGAAGAAGAAGAAGAGGCGCACTACGTCTCGGCCTCTAGTGAACGTCTGGACTCGTGTCAAAGTGTTTTTTTTCTCCGTCATGGCGGCGGCCGGCGCCTGATCCGACCCCGCCTGCACCGAGCCGCTCCAGAGGGACGGCTAATCCCGTTATCTGCCGGCGCTCCTCTTATCTCCCACATGGCGATGGCTGGGAGGAACCGACTCCCCCCTGGGGGGAGGAGGCAGACGGGGATATCCCGGGCCAAAAGCCTCCGGGTGTACACAGACACACACAGCAGGAGGGAGGAGGGAGGAGGGAGGAGGAAGGAGGAGAGGGAGCATCTAAAGGAAACCACGCGAACTCGACACGGCACAACCGGCTCGGCCGCCTTTGCCAAAAAGTCTGAGATCACAGGAAGCGCGAGGAGGGAGGAGCTGAGGAGCTGAGGGGGTTTTGAGTTTGGCTGTCGGGTTTTCTTTTGGCACGGCGGACCGAGGCCTGATCGACGCCGGCTTGGCAGCGAGACGCCGGGAGGAGACGCCGCCGGGAGGAGAGCGGATCACGTTCATCTCTCCGGAGCTTTTCTACTTTCTGAAGTGCTGCTTTACTTCTGTTTCACGGACACGCCGACCAAACTCACATAGATCTCTGCGCCGTAGAAGCCGTCCTGGTACACCACGCTGAGGAAGAGGAGGGCAGCGTTAGAACATTGTTCATGACTTTTCACCAAATGTTCATGACTTTTAACTCAATTTTCATGACTTTAAACTCAATTTTCACGACTTTCCACCAAATTTCTATGATTTTTAACCACATTTTTATGACTTTTAACTAATTTTTTATCACTTTTTACCAAATTTTCATGACTTTTCACCATATTTGAATAACTTTAACTAAATGTTCATGAGCAAACATTGTGTGAAATGTGTGTGTGAACAGTAAAAAGTGATAAAATGTAGTATTTAAACTAACAATGAGGATTCAAAGCATACAGTAAACCTTAAATGACTCAAATGAATGAGAGACAATAGTTTGATTAAAAGAATAAACATTTATATAGATGCCTGTATGGATGCTGATGTTTTGAGCCTCAAACTCAGCGTGAATGAACATCATGAACACATGAATATAACACATTTACACCCCTTCTACTACACTTTTGAGGTATCATTTTTTCCAGGACTTTCCAGGCCTTAACAAAAATCCACGACTTTTCCAGGTTTTCCCGTCTAATTTTCTGCTCTGGTAAAAAACAGTCGTCATGCTCCTCCAGTGAGTCAGGAGGTGGAGGAGACAGACGGCAGCGATGGCGCTCCATCACATGACTTTACAAATCAAACCTCTGCCGGCAGCAGCAAAGGGCCTCGGAGGGGAGGGAGGGGGGAGGAGGTGGGAGGAGGCGGGAGGAGGTGGAGGGAGGAGGGAGGTCTCTCTCCGCAGTAAGACGGATCCCGATCTAATCACAGATAGACAGCGACACGGGGCCCCCGGCGGGCCCCCGGCAGCCCTCTCCCACGGCCACACAGGCCAGCGCTGATAAGGAGGCCGGGGCGGCGGCACAAAGCCGACGGAGATCAGCAGAGGACCCGGTCACGGTCCGGCGAGGTCTCTGAACCGGTAATGCGCTTCCTCAGCGCTCGGCGGGCTCCCTGTGGCTTTGTTAGTTCCTCCTTTTGTCAACAGACAATGTACAAATAACCGCCAGCGAGAGTGCGGACACGCCCGGACACCAAGCCACGATTTAACTCCCCAGAGGGGGGAGGAGGGGGGGGGGGGGCGGGCGAGGGGGGGGAGGGGCAACAACACACTGCCTTGATGAGCCGAGTACGGGCACAAATAAATGTCTCCGCTTTGAAGTTACACCTTCATGTAGACGAATGCAGCACACACAGCACGTGAATGAAGCCCCTAATTGGCCCTTTGCTAAGTCCCGCCCCCTTTCAAACACAGACTAGCCAATCGGAGCGCAGCGTCCGGCTGCTGCGGTGCAATTTGTTTCCTTGTTTTCCGGGTTTGGAGTTTGACTGGATTAAGACTTTTACAGGTTGTTTCTTCTTTCATCCTGGATATGTCCTGTAAACACACTCTGTACACACACAGTACACACACAGTACACACACCACACACAGTACACACACTGTACACACTCTGTACACACTCTGTCTGCATCTCTCTGAAAGGGTTTTTTAGTTTTTATCCAAAAAATAGATATTTATTTAGAGAGTGCAGTCGCTGGCAGCGGGGGAGGGGACGGAGCTTAACGAAGGGTCAATTGGAGAATGAAAGTATTGTGTGCAGTCACACACACACACACACAGACACACACACATGCACAAACTGAGACACACACACACACAGATCAGTAGACGTGGTACTCACGCTCCGTACGCTGGGATGGGCGGCGGCGGCGGCGCCGTGCGGAACGTGTTGTAGACGGCGCGCCCCCGACCTCGCAAGTGGGCGCCCCTGTAGGCCACCGTGGCCCCTGTGGCGGGGTAGGGAAACCCTGTTACTACGGAGAAGGAAACACACAAGAGGGAGAGGAGACGACTTTCAGAGAACATCCCACGCTCGGCGTTGCTTACCTCGTGACAGGACGCATTAGAGAGAGACGTGCGGCGCTGCTCTCCCTATGACAGAATGCATTATGGGGAAGACAGGGAAACAATAGATTTAATCTTTTCTAGGTGCGCCTCATCGAGCACTCTCCCCTTTCTCCCCAGCTCGCTGCTTTGTGCCGCACTCAGCAAGGATCCACATTTGCTGTACGCATCCCTTCCCCGAAGCCTGGCGAGGGGCGGCCTTGAAGCAGAGGCAGGTAATGGATGCAATGCCACTAGTCTCGCACCACGGCTCTCGCATAGCTTAGACACAGTGTGTGTGTGTGTGTGTGTGTGTGTGTAGAGGGCGTTTCTAGGTGTTGGCTCCAGTCAAACGGGAGGTGAACGCTGTTGAACAACCACGACGAGATGCCCCCCCCCCCCTCTCATCCCCCGAGGGAAGACGGAGCAGATGGGCCGGACAGCCGAGGCCCAAACCTCAGCATGACCCCCATCTCCCAAAAACCCATCTGGGACGGTCTTCCAGCCAATCACACGGCGCCGCGCGTGTCCTCTGCTGACGGCGACCGGGGGATCACGGGTGGAAAAAAAAAAAAGGCTTCGGGGCGGGTTGCGGCGAGGGTCGGGTGTGTGTGACGAAAAAGATGGCCGCCGCCACCGCCGCAGAGAGTAGAGGACGGGAGGAGCAATCCTCCCGCTCGCCGCTTAACCTTCAATCAGTCCGGCGGCCGTCTTTGATTACGAACACACACGTCACCAGACGTGATTAAGTTCTCTTTTGCAGCAATCAAACTGCCCCACACACACACACACACACACACACACACACACACACACACACACACACTAGTCCATCACAACACCGTCCTCCCCCTCTCCTCCCCCTCATCTCGCCTTATTATTCTTTATTCATTTACACAACATGGTTTTTTGGGGCCGAATTCATCGATTCAGTTCCTCCAATCAGAGATCGCCGTGTGTTTGTGTGTGTGTGTGGTTGTGTGCGTGTTTGTGTGTGTATATGGTTGTGTGTGCCCATGAATATACGCCCACATAGGTAACGCTCACATAGGTAACACTCACATAGGTAACGCTCACATAGGTAACACTCACATAGGTAACGCCCACATAGGCAACGCCCACATAGGTAACGCTCACATAGGTAACGCCCACATAGGCAACACTCACATAGGTAACGCCCACATAGGCAACGCCCACATAGGTAACGCTCACATAGGTAACGCCCACATAGGTAACACTCACATAGGTAACGCCCACATAGGTAACACTCACATAGGTAACGCCCACATAGGTAACGCTCACATAGGTAACGCCCACATAGGTAACACTCACATAGGTAACGCCCACATAGGTAACGCTCACATAGGTAACACTCACATAGGCAACACCCACATAGGCAACGCCCACATAGGTAACACTCACATAGGTAACGCTCACATAGCTCCCCTCCCCCCTCCCTCCTTTGCTTGCTGCCAGCGTGCCGGTGGACCGCTGGACTCGCAGGGCGCCCCCTTCCCCCCAAGTGATTTATAACGCTGACCTTGACATTTAAATTAGTCTCTTTTTTTGGCGCGGTGGACATGTGAGTGCCGTTGCTAAAGGGCAAAAACAATCCTCTTTGAAAGTCCCCCCCCTCGCCGCCCCGCCTCCCTTCCTTCTGAACAAATCGGTACTATTTCTGGGCCCCAGAGAGTCCGATTGCCTCTTTCTTTTCTTTTTTTTTGGGAGGGGGTAAATTTGTATGCAATATGCATGCAGTGATGTATGTGAATGTAAACTTATAATGAGTTGGCGATAGGCTACACTGCTTCAATAATAACCCATAAATCAAAGGCACTGTCACACCTTGGTGAGCCCGTGAGGAGCAACAACAGCTTCGGCGTGTGAGAGCACAAACCCGGTCTAGCCGCCAAAGTCAAACACCTTTTTCCTGAGGGAGGGGGGGGGGGCGCTGGAGAAAAATATGAGTTATGCGCTGGAGGGCGGCGGGGTCACGCTGCACCTCATACGTCATATGTGTCAACTTGAGAGGAGCTCAATACCAGCAGAGCCAGTTGGACTCGAGGTAATCCGGCTCCGGGCCCGTGATGGGGGTCATCGCCGGCTCCCATGAAGAAAGATCAGATCTTTCCACGAGGTTGATCTCTCTAATACTTCCTGCTCAAACGCATCGGGCAATGAGCACTTAATCCACGCACTGGGGACCCCAAAAAACAGCTTAATCTAATCAAGAGTCTGGAGCTTAATTACCCCCCTAACGTACACTCCAACAATGAAAGGATCTGTCGACATGTATTAAGATGGCAATTAGCCTTTCTGTGCTGTCATTTATACAGCTGCTAGCTTTTCACCAGCGCTCTGGAAGGACTCCACCTGAGCAGAAGCGGCGAATGAAAAGCTCGCGAACGAACCGCGGAGCCACACGGAGGCGGTTTCTAAGTGGCAGCTGTCCGTGGTGCTGAAAGACACCCAGCGACCAGGGAAACAATCTGGCAAAAAAGTTCGCCAATTGTTGTGAAATTAGCTTTTTTTTCAAATTATCACACAGATCCACTTCCACGTGCATATCTAAAACAATACATAAGCACACCTTAAAGTGTACGTGCACAACGGTGCACACTCTTCCTGTCCTCACTCACATTTGTATTTAGCCGCACACCCACTCGCTGTACACATCATTATGAACTGCATAAACAGACAAGTGCCATTAAGGAAATAAATTGGATGAGGGCAGAGCCAGTCAGATGGCCAGTGTTGTATTAGAATAAACCTATATATATATTTCTATGTACATATTTATATATGAGGCCAGAGTCTGGGGGTTTGCTCTACAAAAAGTTTCCCTGTAAACCAGACCAGCGCGGAGTAAAAGAGGACAAAGGTGAGCTCGGGTACCGGCTGCCACGCGCCGTGATTTGTGCCACCGCCGTGTTTTATGGCCAATCACTCCGTTTGACTCGGAGCCCGATCACCACCCTCCACCCTCCCCCCTCCCACGTGTCGGGTGGCAACAGAGGACATAGACCCCGGGTCCTCAACTCCTCCACCCTCCACCCTCCTCCTCCTCCATCGGTGGGAGGAGCCAACCCACCCTGGAAGAGGTTAAGAGCGGGGAGCCGGCGTGCGGCTCTCATCCGTCATTCTCCTGAATGGGTTTTGAGGACAATAAACCTGTAGCGCCAGGACGAATGGAGACGAAGTGCGCTGTCACCCAGCCGGGGATTTATAGCTCCCAATTTCACTGATCTCCCGCACAGAAATGAGGACTGATAAACAGTGATTAATCGCCTTTATATCCCATTTTTACTCCCCCACACCAAAAAGAAAAAAGTGCATTAACTGTAGCTATGATGATTTTTGGGACTTCGACCTGAATCCCCACAAACTTCACTCTCGTGGCGTTTTCTTTCCTCCGGCAGGTCGGGAAATTCGTCTTAAAAAAAAAAAAATTAAAAAATTTCAATGCGAAAATGTCCCTTTTTTTTCTTCCCCTCTGCTCATTAGGGCGGTTTTGTTTGAAAAAAAAAATGTATCTCTTATTTATGTTTCTCATCTTCCCAGCTGGCAAGCATATGTTGTCGTTTAGGCTTGGCAAACTCCAGTGCCATGTCAAGACGACTTGAAAAATTAGCAGCCAATAAATCACCCAACCCCTCCCGCTTCCCCTGCCTGGAGTGGTGGACCACACTCCCTCTGATTTATGAGATGATTTGGGGGAAGTGTGTGTGTGTGTGTGTGTGTGTGTGCGTGGGTCTGTGCGAGTGTAGAATGGAGAAAGTGCCGGCTGAGAAGAAGAAGAAGAAGAAGGGGCCCCGCTGCATTAGCGCCTTGTGTTCTACATAGGTTATCTATTTCTGTATGCCGGGGATGCTTTGGTCTCAGCGTGGAGAAAACAGGGCAGGGGATGGTGTCGTGTGCGCATGTAGGTCAGAGGACGGGTCCTTTACGTAAGTTAAGACTCACTTAATGAGCGACCGCCATGTAAAACTGTAAATCATAGCTGGTTTTATGAACAAGAAAAGCCCCAAACTGCTGCGTTTGGATGTGTTGAACACCATAAGTAATGTACAAGTGAAATATATGGTTTGGTACATTCATTGGAACATTCAAATAGTCCAATGGTCCCAATGGCCCCAATGGGTTCAATGGACCCAATGGACCTAATGGGTTCAATGGACCCAATGGACCCAACGGACCAAATGCACCCAACGGACCCAATGGGTTCTACGGACCCAATGGGTTCTATGGACCCAATGGACCCAATGGGTTCAATGGACCCAATGGACCCAATGGTCCCAATGGCCCCAATGGGTTCAATGGACCTAATGGGTTCAATGGACCCAATGGACCCAACGGACCAAATGCACCCAACGGACCCAATGGGTTCAATGGCCCCAATGGGTTCAACAGGCCCCAATGGCCTCAATATCCCCAACGGCCCCAATGGACCCAATGGGTTCAATTGGAACCATTGGGGCCGTTGGTTCCTCGCCTGAATGTTCTCTGTACTAAACTAAAAATAGTTGGACCTGAAACCTTTTCATTTTTTGTCATCTTCATTTCCTCTTAACCAGAAACATGTAGACTGATATTTACACACCTGAACAGCATCTCACATCTGTTCCTTTTATAACAACACAACATTATTCAAACAGCCCTCGTGGTTGTAGAGATACACTCTCTTTTCTCTGAAAGGGCCTGAAAGTAGGTTTTCAATTCAATAAAGTGAGAATGCCACCTGAGCGTGGCGTAGTGCTCATGTTTGAACATGCGAATGCACCTTTTCAGAGGCATGTGTGTGTGTTTATGTGTGTGTATAATTACGAGGGGGAAGATGTCGAAAAGCAGGAGCGCGTTGTGGGGGAGGGAGGAAGAGGAGGAGGAGGAGGCAGGGAGCGGGTGAGGGGATGAAATAAAAATGATAGATGACTGCTTTCTGTCATGGACAGTTATTTAGAGGTTCGCCGTAAAGCTGTCCGGGGAATGAACAGATTTTAGTCTAATGAGCAGAAAGGAAAGCCGTTAAAGTGGCGCGATGTGCTCAGCACTTCTTCCAAATGAAATAGTACCATTTCCCCCTCATTAAAATGCAAAGGGTTCATATGACATACAGCAATAAAGCTGGCATGTCGAAGGCAGAGAGAGAGGGGCGAGAGAGAGAGAGAGAGAGAGAGATAGGGAAAACCCCACCGAGCTCATCTCGTTCCTCCATTACGGAGAACCAGAAGGAACGCCGGCCTTGGACTCGGGGTAGGTGCCAACAATATCGCTTCACTCAATCTCCCTTATTCGGTTAGCTCTGTAAAAGTCAATCTGCCGCACTTGGCAAATCCATCGGCGGCAGCGGCCTCCAGGATCTGATAACAGTTGCAAGGGGCGGGGGGGGGAGGAGGGGGGGGGGGGGTTGCTCTTGAAATCATTTTCCTCTCCTTTCTTGTTCCAGCTCTACAGTTGTGCACACGGGGGCAAACAATGGGCTCGGGCGCCGCTCAGCCACTCAGAGAGGGCTTGGATCATCCACTGCTTATCTCGGAGTTGCCCCGCTCTCTGGATTCACTTTGATTTGAGAAGGGGGGGGGGTAGGAGGGGGGGATTTCATGTTCAGCAGGTTTTTGGGATGAGACCCGATTGTGGAAATTCGTAGGGGGTCAGATGGGGGATTGGCTGCAGGCTGATAGCGGCCTCAAGGTGCGAAACGTGCGGATGACAAAAAAAAAAAAAGGTTCAAAATTCAAACGGCTGGAGGCTGGAAGGTTTCTCACCGGCGTAGAGCTCAGGACCGTAGACGGCTCCCACCACCGGGTTCAGCTTCCAGCCTGCAGACATGAAGGACGAGCAGATTACCAGCAGAAAGGAAACGCTGTTAGTTACAGGGTTCAGACACTTTGTGACCAACGAAGCTCCATGACTTTAAACCACATTTCCATGACTTTTAACCCAGTTTTCATGACTTCTGACCAGATTTCCATGACTTTAAACCAACTTTCATGACTTTAAACCAAATTTACATGACTTTTAACCAAATTTTTATGACTTTCAACCATATTTCCATGACTTCTAACCCAATTTCCATGACTTTTAACCCACTTTTCATGACTTCGAACCAGATTTCCTTGACTTTAAACCAACCTTTATGACTTTAAACTAAATGTTCATGATCAAACATTGTGTGAAAAAAAATAGAATGTAAAATGTAGTATTTAAACTAACAATGAGGATTCAAAGCATACAGTAAACCTTAAATGACTCAAATGAATGAGAGACAATAGTTTGATTAAAAGAATAAACATTTATATAGATGCTTGTATGTATGCTGCTGATATTTTGAGCCTTTTTCTTTTAAAAGCAGATTCATTATTTAAACTAAATGAACGTCATGAACACATGAATATAAGACATTTAAACCACTTTTGGTACAATTCAAGAACTTTTCCAGGTCTTGGAAAAAACATTGAAACCATGTAATTTTAGTTTTTCGGGGCGGCTCACCGTTCGTGTAAGGGTTGGCCACTTTTTTGTTCGTCATCACTCGTGCTGTTGCGTTGTTCACCTGTTCAAAGCGACAAAAAGAAGAACACGCGGCGCGTTAACCGCTGACTGACCGTCACGTGACCGATGCAGACATCCGAGGTGGGGGGGGGGGGGGGGGCGAGCAGGCAGCAAACCGGGACGTCAGAACAAATAAATAAATACATGAATATGTAAATGCATGTAGCACTTTGGTGGGGTTGAGTTTTGGTTCACCCTTTCATGAATTTATTCATTATTTAAATGTTCTTGCAGATTATTAAATCACTGGAAATAAGGGCAAGGAGGGAGGGGGGGGGGGTGGAGGAGGAGGAGGAGGAGGAGGCATGCACCAATTAATAAAAATACAAACATCCTCCAAATTCATTGGGTAAATTGGTCGAATAAACAAAATGGGTTCCAACAGAAAAACAGACTTTTGATGGTCTGGCATGGAGCTGATGAGGCGGCATGACGGGGGCTCGAGAGCCGAGTCGGAGCAGGCAAACAGGAAACGATGGTGACGGAGGAGTCGCCTCGGACGTGACGGCGCCGCCCCGGGGAGGATGACGTCATGCGCTCACTCGGCGCCGCCAGGTGATGATGGACAACACGGCGTGTCCGCGTGCGGATCACGCCTCCTCCTGAGGAGGAGCTTACACGCACCATTATGCATGCATGCACCCGGGCACACGCACATCCAGGGGATGCACACACACACACACACACACACACACACACACGCAGAGCAGCCGCATGCCGATGCATGGGTTTCAAGGGTTTTTCCGAGAGGCGGCAGGCAGGAAGTAGTAGAAGAAGAAGAAGACGGGGGGGAAAAAAGGGGAAAAATGAAAGCACCTCTATTTTGCGTCCCTCTACGATTGTACCGTTTAGTTTCTCCCGCGCACGATCGGCGTCTGTGCTCGTTTCAAAAGTTACAAACCCGAAGCCCTGAGAGCGCCGCAATCGCCGTGGAGAAGAAGAAGAAGAAGAAGAAGAAGAAGAAGAAGAAGGGGATGACACACACACACACAGAGAGAGAGGGAGAAGAAAGAGGGAAGGGAGGAGAGAAGACAGGAGCAGGTGAGCAGCAGCAGAGTTGTAAGCAGCCAGATTAATTAGAGGCAGTTAGTTCGGCGTCAGGAAACAGCAAACAGATCCGGAGCGGTCACATGACCTCGCACAACAACACCGGCACTCGCCGGCCCGCCTGCCTTCACCCAATTAAAACGGCAGCGCGCCGAGGCCACGGGTGAACGTCAGGGAGCCGCGGAGGCAAAAGACACACACACAAACGCACAAACGCACACACGCACACACGCACACACACGGCCGCTGATGGCGGGATAATTATCTGAACAGGAGTCCGGCTCAAATGGGAAGAGCTCTCAGCTGGAGGAGCTCCATCTCTTTAATGCAGCGCTCTAATGAGAGGGACTTTATTTATTTATGTGTGTTTGTACGGAGGCAACATGACGCCCGTCCTCTACACATCCTACTGCTGACGTGGAGGGTGAGCCACTCGTATGCTACTCATTGTGTGAACAGTCACATGTGTGTAATGAGTAGTTTATGCATGATGTTGATATACATACTACTCTTTTCATGAATAGTGTCAATGTGCTCATTCAGGTCACATGACATCTTTTGCTTCTGTCCATCCTGGAGAGGATCCTCCTCCGTTGCTCTTGTCCTTTTTCTCCCTGTAAAAAGGGGTTTTACTCTCTTTATTTGGGGAGTTTTTCCTGATCCGACACAGGACGTCGTATGTGTGCCGACTGTAAAGCCCTGCGAGGTAAATGTTGTCCCTCCATGGAGTGAATGCTGTCGCTGCAACACACCTCAGTGATGAAGAAGAGCGCATTGACTTTAAAACCCCTGACTCAAATACACACAACCTTTCATTTCCCTCCCCCCAGCTCTCTGACTCCCTCGCTCCCCGGTGGGGGAGGGAGGAGGGAGGAGGAGGGAGGAGGAGGGAGGAGGAGGAGGGTTATTGTCACTTCCCTGAGTTATGTGTTGCTGGATTCTGGACCTGAGCTCTCCAGCGGCAGCATTAAGATATGCCGGCCAAACAAGTCCCCTTGCTTTTGGTTTATATATATATATATATATATATATATATATATATATATATATATATATATATATATATATATACATAGATGTATAGAGGTATAGGGGGGTGGAGAATAATTGCTGGAGGATGTAATACATGCGAGAGACGGTGAGCGGCGTGATCTCGTATGCATACGCAGGATCTCAGAGCATAAATAACAGCGGACCTGTCCTCGGGGAACGAGAGATAAAGAAATAAATTCAAAAAAAGGGAATTGAGGGCAAAATTAATCCTTTGGACATTCACCCGATTGTGTTTCCCCTCCTCTCTCTCTCTCTCTCTCTCCTCTTTCTCTCCTCTATCTTTTTATTTATATATATTTATATATTTTTATCATGCACAAATAATTAGCTTACAAGAGGGGAGAGCCGAGCCCCCATTTTTCAAAGGAGACAAACATATTGAATGCAAATTGCCGGAGCTTCATAGAAAATAGATTGTTTATTAATGGCCTGGTGGGTTCATTATATAGCGCGCGGGGTGCGGGAGCGCCGGAGAGGGGCATCATGGGTAATGGCTTTGTAGGGCACAAACAATAAATGCTTGTTACGGCGGAGGAGGCAGGTTTATCCGGTGCTCAATCTTGTCTGGCAGAGGGTGGAGGAGGCGGGTGGAGGGGGGGGGGGGGGGCTTCATAGGAGCCCGAGCTGCTCCCAGGTATGAATGGGAATCAATAGTATTCATGCCTCAACACCCAGCCGGGGACCCTGTCTGCTTTATGAATGGGAGGCCGTGGAGCTCAGTACACTCTATTAAAGGAACAGCTGGGTGGAGGAGCGCTCGGGCTGCTCGCCGCCGCCGGCCTCACCTGTCCACGGTGGGCGGTTCGCAGACGGATACGGCGGCGAGGGGGCAGATTCTCCATCGACGCCGTGGAACAGAGTTAAAGAGGCGCAATCTTTAGATACACCTTAAAGAACAGGGCGAGTGGGTTGTGTATGTTCTTCTCAAAGTCAACACATCCCATGAAAAAGACTTGTTGTTAACTTTGACAAACAAAACCCTGCAGCCAGCGACTGTGGATTCATCCGCCGCTGAAAATAGTCCCTCACCTCGGCACCGTTTAGTCCTGTTAGAATAATGACAGTCAGCTCATTTTAGAGGCCAGCCTCCACATGGGAACCCGCTAACGTGCCGCTAACGTGCCGCTAACACGTCGTCGCTTTGCTCTCCTCGTGGTCTCGTCCTTCAACCGGCTGCTTCCAAAAAAATATGCAAATTAAATTACCTTCCGGAGCTTTTCAATAGGAAGAGAAATTAGGATTAGCCTTTGCGTTTATTTCGGCTAAACAATTAGCATTCAGCTGACTGTTATTCTTCTCCTGAACTAGCGTTAAAAAAAAAAAGGAAAGGAAAGGAAAGGAGACAACCTGAATAATGGAGGACCGGCAGCTCCACACAGCCGCTCCCTAAACAAGCAGATTCAATTCCACGAGCTTCAGGACCTCGCAGCCGGCTGCTGGATTAAGTGAATTGTGAAACAGCTCAATAATGAATTGATTGACAGGGCTAATGATTCACAACTCGGGTTAGAGCCGCAACAACAAAAACAACGGGGAGGGGAGAGGAGGAAGAGGAGGAAGAGGAGGAGGAGGATAGAGGCCCGACTGGATGCGGCGCTCCAGGACGCCGGCTCAGGGAACGCTACACTCTCAGCCAATGTACACACACCGCCGCTAATGCCGTCATTAGGAAACAGAAGAAGTACATGGTAATGAAGCAGCTGGTGTTCTAGTTCACTTACCTTGGATCCTCGCTCATTAAAGATAATCTCCACATCTAAAATCTTTCCAAATTGCTGCAGAGAGGAGAGGAGAAGAGACGAGAGGAGAAGAAGAAGAGAAGAGGGGAGTTAGAGAGCCTCACTCGGCTGCCGCTTCATGAGCAGGACGGCTGGAGAGGAAGAAAACATTAAGGCGATATGGAAATGTTACTTTTGTGAGGAAACGGTCAATTTGCATTTGTTAGCTCGGCGAATAGATCTGCAAAGCTTGAAGAAGGAAAAAAAACAGAGAGAAGAGACGAGTCGTATCGCCGCTTTAATGCGTTTCTGTATTTCTATCAAGGAGATCTGAAATGAGATCACAGAGTCCAACAGAGGATCTTTGATTACACATCTGCTGTTGGTTCGCTCGCTTGTTTTGACACAAATAACACAACAATGTGTGTCTTAATACATGTTCTGACGTTGTCTGGTGCACTCCACCTGCATCACCGAGGGGAAGCCCACTTCCTGGACGCAATAAAACGATGAACGGACCGAACGCTTTGTCTTGTGAGATTAAATAAGTTGACAAAGTTTTCCTTTGGGGACAACTTGCGGTTGAAACAAGGTAATAAATCACAATACTCAATATATCGCAGTATTGTGTTAATAGTATATTGTATGGAAGCCCATTCCCGCACACAAAAAAAACTCAAAAAAACAAATTAGGACCAAAAATAATAATAATAATAATAATAATAATAATAATAATAATAATAATAATAATAATAATAATAAAGACAAATAAAAAATTAAAAAAAGAAAAATTTTGAAAAAAATAAAATAAAAAATAGGGCCTTGAAAAAAGGAAACGAGAAAAAAAAAAATTTTTGGTACTATTTTTTATTTTTTTTTGGGTCCTGATTTTTTTGTGTGTGGCGGAAATGTGCTTCAATAATATTGTGACTTAAGCATCATAATAATATTGCAGTATCGTGATAATAAAGTGACAAAAGTGTCATGATAATGTTGTATAGTGACTTAAGTATCGCGATGATATCGTAATATCGTGATAATAGTGTACTGTGACTTAAGTATCGTGATAATTTAGTATAATGACTTAAGTATCGTGTGATTCAACCATTATGATAATATTGCAGTATTGTGATAATATCACACTAATATTGTATAGTGACTTAAGTATTGTGATAATATTGTATAGTGACTTAAGTATCGTGATAATATTGTATAGTGACTTAAGTATCGTGATAATATTGTATAGTGACTTAAATATCGTGATAATATTGTTTGTGACTTAACTATCGTGATAATATTGTGATCATATCCTATCGTGGGATCTCTGGTGGTTCCCACCCTTGCGGGTAGTAAACACCTTTTCTATCCTTTGCATCCTTTTCTTTCTTCTCCTTCATTCCCTCCCTCGCTCTTTGTTTGTTCTCTCACAGCCAGCAGGACCTGAGGTCCGGCCCTCGGGGCTCAACGGGCTCCAGCTTTTTCCTTTTCCTTTATTTTTTCCTCCGATTAAAAAAAAAAAAGGCCTTCCTGCGGATCATTAGAAAACAGAGGAATGAAAGTAAACTGTAAGTTCCTCTAATGAGTGGAGTGAGAGTGACTTTTAATTGCCGTCTACAACGGGCCGTATTATTTCATTAAAAGTAATTACCCTGTCAAGCGGTCCGCGTCGCCTTCATTCCCGGCGCGACGGGGAAGGAATGGGCCTTCCATGTGGCGGGAACGGGACGGATCGTTTGACTGAGCCGCTAATCGGAGGTTAGCGGGAGCCGGCTATTATCTGGCTGGAGTGGAAGTGGGCTTGAGGAGGTGAGGGTTTATGGGCACACCCCCCCTCCCACCCACTCGAAAGCGAGGCCTATAATAACCACGGCCGAGTGAAAGAGGAATAAACAGAGCTGGGTTATTTAGCGTCGGAGCGCCTCCTCCTCCTCTCCGGAGACGATTCCATAGATTCCCAGAACACACATCTGCCTCGTATGGCGCTCGGCTCCATTGGTTCCAACGGGGCATTTATATCCCAGCGTGGCGCGCCCCCCCCGTTCTCCTCGCCTGAGACGACAACGCTCCCTCCCTTCGCCATGTGCAGATGCTAATTGTTTTAACCGGGCGTAATGGGCTTGTGGCGTCGATTAATTAGTTTCAGAGGAAGTCGTCTTGGTGGATTTCCACGCGGCGCTGGGGACCGCTCGCTGCTCACCAGCGAGCTCGCGCACTTCTGTCCCCGCCCACACACACACACACACACACACACTAACACACACACACAGAAACAGCCGCATCAGCAGCACCGATAAACAGCAGCCTCGATGGGAGGAGCCTCCAGAGGGAGGAAGAGGAGCGCTGACGTCGGCGAAGAGGCTGCAGCTCCACACGGATCAAACAATTCAAAATCAATAAGAAATGCACGAGAGGAAGCGCTTCTTCTCCTTTTGCATATTTCATCCCCTTTTTTTTAACTTCAAATCTCTCTCTTTGAACGCGTTCTTCCTCCACCATTCCCGGGCTCTTCACTCTTCATTTCTATTTCCACGCGGCGTTATTTGTGATTGAATAAACCCGCCGTGCGCTTCACACACTTCTCACAGAAGGAATATCAAACTGCAGGCGGGAGCGATCCTGCGGGCCGAGCGCTCGGTTGGAACGCATCCCGACAAAACAAACGGCGAGCGCCGGCCCATGTGAAGGAAACCCTTTGATGCGGCCTCGCGTGCCTCCTCTTTCCTAAGTGAAACTACAAATGCGCCATAAGCCTCTTTCGCGCGGACGCAACAAAAAACATGGAGGCCACCTTTGATTTGCTTGAACGTCTCTAAGCTCTTAGAGAAAACCTATAATTACGCCGCGGCGGCCGCGTGTCTTCAGACGGGTCGTGTTCAGGCACAGCAGCCAGCGTGACAGCAGGATGGCGTGTGTGTGTGTGTGTGTGTGTGTGTCCGTGTGTGTGTGTCCTGATTGCTCCGGGCGGGATGCTGTGAGAGCTCTTACATGCAGCGAGTGAAGCGCCGCTGAAGAACCCGGTCACACAAACGAGGGCACCCTCGAGCGGCGCAGCGTGGGAGCCCGAGCTCGCCGCCCGAGTGTTCTCGTCCCGCTGCACTCGCACGGCTCCTCGGAGGAGATCTCGGGCTCCTAATTACTGATTAAGGGCCCTAACGAGCCATTTTTTTCAGCGCCTCGTTAGGAGGCTCGCAGGTTTTTTCGCGCCGGGCACCCTCCCCCCTTTTTTTTTTTGTAAGGTGCAACCTTCCCGTCCTCGTTCAGGGTGCCACCAGAGAGGGTTTCACCCTCAGCCCCACCACTCTCTCTCTCTCTCTCTCTCTCTCTCTCTCTCTCTCTCTCTCTCTCTCTCTCTCTCTCTCTCTCTCTCTCCCCCCCCTCCTCCCCCCGCTGCATGTCTGCGGGTTTCACTCATGCGCGGCGGTAATGGCGTATTGAGCCGGTGGCGCTCCAGAAGCCATTAGAGCTGGATGGGATGAGGCTTTTTGCACACGCCGCTCACACAAAAGGCCCATTGTGGGGGTTGAAGGGGGGAGGGGGGAGGGGGGGCATGTCAGGGGGGAGGGAGGGGGGGGGGCAGATGCCTCTTTGCCAAGTTCCACCCCGAGACAATCAATCCTCCACTATGCCAGCCCCCCAAGAAGGGGAAGGCGTCAGGGAGGGGTGCCACGCGGGTGGGTGCGGGTGATTGAGGGAGGGGGGGGGGGGGGGGTTGGGTGGGGCGCGATCAATTTTTGTATCGTATATCTGCGGCGGGCCGGGAGCACAAAGCCTCCGAGCTAATTACTGAGGCCATTTGGATTCAACGCGACCGGAGCTGCAACAATACAGGCAACAAGGAGGGGGGAGGGGGGAGTTTGTGGGTGGGGGAGAGAGGAGGGCAGGGGGGGGCGGCCATGTTGTCTCCAATTTATAAAAAGCCACAGCCAGGGCTCTCGAGTAATTAATATCATCAGCTGGATGTTGTCTCTCTCTCTTCGTAACGACGAGAATTAACGCCTCCGGGTTCTAATGGTCCAATTAGCGCGCAACATTTAAAGTACATTTTTGGCAATCGTCTCCGTTCAGATCCATTATGGTTATTGAATCGGGGGGATGTATGGTTCAATTCTTATTGAGGCTTTTGTGAGACACGAGGGGTGAGCCGTTGAACTATTCATTGCCTCATTAATTGGGCGAGAGACAGCGATGGAGAGACAGGGAGAGAGAGAGAGAGGATTTCTGTCGAGGGCTTCTGGTGCGCTGATATGTAATCTGATTGCGTAACCTCTCGACAGGAAACACTTCAGTCAGGATTGCAGCTTTCAGAGGAGATAGACTGAATGAGAAGTTTGTTTATTTGTTGTTTTTTTGAGGTCCTCGTGCTCACCGAGTTTATTCTCTGACATCTGGGGACACACGGCGGGTTTTAAATCAAGCGCCTCGCCAAAGAGTCAGAAGATGGCGGCGCGAGACGCTCCATGCTTCAGGTTTTCATCTTTCTAAAAAGGTGCCGCTATTAGTCTGTGGGTTGTTGTCGTTACGGCACTGAACAATACTTTTTAAAGAGAGCTAGCAGCAGCGCTAGCGGGCTACAGCAGGCAGCTAGCGGGCTACAGCGGACAGCTAGCGGCTACAGCGGGCAGACACCTGCTAGCTGCCCGCAGATATCATCAAAAGTCGTGTTACAAGCCGCTACTACCTTTTGTCGGTGTCCCGCTAACTTTCAACTGTAGACAGTTAGCGTTGCTGCTAGCTCCCCGCAGCAGCGCTAGCAGCAGCGGCGCTAGCTGGCAAGCAGCGGGCTACAGCGGGCAGACACCTGCTAGCTGCACAAAAAAAAGGTTTTTTTTTGTTTTGCAGATACCGTAAAAGTCGGGTTACAAGCCGCTACTACCTTTTGTGGGTGTGCCGCTAGCTGCCCGCTGTAGCTCGCTAGCTGCGCGCTGTAGCCAGAGTAACGCCCCCTCCCCCATGAGTCCCAATGGACCGGACCGCTCCTCCCCCGTAGGACACTCACCCCAAACATTTGCCTTAGGTCGGGGTCCCGGAAGCGGAAGGGAATGTTGGAGACGTGCAACCTTTTGGGCTGCTGCTTCTCTGAAGAGTCTGAGTGCTGGAGCTGGAGCTGCTGAGAGGCCTCTGTTTGCGTCACGTCGTCTGTCTGCCGGAGGGAAACACACAGAAGAAGAAGAAGAAGAGGAAGAAGAAGAAGAAGAAGAAGAAGAAGAAGAAGAAGAAGAAGAAGAAGAAGAGACACAAGCTGCTCATTAGCCGCTACAGTATACGGTACCTCCCGGTCTTGAAGTACAGGAAGGGAAGAAGAAGAAGAAGAAGAGGAAGGGGGAGGGGTGAAACAGGAGGGATGCAGGGTGCAGATAACCAACTTGCTCAGCGTCTGCCATTTTTCAATCTGGGGGAGAAAAGCCGAAGCGATAAACAGCCGATGACTTATCGTGTCAAACCCGAGGTTGTGCATTTACAAATCCACTTATTAATCTCTCGCACTTAGCCGCGGAGCAACGGGGCGGAAGATGGAGGGGCGCTGACAAGAAGGCGTGGGTTCAGATCCCCCCGCCGCCGCCGCCGCCGCCGCCCCTCCACCCGACACGTCTAGACTAAAGACACATTATTGGTGACGTCTGCACACGGGGAGCAGAGCCCTCGGCGTTGTTGTTTTTTCCGTCATTATGCGAACGCGACGCTGACGTTTCTATACAAACGACGCGTTTGATGTCAATGACAAATCCCGCTTGTTTCTTCCCCCGACGTGACACCTGTGATGGATCTCCCTGAGCCGCCGCCGGCTTGTCTGTTTTAGATGGACCTTGTTTCTTCCCTCGGAGGCTCTCTTGATGTATTTATGTGAATGAAAGCTCATCGGTCAGCAGCAGCCGTCCCGCCCCCGTCTGGAGGAGTCTGCAGAGTCCTCAGTTTTGGTCAAACGGGTCATCGGATCGACGTCTTTCGCACTTTAACTAACCGGCCTCCTCTGTGTTTAAGGTGGATTAAAATACGTATTTGAAGTTTTGTTTTGATTTAAATCACAAAGATCTGCATAATTCTCATGTAAAGTGTGGAGGTATCTCGTAGAGTCACAGTGAGGTTGCCAGGTTTGTTGGAAACATGACCAATCTGCATATCTGGCAACCGCCTCTAGCGCCAGAGACGCTCGCAGTTACACCGACGATACACACGAGGCAGACTTGAGCTTTTTGGAGGGAGACGTTAACGACGTTAACGAGACAGGAAGTGAACGACAGAGGAAAGGAAGTCATTTCCCAGACTTCTAGCAGTCTCTCGCGTGGCCACAAGAGGGCGCCGCATTGGGTAAAAGTCACGTTTCTTCATGTTTTGACGTATTAAAGTCGTAAAGGGGGCTGCATGAAGCAGCGCAGCGAGGAAGAGGAAGAGGAGGGTCAGGTATTGAGCACAAATAGCAGTTTGAGTGACATGTAGACTGCGAGGTCACCGCTCTTGTACCATGAAAAAAGGGGGACGTCGTCGTTGTCGGCCTCTCTCTCTCTCTCCCTCTCTCTCCCTCTCTCTCTCTCTCTCTCTCTCTCTCTCTCTCTCTCTCTCTCTCTCTTTGATGCATTTCCGCCATTTAGGAAATGGGGGTTAGGGATTTATTCATTACAATTCATCATGGCGGTATCATCATTATCATCACGATCGTAATGATGATCGCCTTTATTATTCTCATTATCATAATCACAATCTCTCCGCGGTAATGGCCGTCATTTATTTAGCTTTTTTTTTTTTTTTTTTTTTTTTAACGGCCCCATTCGGAGACGCCGACCGACGCACGTTGTTTAACGGTGACAGTCGTTTGATTCAAGGTCCACACACTTTGTCTCCCAATGCAGGTACCGGCGGCCCGAGTCCTTTACCCCGCCTGCCCCCCCCCCCCTCCCCTCCACCCTCGCCTCCACCCCCGGGACCGGAGGGTAACAAGTGCTGCAGGATGAAGCCGATTGGCCCGGACGAGGAGTGGCTTGGTGACAGCGAGACGCGGGGCAGGAGGCGAGGTCTTAACTCTGCCGTGTCCTCGCGCTGGAGGTTAATAGCCTGAGCGGCCATGTTGGGCCCCGGGGTGACACGTTGCAGATAGATGCCGGGGGGAGGGGGGGGGGGGGGGGGGGGACAAGGCACCCGGCGCCCAACGCGGGTCAATCTGTTTCCTCGGTCACACGCGACACTATCGACCTTTAGCGGGCTCTGCCGTCTTCTGCTTCTTCTTCTTTATTTATTTATTGTACATATAAATAACATACATCACGGCCCGAGCGCGGTCGCGTGTTTGCAAACATCCAGATTAGCCTCCACTCGACAGCGAGGGGCCCCCGAGCACGGCGACCGCATCCTGACTCCTCCCGGCACCTCGGGTGTCACCGGCTCACACGAGCTGCCGGTCGCAGGAGAGGAGGGGAAATAATTACCTCCGTATTAGCATAGCGGGCCACCTCCAGCGGCACTTTACTGTCCCGACAGCTGCTGTCACAAGGGGGGGAGGGGAGGGGGGGCACGCCATCACCGCCAAAGAGCCGGCGAAAACCAGCGAGCGAGCTGTCAGCTGCAGCGACGCTCCGGCTTCCCGCTCAGCCGCTTCCCTCTGAAAGACTCCCCTCGCTGTTATTTTGCAAATCGCCCGCAAAGTGCTCGGCTCAGCACTTTCCCTCCTCGCGGAGCGGCATTACAGGAGCATAATTGAAACGATCTGATTGGAACGCCGCCAAGCAGGTAGATTACATCCGATTAAAACGTAGGGGAGGAGGAGGAGGAGGAGGAGGAGGAGGAGGAGGAGGAAGGTACTGACTGTTTGCTCGCAAGAATGATAAAGCTCTCGTTCATTATTTTGTTTTTTTTGTCTAAAACCGCCAGAAAGTTCAACACACTCTTCCTCACTCAATGTGTGTTTTTGTGTGTGAGTGAGTGTCAAAGTGTGTGTGTGTGTGTGTGTGTGTGTGTGTGTGTGTGTATGTGTGTGTGTTATCTCAGAGAATACAACCTTCAGACTGAGCAGATAACAAGCTCAGTTTGTTTCATAGTTTTGCTCCTCTAGCTCCCCTAGCTCCTTTAGCTCCTCTAGCTCTTCTAACTCCTTTAGCTCCTCTAGCTCCTCTTGCTCCTCCAGCTCCTCCAGCTCTTCTAGCTCCCCTTGCTCCTCTTGCTCCTCTTGCTCCACTGGCTCCTCTAGCTCCTCCAGCTCCTCTAGCTCCTCTTGCTCCTCTAGCTCCTCTAGCTCCTCTAGCTCGTCTAGCTCTTCTAACTCCTCCAGCTCCTCTAGCTCCTCTTGCTCCTCTAGCTCGTCTAGCTCTTCTAGCTCCTCTAGCTCCTCTTGCTCCTCTAGCTCCTCGAGCCCCTTTAGTTTCTTTTGCTCCACTAGCTCCTCTTTCTCCTCTAGCTCCTCTTGCTCTTCTAGCTCCTCTTGCTCCTCGAGCCCCTTTAGTTTCTTTTGCTCCACTAGCTCCTCCAGCTCCTCTAGCTCCTCTAGCTCCTGGTCTCTCAGGATTTGGAGAAACAAAAGAAGTGTGTGTGACTTCTCTCTCTTTTTATCTCAAGCCGTTTGCTTTCAAGTCGTCTTGTTTCAACGCGTCCCAGAGGTCCAGCCGGACAACGCCACCTTCCCAGTACAGAGGACTGGTACACACACACACACACACACACACACACACACAGAGTGTCTCATTAAAACATACACACTCTCCGCTCTGCGCTCTCTGCAGGGAATCCACACACTCTCCATACGTTTCACTGAATCCTCGCTCTCTCTTGACTCCTTTTTTTTTTCTAAGTCTTTAAGTCGAGAAGATGTGCAGAGTAAAGCGTCTTCGTGGGGTGAAGGAGCTGAGCGCAGCAGAGGGGAGGGGGGGAGGGAGGGAAGAAGGGGGAGGGCGGAGGGAGGAGGAGGGGGGAGGGAGGGGGGATGTGATCTGCTCCCTCAATCTGTGCTCCGGCAGGGTGCCCTAATCAAAGGCACCCGGCCGTCTGTGAGCCGACGGGTCCGTCGTTAGAGGGGAACCCAGCGGCCCCGAGGATTAGACTCTCTGTTTACACCCCACTAATCTCATCCCTCTGTCCTCCCAGAGAAGGAAGAAAGGAAGGAGATGGGGTGGAAGTAGAGGAGAGAGAGAGAGAGACAGAGAGAGAGAGAGAGCGTGGATGCAGAGAGTGAAGATGGTGGAAAGGAGGGAGGAGGAGGAGGAGAGAGAGCTCTCATCTCTCCGTGGCCACCGTCTCTGAGCTTTCTTCACAGCGGGTGAGCAGATGAAATGAAATGAAATGGAGAGAGAGAGAGAGAGAGAGAGAGAGAGAGAGAGAGAGAGAGAGAGAGAGAGAGGAGGAGTGGTGTACAGTGTCAAGGCTCTGGGGGGGAAGAAGGAGGAAGAGGAGGAGGCTGAACCTCCTGCCAAGTCTCGCCTCACTTTAAACTTTCTTGTGTGTCAGCCATTACTGTGAGAGAGAGAGAGAGAGAGAGAGAGAGAGAGAGAGAGAGAGAGAGAGAGAGAGAGAGAGAGAGAGAGAGAGAGAGAGAGAGAGAGAGAGAGAGAGAGAGAGGGTGCATGGATCTCTGGCCGTAAATAAATAAAATAAACATGTAAATAAATGTCTAAAAAACAAATTTGAGAATCTTAAATTCACTTTTTAAAGGCCTTTTAAGGTGAATTTAAGAGTCTTACATTTGGTTTTAGACATTTATTTACACGTTTATTTTATTTATTTACATTTATCGACCTTTTTATTTGCTTCTAATCTAATTTCCATCACCAGAACAGTTGAAGAAGCTAATTCTTTCGCTTTATTATCACTTCATATTGTGCTTTATGACAATGGAGCCTCATTATATGAGATGAGTTTGTTCTGCAGTGTCTGATGCAACGCATGAGTTTATATCTTCTATCCTCGTGTCTTTACAAGGTGAATATCATGAAAGTATGTAAAATGGAGTGGATGGCCTCGGGCCCTGAAGGGTCTCGAGTCAAACCTCCGTCTGGACTCGGCTGGTTCTGGTTCTCTTGGATCCGGCTGCATCCTTCAGGTCTGGATGTCACATCTCCTTCGAGCAGATAAATAAACCAGCGCCGGCTCACATGTTTTTTTTGAGGCGGTTCCCCCAAATGGCTCCTCACAAATTCACTTTCATTGCATGAACATTTTTTTTTTTTTCAGCCCAAATTCACCTCCGCAAAGCGCCGCCGAGGCTTCAAAGTCTTTCTGCTGCTTCCTCGCTCCTCGTCTCCTCCCGCACTTTTCCATTATTGCACCTTTCTTTTGGGGCGTCGGCGACGCAAAGAATAATCAAATTGTCAACTAGAATCATGGAAAAAAAATATAAAAATGCGTATTTTGATTGCAAAAGTCTCCAAATGCACTCTGGGTAAACTCAATATACACGCGCCGCAATAATTCAGATTATATTCGCAAATGGAGACAAACGACGTCTCTGGAAAGTCTGTTTTAAACGCACCTTGATTAAAAGATCACGTGCCGTCGTGATTCATGCGATGTTTAATTAAAAGGTGTTAATTGTTACTAATTCAACTGGTTTTAATTCATCTCAGTGAGTCAGATTCGGGGGGAGAATCTGTAAATCTTGAGCGGTCGCGTCGCGGCAACAAACCGGAGCTTTTTCTTTCTCCGGCTTTTGGAAAATGGCAGACGACGGGAAGAGGGAGGGGAAAGTAAATAAAAGTAAAACAATAAACAACAACATTCCTCAGATTAGACAGATTAGATTTAGCTTCAGAGGGAGAAGCCACCAAGCATGCGGACGACCGGCTCGTCTGTTGAAGACACAGCTGGTAACCTGATACAAACATTTAAAAAAGGCTTTTGGGTGGTTTGATTTGCTCAGATATCTTGTCAGATAATCCGGTGAAACTTCTCCTCGTGGCTCTTTGGAGGATTCCTCCGGAAAAAACAACCAATCGGCGAGCGTCTCGTTTTTTACGGCTAACGGAAACTGAAATGAGGGACCTGATAGAACCTGAAGCTCCAGGATGTGGATTCTTTGGTGATCAATGGATTAGTTCTCAGTTTTGATTGGACCGGCTGTGATTGACAGCTGAACGAGTCCCTCGACTCTGATTGGTTGTTTGTTCTTTACGGGGAGGAATCCTGCAAACGTCTCCAGGAGGATTGAAGGAGGAAGAGGAACCAGGCGAGTCCCAGACGAGTCCCAAGTCTTTGCACTTACAGCCCAAGACAAGTCCCAAGTCAAGTCCAAAGTCAAGTCCCTAGTCAAGTCCCAAGTCAAGTCCAAAGTCAAGTCCCTAGTCAAGTCCCAAGTCAAGTCCTTAGACAAGTCAAAAGTCAAGTCCTAAATCAAGTCCCAAGTCAAGTCCCAGACGAGTCCCAAGTCAAGTCCCAAGTAAAGTCCCAAGACAAGTCCCAAGTCAAGTCCAAAGTCAAGTCCCAGACGAGTCCCAAGTCAAGTCCCAAACGAGTCCCAAGTCTTTGCACTTACAGCCCAAGACAAGTCCCAAGTCAAGTCCCAAGTAAAGTCCCAGACGAGTCCCAAGTCAAGTCCCAAGTAAAGTCCTTAGACAAGTCCCAAGTCAAGTCCTAAATCAAGTCCCAAGTCAAGTCCCAGACGAGTCCCAAGCCAAGTCCCAAGACAAGTCCCAAGTCAAGTCCCAAACGAGTCCCAAGTCTTTGCACTTACAGCCCAAGACAAGTCCCAAGTCAAGTCCCAAGTCAAGTCCCGAGTCAAGTCCCATGTCAAGTCCCAAGTCAAGTCCCAGACGAGTCCCAAGTCAAGTCCCAAGTCAAGTCCCGAGTCAAGTCCCATGTCAAGTCCCGAGTCAAGTCCCATGTCAAGTCCCAAGTCAAGTCCCAGACGAGTCCCAAGTCAAGTCCCAAACGAGTCCCAAGTCTTTGCACTTACAGCCCAAGACAAGTCCCATGTCAAGTCCCAAGTCAAGTCCCAGATGAGTCCCAAGTCAAGTCCCAAACGAGTCCCAAGTCTTTGCACTTACAGCCCAAGTCAAGTCCTAAATCAAGTCCTAAGTCAAGTCCCTAGTCAAGTCCCAAGTCAAGTCCCGAGTCAAGTCCCAAGTCAAGTCCCGAGTCAAGTCCCAAGTCAAGTCCCAAGTCAAGTCCCGAGTCAAGTCCCAAGTCAAGTCCCTAGTCAAGTCCCAAGTCAATTCTCAAGTAAATCTTAAGTCTTTGCACTCACAACCCAAATCAAGTCCTAAATCAAGTCTAAAGTAAAGATCCAAGTCAAGATATAACTCAAGTCACAAGTTAAGTTCCAAATCAAGTCTTGAATCAAGTCTCAAGTCAATTCTTAAATCCATTTTAAAGTCAAAATGGTCCAGACTCGGTGAATGGTCCAGACTCGGTCGACCAAGTCTTTTTTAATTTCGTCAAGTCGAGTGAGAAGTCATCAAACTGTGACTCGAGTCGAGCGCTCGTCAGGTGACTCGAGTTCGAGTCGAGTGCTCGTCACGTGACTCGAGTTTGAGTCGAGTGCTCGTCATGTGACTCGAGGCCTCTTAGATCAGAGTTTTACTCTCAGACAGTTTCTTCTGTTCAAGTTACCAACTGCAGCTTTAACGGCAAAAAAAATATCACAAATCACCAATTTGTTCTTTTTTTAAATTGATGTTGCAAACAACACATAAACACACAAACACACACACACAAACACACACACACGAACACACACACATGAACACACTGGACTGTGGACAGCAGCAACATCAGGAACAACAAAAGGAAGGAGAAGGCGGTAAAAGTAGTGATAATAGTATATTTTACTTGCTGACAGCGTGTTGAGAACAGTGTTTGCAGATGATGAAGGACACTGACCGGTGCGGTCGTGGCGGCGGTGATGGCGGGCGTGCTGCTGCTGTCGGTGCCGGCCGGCTCGCCGTGCTGCGTCTGCGTGGGCGTGTAGAGCGCCATGGCGTGCTCGGGCACCCGGCTCTGCCCGGTGTAGTCCTGCGTCGGGAGCGGGAGCGGGTGAGGGTGCGGCGCCGCGAACTCGGCGGGGATGCCGCTCTGTGGGGGAGGGGGGTACTGGGCCGGGGTGTAGGGCTGGGCCATCGCTTCCGGGGGGTTAGCGGCCTCTTGGTTACCCTGCGGGGGGGAAAACATGGAGGCAGAGGCGTCAGGACCGAGGCTGCAAAGGCGTTGGAGCGACTGGCACTCCACACCGGATGTGAACTCCTTGATCGGGGAGCCCCGACGGAGGAGCCCCGACGGGTTCTAGACCTTTTTTTACGCTGCGTTTCAGACGTCGTAAAAACCCCAAATCAACGTCGATACTTGTGTTCATTGTATGTGTTTGTTCAGCAAAGTCTTGGGGGCAAAAATGTACATTTACCAAAAGAAATATCCTCGCGACGTCCTCACCAATCCTGTCGTATATAAATCTTGTGTTCTGACCCTTTGATCACGACTACGAGCATCCAGCGAGCCAGATTCACCAAAATGCCTCCTCGAGTTTTTCAAACAGCCGAGATACTAATAAGACACCTTTTTCTGGAAAGACTAGGACCTAAAGAATGGGAATGTGCAACAGAGGTCGCAATAAAACAAAGTATTGATGTGTTATGAAGGAGTTTCAGTCAAAGAACGGTGGCGTTCGGTTCAAAAATGGAAAAATTATTCATTTTTGAGAATAGGCTGGGCGGGGTGGGCTTGGTATGCTTGCTTTCCAAAAGGTTAAATATATAAAACACACAATCAAAGACGCTCTCATGACGTCTCGACCTTCCTCTCGTCGTCCCACATAGGGATGTTTTTTCGACTGCACCCTGGATAAGAAAGGAAGCACCTTCGCGGCGCTTAACCGTCTCTCTCATGGCGCTTTGTCGTTTGACTTTATTGAAGACATTGTTCTTGTTCTGAGTCACAGGCCAGGAAACATCATTTAATCAGATGAACATATGTTTTCTTTCCCCAAACCAAAAGCCAACGTCCATTGTTTGACGGGTTTTCCGCGTCGCGTCGCGTCTGGCGCTCGCGTTACGGCGTTCCTTGATCAGCGGTAATGAACACAGTTTACGTCGCGGCTCGCTGGCGGCGAAGGGGGCGAGCGCCGGGCCGGGGGAATCTCAATTGCACTCGTGGCAAAAGCGCAAGAGGAAAGATCAATTAATTGATAAAAACATGTTGATTAGGCCCCTTTGATGCCGATGTCAGGTCTGTTAAAGGCGGCGGCCGCTCCCTCTCTCTCCGAGGCGTTGGGACGAGAACCTGCGTCTCGCTTTAAGGGCTCGCGGCGTTGCGTGGGTTTGTTCTTAACGGGCCTGATGGTTTGGCAGCTCTTTGAAATGTGAAATGCACCGCGGGTTTTAAAGCGGAGTCCCGTTGCCGTACGAGAACGTTAAATGTCTGAAACGAGCAGAACGGTTTCCCCCCGAAAGAGACGAGGAGGAACGAGAGCGCCGAGGACGCGACCGAGAATGTCAAGTGCAAAAAAAACACTCGTTGGGATCTTGACCTTTTAAAAACCTGTACCTGTTCTTTCAAGTAGTCGTATGAACACCGGAAGAGTTCTAACTATGAACATCCAGCAGGATATGAGCAAAGTTATCCAGAAATGCCCCGAGTTTTTCAAACTGTACATACTGATAACGCACCATTTTGCAAAGATTAGGACCTAAATAATCTGGATCTGCAACATAAATAAAGCTGCGGCGTGCTAGGAAGGAAGTTTCAGTCCAAAAAAACTGTGTTGTGTTTTATGCCAAAACACAAAAAGGGTATTAAAATGTTCATGAGCTTCTGCACAACGAGTTTTTTTAGAAATGTGGGCGGAGACCAAGAAGGCTTCAGGACACGGACACAAGACGTCGTTTAAGGTTTTATCCTCTGGTTCTGGACCCAAAACGCCTCCGTCGCCTGAGACGCAGGTACACAACATGGAGGGAAAGACTGATTTGGACTTCTGCAAAAGTCATAAGGAAAGGAAAGAAGAGGGGGTTTGAAGCTTATCAAGTAATTTGAGAGGAAGTGAAGGAGAAGGATTCGAAGTGGAGAAAAAAATAACTCTGACAGACGATTGCCGGCGCGGAAAATAGCAGCTCTGCAGACGACGGGAGAAAAATAAATAAACACATTTCGCCCATTTCTCACAGGAACCCTCAGCGAGCACACGACGGCGTATCTTGTTGTTTTTTTTGGACGAAAACCTTCAGGGTTCAGCCCGGCCCAACGGAGCCGGAGCACCGTCCCGAAACCCAAAACAAAAGCGTCCACGCGCTGCTCAAAAGTCACCGGCAGCTGATCGAGGTCAAAGCGAACGGACCCTTTGTCTCAGGAGGAAGCTGGAGATGAAACGATGGACCTCTCCTGCAGGCTGCCAACGCGAGAAGCAGGACGACAGGAAGCGCTTCATTGTTGGGGAATCCAGACTAATGAGCGAGGATCAGGAGCTGCCGGTGAGCGCTGGATCCATCCCGACATTAAAAAACACCGAGGAGAGGGGGAAGAAGAAGAAGAAGAAGAAGAAGACGAAGAAGAAGGAGAAAAAATAAAAAAAGGTGAGACAATAACACCGGAATCCAATAACACCCCCACTGCAAATTCCCTCAATCAAATTTAAAGATACAGATCATGCGAGCTCAATGCATAACTCTTTCGATAACGGAGAGAGAGATGGAGGGAGGAGGAGGAGGAGGAGGAGGAGGAGGAGGAGGCGCCCGGTTGCAGCCAGAAGAGTGAGGGGTTTATGATTGGAGAAAAACAATAACAGTAAACAGATAGAGAAGTTTCCGTCTCTTCCTTTACAAGCCGGCGGGGGGGAGAGAAGGGGGAGAGATGGGAGATAAATGTGTTATATTCTCAGTTGTTCGTGGCGTTTGGCCTCTTTTTCTGCAGAACGAACGCTCTGTCTGGGAGGAAGAGGAGGAAGAGGAGGGTTTTTTATGAGAGAGAGAAAGAGAGAGGAAATAATTCTACTGCCGACGTGTTGGCAAACAAAACTAAACCCAATGTTCCTTCATCAAGACGAGGAAACAAGAAGAAGAAGAAGAAGATGAAGATGAAGAAGAAGAAGGAGGAAGAGGAGAAGAAGAAGAAGAAGGAGGAGGAAGAGGAGAAGAAGAAGAAGAAGGAGGAAGAGGAGAAGAAGAAGAAGAAGAAGAAGAAGAAGAAGAAGAAGAAGAAGAAGAAGGAGGAGGAAGAAGGAGGAAGAGGAGAAGAAGAAGAAGAAGAAGAAGAAGAAGAAGAAGAAGAAGAAGAAGAAGAAGAAGAAGAAGGAGGAGGAATAGGAAGAGGAGAAGAAGAAGAAGAAGGAGGAAGAGGAGAAGAAGAAGAAGAAGAAGAAGAAGGAGGAGGAAGAGGAGAAGAAGAAGAAGAAGAAAAAGAAGAAGAAGAAGAAAAGGGAGTAGAAGAAGAAGAGGGAGGAGAAGAACAACAACAACAAAACGGAGGAGTAGAAGAAGAACAAAAAAAGAAGAAGAAGGAGAAGAGAGAGAGAAGAAGGAGAAGAAGAAGGAGAAGAAGAAGAAGAAGAAGAAGAAGAAGAAGAAGAAGAAGAAGAAGAAGAAGAAGAAGGAGAAGGAGGAGGAAGAGGAGAAGAAGAAGGAGGAGGAAGAGGAGAAGAAGAAGAAGAAGAAAAAAAAGAAGAAGAAGAAAAGGGAGTAGAAGAAGAAGAGGGAGGAGAAGAACAACAACAACAAAACGGAGGAGTAGAAGAAGAACAAAAGAAGAAGAAGGAGAAGAGGGAGAGAAGAAGAAGAAGAAGAAGAAGAAGAAGAAGAAGAAGAAGGAGAAGAGAGCTTCCTGGCCTCCTGCTGGACGCTGACCTAATCCCTCTTCTCTTTTTCATTATTCTGTATTCCATCTCCCTCCATCCTTCCCTCCATTTCCCTTTCATGCCCCCCCCTCTCCTCCTCCTCTTCCTCCAACCCTTTTTCTTTTTATGCAGAAACTTATTTTTTTAATCTCTCCCCCTGTGCTCTACTTTCCTCTCTCCCTCCAGTCACGGCGTTATATAACTCTCTCTCTCCGCGTTCTGCAATCTTCAACTTCTATAAGCGGCGCCCATTTTGGAAGAAGAAGAAGAAGAAGAGAAAGAAAAATACAGACAAGGAGAATACAGAAGACGTGCAACCTCCCGCTACGACGGCGCTGAAAAGCATCCCGCGTCCGTCTTTTCACACACAGAAAAAGAAACAGGCCTGCAGCTCAGCGGTCCGGGGGAAAGAAGCTCAGCGGGCGCGAACATCAAACGCTGCCGTGTCATTAAGGTGGATCAAAGCCGCGGTTATGTCTTTTAGCTCGTCCGGCGTGGAGGCCCCTCCCACTACGCCCCCGATGTGTGTTTGGAGAAAAAAAGACTCGTTTATGAAAAGGCAGCGAAACCACGGAGACATCGACAGACGTGCTCTCGGAGAGATCTCGTTACGTTAGCCGGGTTGTTGTGATTCGAGCCCCCCGGGGTCTCCGCGGGTCTCGAGGCCCTCGGGCGACTCGAGGCGAGGTCGTGCCCCGCGTTGCGAAAAAGCGTTGCAAATCAGCGTTGCAAATATTTACTTTTTCCGCTTTTTTCGGCAGAAAAGAGATTATTCACGTGTAGTGGATTACGGGTAACGTCCACGCACAGACGCAGAATTGCGAATAAAAAAAAAAAAGGCTTTTTTCGGCAGATTTTTTTGGGGAAAATTCGCCCTACGCTGAGTTGCGAAAGCCAATCAGCGTTGAGAAGCTCCGCCCGACGTCACCGCCGTCCTGCCGTAGCAGAATTCAACATGGCCGCCGGTATTATATTTTATATATATTATGAACCCAGACACGGGGGCGTTTGTGGGACGTCCTGAACAAGTATAACGCAAAAAGAGTTGTTAATGTTTCATGTTCGATAGCAGGAGTGAAAACTGTTTTACAGGAACGTGACCGGGTCAGTTCGCGTTAGCTAGTGAGGCTATGTGCTGTTAGCTACAGGAACGTGACCGGGTCAGTTTACGTTAGCTAGTGAGGCTATGTGCTGCTAGCTACAGGAACGTGACCGGGTCAGTTTAGGTTAGCTAGTGAGGCTATGTTCTGCTAGCTACAGGAACGTGACCGGGTCAGTTCGCGTTAGCTAGTGAGGCTACGTGCTGGTAGCTACAGGAACGTGACCAGGTCAGTTTAGGTTAGCTAGTGAGGCTATGTGCTGGTAACTTCGGGTAACGTAGCCGCGCCCCCTTTCTGCCGCAAATGGTTGCGAAAAAGCAAATTAACCGCATAAAGTCAAGCAAGTAAAATCAGGTGAAGAAGCTCTCCGTACAGGATGCAATACTTGTGGATCAAACACACATTTGTTCATCTGTGACGCTCGAATGGCGGCGAGGACGAAGCCGAGACCACCAGCGTCCAGTGAGCCTGAAGAATTGGCACAAAAGTGAAAAACAAGGCGAGACTAATGTGCGCACAGCGCTGCAGAACAGCGCTGCCGTCGTGGCCCAGAAACACTCGATGCTAAAGCGTGCGTGTCAACTATGTGGACTCGAACCCGCGGCCTCGATCAGCCGAGCTGTTTTTTTCTGGCGGACCGGTCATGAATCTTTCTGCCGGGGTGCTCTTTATTCCGTCTGATATATTTCTGATGAGCAAGTTGTAAGAGAGCTTCTGCTCTCGGCTCCTTGTTTTGCTCGATATCAGCTATTTATTTGACAGTTCCCTGGGTTTTTTCATTCCCCGTCTGTGATGTAGTCGGCTCTCCTCCTCGCTCCTCACTCTTCGCGACGCGTCCTCGTGAACTTGTTAAATCGTCATCTGCCTCCGAGCGTTCATTTTTCTCTCGCGCTCGGGTCAGAGCGCTGCGCTCGGGCCGGCGTATCCGTGTCGGAGAGCCGAGTGACACACAAAGGGGATATAAAAGCTCGGAGCTCAGTGTCGGAAAAAGAAAAACTACTCCATCGCCGCCGCCGCCGCTGTTTCAGCAGGCAGCGAGGAGGCGGAGAGCAGAGGCCTCATTAGTGAAACACAAAGTAACGCCGCTCTCGTGTGATCTTCCTCTCCTCTGATGTCTGTGACAAACGGGTTATTCCACTGGATGTGAACTGGGAGAGGATGAGGAGGAGGAGGAGGAGGAGGAGGAGGAGGGAGGAAGAAAAGAAGCCTTTGCAATTCAAGAGTTGTGTTCGTCCCAGTGCGACCACGCACCCTTCTCTTTTCTTTCTTTCTTTTTTTTTTTTTTTTGCGCGGGAGCCGGCTCTCCGTCTTCAAGATGATCTGCGGCAAACCGGTCCGAGTTCCCGCCTCGATCCTCTGGAGGAGAGCGAGTGTTGTTTTCTCTACCGCTGGATGCTAGCCGGTTAGCCTGTTAGCTGGTTGGTGATTGTGTTTGTGAGTTGTTGGTGAGCCGGTTAGCCTCTTGGTGAGCCGGTTGGTAAGCTAGTTAGCTTGTTGGTGAACCGCTTAGTAAGCTAGTTAGCTTGTTGGTGAGCCTGTTAGCCTGTTGGTTAGCGTGTTGGCGATTCTGTTGCCGGTCCCTTCAATGCCGCCTAAAGCTCGTCTCGTGATGGAGAGAATAAAGTCAAACAGGAGAGAGAGAGAGAGAGAGAGAGAGAGAGAGAGAGAGCAGCTCTTTATCGATCTCCATTCCTCTTTCCCTCCTTCTCTCCGTCTCTCCTTTTCCCCCTTTCTCCTTCTATTACTGAAGAGCACAATAAAAATAAAACACACTATCTGTAATCTGCAGCACTCTGCTGGTGAACAATTGGATTGGACGCTCTTTACTTAAGGAGATCACTTTTTGAGTCCTTTTTGTTTGTTTTTACAGTCGGCGTCAGGAGCCAACGGGGTCGGGGGAGGTGGCGGTGCCCACTGAGAGAAACTCCCAGCATGCATTGCTTGCAGACACTAACACCGCCCCCCCCTCCCCCTGAGCACACGGCCATATCCCTGCTCAGCAAGTACGTCTTGGCCGCTCGCCAGCCGGCGGCCGTGATCCCCTTTAGCGGCGTCGAGAGAGACGCGGCGGCGTGCAAAAAAAAAAAAAACCACACCGAGCCGTCGAGGAGGAACTCATATCGGCAGAGTGCTGCGCCGGCCGCGGGGTCAGGGGAGCAGCGCGGAGGCGAAAGACGGCGGGGCCGCTAATTGCGTTGCATCGAATCCGGAGGGAAATCACTCAAATGGGAGCGCGGCTGATCAATCTCGTGGGGGGGGGAGGGGCGGGGCGCTCGCCGGCGTGATGGAGTGGGGGCAGCTTTATGGCCGCGGCTCGCTCGCACGTGGCCCCTCCCCTTCCTGCTTTGCATCGGTCCGCCCGCTAATAGCTTCCCCCCCTCCTCCTTCCTGGTTCTCGGTGCACGCCGAGCCGCCGCAGCAGATTTACGAGGAGCTCGGTGGCGTCTTTGCATAATTTTCCACGAACAGCTCGAATAGTTAAATGTTGACTTTGCAGGAAATGAAAAAAAAAAAGGCGCACGCCGGCGTCTTCGAGCGACATGCACGCGAGCGCCCTCCTCGCTTTTTTTTTTCCGACGCGAGTGAATCCTAAACTCTGCAGAGCGACGCGCGTTTTGCTTTTTAACGACCTCTCGACAGCGACGGCGGCGAATTACGCGACGATTCCTCCCCCCCGCTAAGATGTCACAGCGAGAGCAGAGGAGGAGGAGGAGGAGGAGGAAGAGGAAGAGGAGGAGGTGGAGGAAGAGGAGGCCAACGCGCGGCAATCGGTTGATGCAACGCCAACGAAACACTGGAGTGGAGTGAAGAGGTTTTTAGGGCTTTTTTCTGCATCCAGCTGCATGAAAGTGAAGAGAAAGAGAGAGAAAGACGGCCGGAGACGGTTTCCGCGGGCGACTGGCGTTCATTTTGTTCTGGAAGGCGAGGCCATGTTTTTAATTAGGGCGTGAGTCGACTCGCCAGAAGAGAGAGAACGAGGTAAACAACAACAACAACAACAACAACTACGACTAAACACCTTCAGCTGCTCGCGATGAGGCAACACGTCTACACCAGCAACCAATTACACCGAGTCTGAGGGAGGAGGAGGAGGAGGAGGAGGAGAAGAAGGAGAAGGAGGAGAAGAAGAAGGAGGAGGAGAAGGACGAGGAGAAGGAGGAGAAGAAGAAGGAGGAGAAGGAGGAGGAGGAGGAGGAGGAGGAGGAGGAAAAGGACGAGGAGAAGGAGGAGAAGAAGAAGGAGGAGAAGGAGAAGGAGGAGGAGGAGGAGGAGAAGGAGGAAAAGGACGAGGAGAAGGAGGAAGAGGACGAGAAGGAAGAGGAGAAGGATGAAGAGGAGGAGGAGGAGGAGGAGGAGGAGAAGCAGGAAGAGGAAGAGGAGAAGGAGGAGGATGAGAAGGAGGAGAAGAAAGAGAAAGAGGAGAACAAGGAGGAGAATGAGGAGGAAGAGGAGGAGCACTACCGTCGGGTTACGTTTCATAAAGAGGAGAAAAATCAATCCGTGTAAATAAACACTCGGTGTCTTCGTCCTTCACGTCCGACTCAATTTAGGTTTCCAGCATTTTTCCCGCCGCTTTTTTTGAGTTCCCGCCCTCCTCCCCCTCCTCCCCCTCCTCTCCCTCCTCTCCTTCCCTCCCTCCTCCTCCTCCTCTTCCCCCTCCCCCCTGTCCCCTTCCCCCCTCCTCTCTAGAGCCGTAATCTCTTCCACGTCACATGTTTCATCTCCTAACGTGATTTTTTCCTCGTTACTTGGAGCTCTTATTTGCTCGCCGGCCTCGGACGGCGGCGTTGGCAAAGAGAGTTCCTCCTCCGGCCGTCGCTCCCTTGCTGATCCCTTCATCACGTTAGCGTTAGCGTTAGCGGCGCGCACGCCAGCGTGTTACGACACCTCCGAGACGCCGGAGCGCCTCTTAATAACCGGCGGAGACGGAGCGTCGCCGTGAACTCCGCTTGACGTGGAGCGAAGCCGCCGGTCTGAACCGGCTCTGCAGGAAGAAATAAATACACAAAAGAAAAACACACGCGGATAAATAGATAAATAAAAGAATGAACACAGGCGCAAACACACAACACACACACACACACACATCCAAAATAAAAGCCTGGAGGCGCCCGTGAAAAAGCCATCAGTCACACATGGTTAGACTCGGAGCGCTTTGCCGACGCCATAAGACGAGATAATTGTCTGTTTCAGAGCCGTTGCCTCTTTTGTTGCATAACAGATATTTACATCTGGGACTAATTACTCCAGACCGGGTGTCAGAATCCCGGATTTACTCGACATCCAGTTTGTTTGCGTGTTTATACACTCGTTCATTAGAGGAACAGAAACGACCTCCCCCCTCCTCCCCCGTCACACAACTTTCTCCTCCCTCCTTCCTCCCTTTGTTCTCCCAACAAAGTGGTATTGACACAAATTCTATGAAGACGTCCAAAAAGAAAGTGAACGTCTCGCTTCTGGAGATTGCCATCGATCACTCGGGGTAAAGACCCGGGGATCCGATGAGGCCCGATAGCGGCGGCGGCGGCGGCGTTCGTATTTATAAATCCCCCCGAATCAATTCCACGCCGCTCTCCCGACTGCGTGATGAGGCGAGCGTGGAAACTCTGCAGGGCGCCGCCACGCCACGGCAAGTTAATATATATGTAGAGTCCCCTTTGGCGGGGGGGGGGGGGGGGCAGCGAAGGCCGGACGTGACATTCCTCGACCGCTGCGAACGGCGGCGAAACATATGCAAATGAAGAGAGAGAGAGAGAGAGAGAGAGAGAGAGAGAGAGAGAGAGAGAGAGAGAGAGAGAGAGAGAGGGGGGGGGTTACTCTCGTGATGACCCCTGTCACGCCGAGACGCTGACGCCTCCCACCGGGGCATGTCGGGAGGGAACGAGGGGGAACGGAGAGGTGGAGAGATAAACGGAGGGAGGAGGAGGAAGAGGAGGAGGAGGAGGAGGAGGAGGAGGAGGGGGAAGAGATAAGGCGTGACACCGACCCAGCTCCAGAGAGAACAGGTGTAACGCTGTCGTCCTGCGTTGTTTTCCTCGTGGCCTCGTCCGTGTTTCCAGGAGGACGGAGGCAGGTTTGAAGTGAAAAGTGCCGACTACACCTCCCTCCTCCTCCTCTTCCTCCTCCTCTTCCTCCTCCACCCCACCCGCCGGAGCCGGAGCTCCTCTAATCAGGGGGCTAATTCCAGTTATTAAGATTTTGAGCGATAACTTTGATTCATCGCGGTCCATCCAGCGCTATCGGTTCATCACTGTCGCGCTAAGCTCTTTTTCACTCATCCTTTTGTTTCCACTCCCTCTGGCAGAGAGAGAGAGAGGGATGGAGAGAGAGAGGGATGGAGGGATGGAGGGATGGGGATAAGAGCGATAGAAGAGAAGGAGAGGGAGAAGATATTAACAATATTAATGACCCGTGATTCTGCTCTCCTTAATGAGAAGGGTTATTAACTGTGATTATCGTGATGAAACGCCGGTAATTCTTGAGAGCTTGAGAAAACTTGTACGATCGCTTGTCTGCTGATTTGTTCCCGTGATGTCTGAGAGGAGAGGAAGAGGAAGAGGAAGGTGAGAAGGAGAGGATGAGGAGGATGAAGAGGAGGGGCGACCTGGAGGAGAAGAGAGAAGCTCAGAGGAGTTTTCATAGTATTTGTATAAGTACTAGAAGTGTGTACTTTAACTGTCTCCAGTCTCCTCATCTGTACAATCTGCCGGTTGACTTCGCTGAATGGCTGTTTGACACACACACACACACACACACACACACACACACACACACACACACACACACACACACACTTTTATTTTGTTTTTTTCACTCATTCCAATTACAGGAAGTTGAATGCTCGTGGAGTCCCTGTCGGGGGGGGGGGGGGGGCAATGATGTGACAGACTGTGTGTGTGTGTGTGTGTGTGTGTGTGTGTGTGTGTGTGAAGTCTTTTACACGTTTTGTACAGTTTAAGAATGACGACGTGTGAAAGTGTTTAACAGGTACAGACATGGCCGTCGCTAGCTGTTTGAGGGTTTTAGCGTCGCTAGCTCGCGCGGCCGACAGCAGCGAGCTAGCGCTTCCTTCCCAGCATGCATCAGCGTTTCTTCTTTTTCTTTTATAGCGTCGGCCGTTTGTCAGACGTTGTGTTGAAAGCGTCTCTGGGAATTTAAAGTCGGGGCAAAAACACACAATCCTGAAATTACAGCGTGTCACAGAAACACCTGCTGGGCCCCGTTTGAGATAATAATCCCATTTCTACTCGCCGGCGTGCAGCGCGCAGACGGAGGAATTGGATTGTTTGCATTACTGACCTGTGGAGCAAGGCAGGCTGGGAAAAAACACAACAGCCCCGAGGCGTTATTAGATCCAATCGTTCTTTCATAAACAAAACCTTACTTTTCAGAAAGGTGTGTGAGGGGGGGGGGGGGGGGGGGCGCTAGAAGAGGGGGGGGGCTTAAGGGGGGCCTGAGGGGGGGGGGGGGGCTTAAGGGAGGGCTAGGGGGGGGGTAAAGGGAGGAGGGCTAGAGGGGGGGGGGGTTCTACTAAATGTAGGCCGGCCAGCACTTTGTGGACACACTCCATTTATTTTCTCCAATTAAATCTCTTTAATTGGATTGAGGGCTGGCACCTGGTTTACACTCTGTCAACCCCGCAATCCACAATAATTGATGCCAAAGCCGCGTGTGTGTGTGTGTGTGTGTGTGTGTGTGTGTGTGTGTGTGTGTGTGTGTGTGTGTGACGATGGGGAGGTATTTAGAGCATGTCTCACTACTCCACAATTTCACTGTGATCAATTTATCAATGGTCCGCCTCACTGTCCACACACACACACACACACACACACACACACACACACACACACACACACACACACACACACACACACACTGGAGGTATTACTGGTGACATCATTGTTTACTGTAAAGGTGAGAGTTGTTCTTCGTGTATTTGAACGCTTCCTGTTAGACGCAGCGGCGGCTCGTCAGCAGTGAAGGACTCGTCCTGCTCGTCCTGCTCGTCCTGCCTGGTTCTGCTCGTCCTGCTCGTCCTGCTCGTTCAGACGCAGGGGGCGGAGCTTCAGCTCGCCGCTGGACTCCCCGCGAGGCCGTAAACACAAATTAATACTTGTGAGGAGATCTTATTAAAAACTACTAACTGCAGCGTTTACGACCAGAACCACCAGCAGGAAAGTTACACAACACTGGAGTACCAAAGACTCACACACACACACACTGACACACACACTCACTCACACACACACACACACTCCCCTGAATACAAATGGCCGCCCGACAAATCAACGGTGTGTGTCGGCTCGCGGAGCCGCAGAACCCAGAGATGCATCAACAGCACGACAGCACCTTTAAGGACGCTTTGAAGAAACACACAACACCCACACACTGACACACACACACACACACACACACCCCTCCACTCCGCCGCCGTACAAATGCGGCGAGGCGGCGGCAGAGCGAGCGCGAGGCCGAGCAGACGCCACAGTAAATAAAAATACAATTTCCTGCGGTGACAAGTCCGTTCTGTTGGAGGCCCGACTCTAATTATTCTAAGCACTTTGAGGGATGGCTTTCCGGCGCATTAATCTGCGCGTCCCAGCAGCCCCGGCGGCGGCGGCGGCGGCGGCGGCGGCGGCGGCGGCGATGCGCCTTTAACTACCTGAGGACGCCCGAAACTCTGCTCCCACCTGGAGGGAGGAGATGGACTTTGTGCGGCGGCGAGGAGAGAATGTCTCTCACGACGACTCACAGCACAACACACCAGGCGACAACACACACACACACACACACACACGCACACACACACACACACACACACACACTTATATATCCTCCATCAGATTGGCGGCGTCAGAACGAGCCGCTGAATTCTCATCACGCCATCGTAGATCTATTTAGAAAACCAAACAAATCTCCCCGGGTGGGCGGGACCACGGGACCCATCAATCAATCAGTGAGCCGATCCATACGGAGAGGCTCCGCCCACCAGAGAGAGAGAGAGAGAGAGAGAGAGAGAGAGAGAGAGAGAGAGGGCGGCCATCTTTGTTAGGAGGAATGAGCTTTTACTATAATGGCTCCGTCCACGAGATTGATGTTGGCACAATGTTTACATGTTGGACACGAGCGG